>NW_020837992.1:16221487-16446299 GCF_003676395.1 Aethalodelphis obliquidens | reverse complement strand
GTTTCCTGGGCGAGTCGAAACTCCTAGGAGACCGCGAAGGTCTAACACAACTGCCCATCTTCCATCCTACAACGCCCCCTAACAATATATGAACTTCTGTCCTCCATCATATAGGAACTCCCTCTAATTCTCAGATCCCTCAGATCTACAAGGGAACCTACCTTATTCAATCTTTCCTACCTTTCTCACGATACAATCGACGGGGAGGGATCTCTGGATTGTATGCCACCTCCTTCTCAGAAATTTCCACCTGTTAGTTACTTCTTCCTTCCCCTGTGTCTTAAACCACCCCTCTCGACTGAGTTTCTTGCTGTTCATATTTAAATGAAGTCAATTCTCTTCCGTCTTAGCACACAAACATAACACAATCTTCCTTTATCCCTTCTCATTAAACCACTATCTCCTCTTCTCCCCTTCACAATTAAACTGCTTAAAAAAATACTGTCTCTTATTCACTCCTTTACTCAAATATGCCTTTCTACACCAACAACTAAAACTCCTCTTACTCAGGTTGCTAATAACTGTCTTGTTAAATCTAATGAACACTTCTTAGACTCTGCAGACCTGACCTCTGCAGTGTGTGACAACACAGTAAGCAGAGTATTAAGAGCGTAAACTCTTTAGTCGGAGAGTCTGAATCTGAATTATGACTCTTCCTCCTGCGAGCTTTGAGAGGTTATCTAACTTCTTGGCTTTGGTTTTGTGAATAAAAAATATTGCCTGCCGTATCAGTAAACACAGGATGTTGCAGCCATCAAGCCATCACTTTACAGCTGCCCCTACAGTGAGCCCTGAGGGAACTCAGGATAAAAACAGGATGCCTGCTATCTAGTGGTCAACTTCTGCAGCCACCCCCAGCAGTGCACTCTGAGGAGACTCGGGATGAGAAAGCACAGAATTCTAGCCCTCGTAGCTGAGGTGCATATCAAAGGAATGATTTCAATGCGACTAGACGTTTGCATCTTCCAATATAAAGAAAAGCGCTAACTTCCTTAACTTGAGATATCTGGTTTTCTTTAATTAACAGTAATCTTCAGATGTTTCAACTACTTGGTCTTTTTTGCAAAAACTCCTGTATATCCTGGCTCCCCACCTTGCCTCTTCGGAGCAGTCTCTCAGAGTTATCTGAGATGCTGTGTCCCAGGCTTAAGTCGTCATATTAAAAAAAACATAACTCTCAAGTTTTAGGTCGTGTGTTTTTTTTCGGTTGACAGTTTCCTATCTATAATATGAGGATGATAATAATCGTATTTATCATGTGGAATTGTTGAGAGGATGTGATGAGCTATATATGTATAACACTTAGAACAGTGCCTATTGCATGGTGAGCACTCTCTGTTAGTATTTTTGACCCTCCCTCTCTTGTTCCTGAAACACTCTTTTCTGCCATTCTGCACTCCTCAGGTTTTCCATCTACACATTTCATCGCCCCCTTTGTCTCCTTGGTAGTTGCTCTTTCCCTGCCCATCCTTAAAATATTGGTGTTCCCAGGGTTCGTCTTAGGTCTTCTCTCCTTACTCTCTCTGGGTGAGCTATCCTAAACCAAGCTTTATTTCCTTCCTATATTCAGTGACTCCACATCTGCCTCTACCCTCTATGATTCATACCTAACTACATTAACATCTCCATTTAATGCCCCATTGGCTGCTCAAACTCTACATGCATGCCCAAAACTTACTATCTTCCCCCTCAAACACTCGTTTCCTCTTCTGTGTTCCCTGTCCCAGTTAATGACTGCATCATCTCTTCAGATGCTCAAGTTATAACTTGAGTTGGAACCTTAATTTCTCCCTCTTACTCTTTACAACACATCACTCATTGTTAGATGTCCTCTATAAAGAATTTAGATTCTATTTCTCTCTATCTCTGCTTTAAGCCCCTGGTTGAGGCTACCACCATCTCTTGCCTGGATAACTGTAAAAATGCCTAATTCATTTCCCTTTTTTCAGTCTTGTTTCTTTCTACACAGCTCTTTGATTGAAATCCTAAGACCTTGTTACAATGCAAATCAATTCTTATCAATTCCCTGTACCAAATTGTTCAACATTTCATCCTTTTCTTAAAATCCAAATTCCTAGACATAGTGTTCAAGGGTTTTAAGATCTTCAAATTCTTTCTGACCATTTTCTCCCTTCACTGCAGTCTATAGTCCATTAGACTAGGCTAAATTCAATTCCCTAAATGTTCCAGACTTACGTGCATTTCTCTTCCCCTTTCCTACTCTCTCCTACCATCATCTGGTTAATTCCTACCTGTCTCAGATGTCACCTCTCATGTTCAGTAAAATGCAGTTGATTACCACCCTATTAATTTTGACTAGTTTTGCATCTATTAATAAATCCTTTAAAAAACTTATCTTTTAACAACTATGTGATAGGTTTACAATAATTATCCCCATTTTGCTGATGATGAAACTAAGCCCTAGTTGGTGATGAAGTTGGGGCAGGAAAAGATTAAATAACTTACTATTAAGTGGAAGAGAAGGGCTTTAAACAAAATCCATGCTCTTAAGTACTACCCTACCCCATCTTCTGTGAGAAGTTGGGGACCTTGTCTGTTTTGACCACCATGGTATCCAGGTAAAAGTGCCTGGCACAAGGCAGGTGCTCAACAGATATTTAATAACCTGTGGGCTAATGAATTGACTGAAATCCAAGTGTCAGACAAGTTTCAAAACTTGATTTTCTGACAATTCCACCTCCAAGGAAGTAGAAAAATCAGTCACACACACTGTTCCACTAGGAGATCAGGAAAACACATGATACATGCTGTATTTGGATTTCAATATGGTATTTGACATGCCACTTCATAAGGTCTCTCATGATATTCCTTTGGGGAAGAAAACAAAATATAAATTTGATGTCATTAGATGGTCAAAGTTAGCTGAAACCCCTGGATGCTGATTTCCAAATTATAGAAAGTAAGACAGGACTCTTTTGCTTAATTTGGCTTAACATTCTAATCTGCCTTACATATGGTATTTGTCTATTTTATTAACTATATATGTCTAGGACCTAGAACAGTATCTGGCGTATAGTAAGGGCTCAATAAATATTTGTTTTAATGAGTGAATGAATGAATGTAGTGACATATTTGAAGTTTGGATAACAGAATTGTAATAAAAAAATGAAAACACATTGGATGACCTTTCAGCAGTATTTGATACAATTGATAGCTTCTTCCTTCTTGAGAGTTCCTTGCTGGTTTTCCACCTGTAACTCTGGGCATTCCCTTTCTTCCTCCTTTGCGGAGTCCTCTTCCTCTTCCAAAATTTAAATGGTTGGGTTTCTTATATCCTTGTCTCTTCTTACCACTGAACCTCTCATCCCCTCCCTGTATTAACTTCCTATCAACACTTGATGATTCCCAAATCTCTAACTCCAGCTCGAATCTGTCATTCAGATTGACATTCTTGTATTCAGTTTCCTACTTAACATCTCCATTGTCAACTGAAACCCATCACATGCAAAACAGAACTTATTACTCACCCTGCACCCAAGCAAACAAACAACAAAGCCAAGGAAACACCTGCTCCTCTACCTAGATTCTCTTTCTCAGTGAATGTGCCCGGTGTTCATCCAGGTATTCAAGCCAAAATCTCAGGTATTATTTTTACCACCTCCCTCCTTTACACCCTCTTGGCTAATCTTTCAACAGGTTCTGTTATTTCTACCTCTAAATATCTTGCTCACCTTCTCTCCATAGCCACTGCTGCTACTGTGTTTCAGACTGCTACCATGGCTCACCTGGAGTAGTGCAACAGCCTAACTGGTCTCCCTGCCTTCAACAATATGTCTCTCTTCAGTCCATTCTTCACTCTGAAGCTGGAGTGATCTTTCTAAAGTGATGATAGGATGCTATTACTCTGTTTATATCATTTAATACCTCCTTATTTCTTTAGGATCATGTTTAAACTCAAACTTGGCTTACCCTTACTGCCTTGTTCTCTACTGCTTCTTCCTGATCCTACACTCCTAACCTGATTCAATGTCTCAAAATCTCCATGCAGCTTCTCTTTTCTTTGATCAAGCTGTTTGTTTTTTTGGTGGGGAGGTCATTCTTCCTTTCTTTTTGTTCAACCAACACCTACATCTCTTTCATTCTTCAGCTAACATATCATTTCCTCCATGAAACATTTCTTAATTCCCCAAACCTGGGTGAAAGACTCTGTCATAGCATCCTGTACTTCCTGTTAGAGCTCTTATCTTACTCAGTTGTACTCACTGGAATAATTGTTCCTATTCCTTATTGGACTGAAAGATTCAAGGACTGTGTCCACCATATTCAGTTTATAGTCCCAGAAGAATGACTGCAGAATAGCAAGAAATCATAAAAATTGTTTGAATGAATGAAGAAGTTAATAAAGAGTCCACACCTAAAAATACCCTTCTAAATGCCAGGGCTGCCTCTCCAGAAAAGCATCTGCATAAGCAAGGTAGAGGAGAAGGAGCTTAGCAATAGCACATGTGAGGGAGATTAGGAATTGTGTAATGAAAGGCTGAGTATGAGTTTTGGCTGAATTGTGTAATGAAAGGCTGAGTATGAGTTTTGGCTGAACTGTGGCAGCCAAAAAACTGATTCAACTTTGGCAGCACTGACATGAACTATGGTATTTGAAAGACGGAAACGATGGTTTTCCTACACTCTATTAATTATAGCATAATGGGAGATTTGTAATCACTCCTGGACATTGGGTGTTGGATGTGATAAATACAAGTAGGAGACAGTAAGGAAATGACTAGAAAGATGGAAGTTCACTGAAAACTATAAGACATTAATGAAAGAAACTAAAGACATAAAGATATTTCATGTTCATGGATTGAAAGACTATTGTTAAAATGTCTATACTACCCAAAGCAATCTATAGATTCAATGCAATCCCTATCAAAATTCCAATGGCATTTTTTTCATAGAAATAGAACAAGCAATACTAAAATTTGTATGGAATCACAAAAGACCCTACAATAGTCAAAGCAATCTTGAGGCACAAAAATAGAAATATGGATCAATGGAACAGGATGGAAAGCCCAGAGATAAACCCACACACATATGGTCACCTTATCTTTGATAAAGGAGGCAAGAATATACAGTGGAGAAAAGAGAGCCTCTTCAATAAGTGGTGCTGGGAAAACTGGACAGGTACATGTAAAAGAATTAAATTAGAACACTCCCTAACACCATACAGAAAAATAAACTCAAAATGGATTAAAGACCTAAATGTAAGGTCAGACACTATCAAACTGTTAGAGGAGAACATAGGCAGAACACTCTATGACATAAATCACAGCAAGATCCTTTTTGACCCACCTCCTAGAGAAATGGAAATAAAAACAAAAATAAATAAATGGGACCTAATGAAACTTAAAAGCTTTTGCACAGCAGAGGAAACCATAAATAAGATGAAAAGACAACCCTCAGAATAGGAGAAAATACTTGCAAATGAAGCAACTGACAAAGGATTAATCTCCAAAATTTACAAGCAGCTCATGCAGCTCAATATCAAAAAAACAAACAACCCAATCCAAAAATGGGCAGAAGACCTAAATAGACATTTCTCCAAAGAAGATATACAGATTGCCAACAAACACATGAAAGAATGCTCAACATCATTAATGATTAGAGAAATGCAAATCAAAACTACAATGAGATATCATCTCACACCAGTCAGAATGGCCATCATTAAAAAATCTACAAACACTAAATGCTGGAGAGGGTGTGGAGAAAAGCGAACCCTCCTGCACTGTTGGTGGAAATGTAAGTTGATACAGCCACTATGGAGAACAGTATGGTGGTTCCTTAAAAAACTAAAAATAGAACTACCATACGACCTAGCAATTCCACTACTGGGCACATACCCTGAGAAAACCATAATTCAAAAAGAGTAATGTACCACAATGTTCATTGCAGCTCTATTTACAGTAGCCAGGAGATGGAAGCAACCGAAGTGTCCATCAACAGATGAATAAAGAATATGTGGCACATATTTACAATGGAATATTGCTCAGCCATAAAAAGAAACGAAATTGAGTTATTTGTAGTGAGATGGATGGACCCAGAGTCTGTCATACAGAGTGAAGTAAGTCAGAAAGAGAAAAACAAATACCGTATGCTAACACACACATGTGGAATCTAAAAAACAAACAAAAAAAATGGTCATGAAGAACCTAGGGGCAAGATGGGAATAAAGATGTAGACCTACTAGAGACTGGACTTGAGGATATGGGGAGGGGGAAGGGTAAGCTGGCACAAAGTGAGAGAGTGGCATGGACATATATACACTACCAAATGTAAAATAGATAGCTAGTGGGAAGCAGCCACATAGCACAGGGAGATCAGTTCGGTGCTTTGTGACCACCTAGAGGGGTGGGATAGGGAGGGTGGGAGGGAGGGAGGTACAAGAGGGAAGAGATATGGGGATATATATATATGTAAAACTTTGTTATAAAGTGGAAACTAACACACCATTGTAAAGCAATTATACTCCAATAAAGATGTTTAAAAAAAAAAAAGCAATCTTGAGAAAGAATAACAAAGTTGGAGGCATCACATTCCCAGACTTCAAATTATATTACAAAACAATAGTAATCAAAACAGTTTGATATTGGCATAAAAACAAACACATAGATTATGGAAGAGAATAGAGAACCCAGAAACAAACCTATGCATATATGGTCAATTAATTTATGACAAAGGAGCCAAGAATATACAATGGGGAAAGGACAGTCTCTTCAGTAAATGGTGTTGGGAAAACTGGACAGCCATATGCAAAAGAACAAAACCAGACCGCTATTTACACCATACACAAAAATTAACTCAAAATGGATTAAAGACTTGAATGTAAGACCTGAAACTATAAGACTCCTAGAAGAAAACATAAGCAGTAAACTCCTTGACTTTGCTCTTGGTGATGATCTTTTGGATCTGACACCAAAAGCAAAGGCAACAAAAGCAAAAATAAACAAGTGGGACCACATCAAACTAAAAACTTTCTGCGTAGCAAAAGAAACCATCAAAAAGATGAAAAGGCAACATACAGAATGGGAGAAAATATTTGCAAGTCACATATATGGTAAGAGGTTAATATCCAAAGTATTGTAAAAGAAAACTCATACAACTCAATAGCAAAAAAGCAAACAATCCAATACGAAAATGGGCAGAAGATCTGAATACACATTTTTCCAAAGAAATACAGAAGGCAAACAAGTACATGAAAAGATGCTTAATATCAGTAATCATCAGGGAAATGCAAATCAAAACCACAGTGAGATAATACATCACACCTGTTAGAATGACTACTATCCAAAAGACAAGAAATAACAAATGGTGGTGAGGATATGGAGAAAAGGGAAACTTTGTGGACTGTTTGTGGGAATGTATATTGGTGCAACCACTACAGAAAACAGTTCAGAATTTCCTCAAAAAATTGAAAATAGAACTACCATGTGACGCAGCAATCTTACTTCTGAGTATTTATCCAAAGAACACAAGAACATTAACTTGAAAAGATACATGCACCCCCATGTTCACTGCAGCATTATTTACAATAACCAAGCCATGGAAACAACCTATATGTCCATGTATGGATGAACAGATAAAGTGGCATATACATACAATGGAATATTATTCAGCTATTAAAAACATGAAATTTTTACATTTGTGACAACATGGATAGACCTTGAGGACATTATGCTAAGTGAAACAAGTCGGACAGAGAAAGACAAATGTCGTATCATCTTGTGTATATGTGGAATCAAAAAAAAAAAATCCAAGCTCATAGATACAGAGAATGGATTGGTGGTTGCCAGAGGTGGGGAATAAGACATGAGCAACATGGGTAAAGGGGATCAAAAGGTATAAACTTCCACTTATAAAATAAATAAGCCATGTGGATGTAATTAGAACATTGTGACTACAGTTAATACTACTGTGTTGCTTATTTGAAAGTTGCTAAGAGTAAATTTTAAAAGTTCTCATCCCAAGAGAAAAAGTTTGTAAATATGTATGGTGAAAGTTAACTATGTTAACTAGACTTATTGTAGTGATCATTTCATAATATATACAAATATTTAATCATTATGTTGTACACCTAAAATTAATATAATGTCATATGTCAATTATACCTCAATTTTTAAAAATTACATATTATTTTAAAAGTAGACCCATGTAGGAAAGGACCTCTCTTTCAATCATATTCCCCATAGTTTGTTTAAAAAAGATGGAACTTAAAACCATGAGAAGGGTGAGGCAGGAGATAGCTGGGCTCCAGGCTAGGCATTTACAACTGGCCTCCTGTTCACATTTCCTGAGGCAGGAGGCAAGTGGGCTCCAGGCTAGATATTTATGACCAGTCTCCTGTCTGCACTTCGAGATAGAAATAACAACAGGGACAGGGTAAATAGCTGGACTTTGTTTCCTGTGAACACTTTTAGATAACAGTCATGGCAGGGACAGAGAGGGGCTAAATCCTGTTGGAGCAAAAGATCAAGAAGTCACATATTTCCCATCCTTGGGGTAAGGGAGACACTGCAGAAAGGCTCCTCAGGGGTAAAAAGGCAGGGGATGCCAGACCATAATAAGTCATGTCAACCCCCCCACCCCCCACCCCAAGACCCTTGCACTAAAATCCGTCTTGGCTGAGAGCTGCCCACACACATAGGGGAAGGTCCTGAGGCAAATCAGCCATGGGGGCAAAGACAGACAATTGGCCAGAGGGAAAAAAAAGACCCGGAAGACTGCCCCCTTGTAAAGAATTTAAATTTCCCTTAGGCACGACTCTTGCTGACTTCGCCTATGCTTCCGTCCGCATGTACTCTGCTTTTCTAATAAACACTCTACTTTCCTCTCTACCTTCTGTCTGTCAGAATTTTTTCTTTTCAAGACAGACAAGGACCCAGAACCCAAACTCTAGCCACTGGCCCTTGTGCTCTAGTGGTTAGGATTTTATGCTCTCACCACTGGATCAGGGTTTGACCCCCGGTCAGAGAGCTGTCTCTCTTCAAGCTGCTGCCCACTGTAAGCTACCACTCACTGCTGTGTGTGTCTGAAATCAAAGGGAATCAGAACATACCACCCCAAAATATACTTTGGGGTGACGTACTGGCATATTGATTTGGCCTATTGATTATTTGCAGGTGAAGGCAATTGAGAAACAGCAGATGCAGGAAGGGGAGGTTCTCTGACCTCCCCCTTTCTACCTAAAAGCAGGTCATAAATTTCCCATGAAAAAGGTGTCATCCTTGTATCATGAAGAGGAAAATATTCTTGTCATCAGAGACAAGAAGTTGATGCCAGGATGAGTCTGTACAAACCTTACTAATATAACCTTTAACTTCCATTAGTTTTCACAATTAATTTCCAGTCATGTTCCCACAATATACCACCTCTATCCCAAACACCTTTTTCCTTAGTCATATCATGGCTTCACAATTTATCACTCTTTGTTCAAATGGTATCTAAGCCCCTGGGTATAAATTCTTCTTGGGAGTTTTCATTTCTTTCCATGAAGCCCCCCATGCCACATAAAAATATGAACATCAAATAAAAGTTGTATACTTTTCTCCTGTTAGTCCATCTTTTTGTCAGTTCAATATATAGGCCCCAAATACAGAACCTAAGAGGGTAATGTCTTCCCCTACACATGTGAATTAACGAACTATTAAAGGCTCAACATAATCATGAACACCGCCTTTGAATACAGATGACTCCTTCCAATACGGAGTTTCTACAATTGTGGCACTTAGGTTTCTTAATCTAAAAAACTACAAATAGAACTACCATACAACCCAGCAATCCCACTCCTGGGCATATACCCTGAGAAAACCATAATTCAAAAAGAGTCATGTACCAAAATGTTCATTGCAGCTCTATTTACAATAGCCAGGAGATGGAAGCAACCTAAGTGTCCACTGACAGATGAATGGATAAAGAAGATGTGGCACATATATACAATGGAATATTACTCAGCCATAAAAAGAAACAAAATTGAGTTATTTGTAGTGAGGTGGATGGACCTAGAGTCTGTCATACAGAGTGAAGTAAGTCAGAAAGAGAAAAACAAATACCATATGCTAACACATATATATGGAATCTAAGAAAAAAAAAAGGTCATGAAGAACCTAGGGGAAAAACGGGAATAAAGACACAGACCTACTAGAGACTGGACTTGAGGATACGGGGAGGGGGAAGGGTAAGCTGGGACAAAGTGAGAGAGTGGCATGGACGTATATACACTACCAAACGTAAAATAGCTAGCTAGTGGGAAGCAGCCACATAGCACAGGGAGATCAGCTCGGTGCTTTGTGACCACCTAGAGGGGTGGGATAGGGAGGGTGGGAGGGAGGGAGGTGCAAGAGGGAAGAGATATGGGGATATATGTATATGTATAACTTTGTTATAAAGTGGAAACTAACACACCATTGTAAAGCAATTATACTCCAATAAAGATGTTAAAAAAATAATAATAAAATAAAATTGGAATGCCTAAGAGAGTGATGGAAAGCAACAGGCCTCAGATATATTCACTGATGGATCAAGGGCTTTACCAACTGACTGAGCCTAATTTCTTAACAAAAGGCTGAGTGGTTTTCTTATTCCTGTTAATGTCACAGAGTTTGGATATGGTTTTCTTATTCCTGTTAACATTGTATAGTTTGTATATAACAAATACTGATTTTCTGTTTTTCGCAATTCCTTGGAAATTTATGGTGTAACAGCGAGGGTTCTCCAATTTGAGCAATTTGGCTTCTCCACTCTCCTTTGGGAAAGTAGATTAGGTGCAAGGGTGTTTAATTACCTTCTAGTCTCTCTAAATAGGTATGAGATTCCAAGCTTTATGTTCCTTGATAGCTGTAACCAGCTTATGTAAAGCTGCTCTAAGTAGCTCCTATGCCCTATTTCTTCTTTCCTTTCATTTTGAAGTTTTCTGAATGCCTCTAAGAGTCAACATTTGCATGCCCAATGGGTATTGAAGTGGTCCAGAATATACTGCCCCAAAATATGCCACTTTGGCCCAAGGATTATTTTGAGTTGAAGGAAATTGAAAAATCAACAGTTACAGGCACAGTTCTCTGCCCACCCCACTTATCTGCTTAAAAGCAGGGCCTACATTTCCCATTGAGGAAGTTGCCTCCAACCACCTCCCAAAGGAGAAGATTACTCTTATTACCAGTGATGGAAAGTTGACAATGAGATGAGTTTGCAAAAAACAGACCTTACTAAAATAACTCTTATCTCCCAGTAGTTCCCACAAATATTTCCTAGTCACTTCCTCACAATTTATTATCCCTTGAAGAACAAATCCCTTTCCTCTGTCGAAATGGTAAGCCCCTGAGTCTAACCACTTCTTTGAATTTCACTTCTATTCTATGAACTCCCATGCACATAAATAAATAAAAAACTGTGTGCCTTTTCTCCTGTTAATCTATCTTTTGTTGGTTTAGTTCACACTCCTGAGCCTAAGAGGGTAGAGGAAAAATTTTCCACCCTGGCAGTATTCTCAATCCTATAACTGCACTGGGTGTGAAACAGTTCGCTCAAAGCATGATCTCTGCCCTTGGCATAAATTAAATGAGATAAAAGAGGTAGTGGGAGATTACATTGAGTAGGTGCTCAATAATAGTCAAGTGTGAATGGAAAAGAACTATCTTGCCTTTAGGCTTCGTTATTGGGGAATACCTCTAAATATTGGCTAGTTTTCAATACGCATAGGCATTGCTAATGAAACCAATATAGACAGTGAAAAACAGTTATCTGTCGTCATTTCTTAATCTGGGCACTCCTCTTTCCCCCAAAACATTTTGCAGGTCTTAGGCATTCTCTAGAGAGGACAGGATCAAAAAGAGTAGGCATAGTCTAGTGTAGTAAAGCTCATAGATCTTATTCATGGGGCTTTTGAGAATACGCAATCTGTCACATCTAATGCACAGACTTGAAGACAGACAACCTCACTGAACACTATTTACAAGAAAGGGGATAATTCACTTGCTCCCTGTGAAAATGTATTCCATGAAATAAGACCACAGAATCCAGATTGGTCAGTGTGATTCCATGGACACCTCACTGGTTGATTGACAGACTGATTAGTCTAAGAAGAGCCTTGCTCCTGAAGGGTTTCAGGTGTTCCCCATATAACTTAGAACAAATTAAGGCCGCTTGATAAGACTATATAGATTTGGAATTGAAGTTACTTGAACGTTGTGCATTCTTTAAAGGTTAATAATGTCAAAATTCACAGAATTTGTGATCATGTGCAAAGTTGCTGTCATGGATTCTTAATATGATCATACAATATGTTTATATAGTATCTGACATTCTAGCAACAAATAACAACACTCGTATTTGTTGAGGGCTTACTCTGTGCCAGGCATGATGTTAAGAGCTTATATAGTCTCACTATTGTAATAATCACATGGGGTAGAAAACTTACTTTCCCCTATTTCACGAGTAATGGTGAAAAAACATAAAATTTAATGAACACTTAGTAGGCGCCATTCCAAGGGCTTTATGAACGTTATTTCATTTAAACCTTTTAAGTAAAATGATCTGAAATTTGGAAATAAGGTAAAAAGACTCCATCATGAGTTTTCAAAGTTTTACACAGTAGTGTCTAACAACCTGCCTAAAGGCCCTATGACTTTTTAGGGGAGGTAACTTTGACTTTCCATTTACTATTGTTTGGGTCCAGGACTTACATAGGTAGTTTTTAACTGTTAGGAAATTGGCATGTTACAAATGATTTTTGCAAATGATTTTTGTCTGTTAGAAAAGATAACCACAAAAGTCATGGTTGTTTTCCTTGTAGGATATTAACCAGTTTTGTATCAAACTTTGCAATCTTATTACAGCATTCTTTCTCTTTTCCAGTGACTATGTATCCGTTTCTTATCTTCTTTTAAACCAGTTTTGCCCTCCTCCTGGTTCCATCATTGTCAAATAAACCTTTGATACAATCCTTAAAATATATATGAATGTTTTTAACTTTCAGGAAACCATGCTCTGACAGTACTCATAGTGATCCTGTGAAGGATTTGCTAGGGGCATTATCCCTATATAAAGTTAAGGAAACTGAGACACAGAGGAGTTAACTACTTGTCCAAGGACACACAGACAGCAAGTCATAGAGTCAGGATGCAAAACCCTTAGAATTTTTTTCTAAGAAGGCAAAGACATTAGAAGAGTTAAATAACTTCACTAATAAGACCCTGCTCTAGTAAGTGTAAGAACCTGGTTATTCTGGCTCTGACCCCATGTGCTTAACATCTGTGTCCTTCTGTATATCATATATAGGTGTTGCATGGTCTAAAGGAGGTGATTCACAAATGGGATGAAGGGGAATTTAAATAAATCTTAATTCTTCTCATCTTCTTTGCTAGCTCCACCAGGGTTACATCATAAGAAACCAAAACCAAAAGAAGACAATGCAACAAAGCAAAAGGACAGTCCAGACACCATAAAAGTGACAAAGTATTTTTCTCTTCTACATCAGCATTTTCTCCTTCGTCAAGTCAACAAATGAGCTTGCTAATTGCCCAGAGTTCCAAACTCTTGGTTTTGCATTCGTTTCGATTTGCACTTCAATGCCATTAGGGAAGATTACTGGAAAATAATTTAGAGGATGAGTCCACTGCTGGTACATACGCCAGTAACAAAATCAAGTTTATTATTTGACCAAGTGAATCAGTGTGAGAAGTAACTTTCTGGCATTTACCAAATAGAGATTTCTAGGTAGTCAGGAAAACACATGCCTTTAAAAAGTACAGCTGCCAGCCTGTGAATTTTGGGGGTTTTTGGAAGACAATGGAGTAGAATCTTTCCATTCTCTATATGTGCTCTTCCCATGCTCTATCTGACTTAGAGAGAGAGAATACATTTTTTTTTCATTTATAGGAATTCTTTATTATTCTGCGTACAAGTCTTTTGTTAGATTTTTGTATATTTGAACATTTTATCCTCAGACAATGATTCGCTTTTTCATTTTTTAATGATGTTTTTAATGAGTGAAAGTTTTGAGGTATCACCTCACACTGGTCAGAATGCCATCATCAAAAAGTCTACAAACAGTAAATGCTGGAGAGGGTGTGGAGAAAAGGGAACCTTCCTACACTGTTGGTGGGAATGTAAATTGGTACAACCACTATGGAGGTTCCTTAAAAAACTAAAAACAGAATTACCATATGATCCAGCAATCCCAGTCCTGGGCATATATCTAGAGAAAATCATAATTTGAAAAGATACATGCACCCCAATGTTCACTGCAGCCCTATTTACAATAGCCAATACATGGAAGCAACCTAAATTCCTCTGCCCGTTGACAGAGGAATGGATAAAGAAGATGTGGTACATCTATACAATGGAATATTATGCAGCCATAAAAAAGAATGAAATAATGCCATTTGCAGCAACATGGATGAACCTAGAGATTATCATACTAAGTGAAGTAAGTCAGACAGAGACAAATATCATATGATATCACTTCTTTGTGGAATCTAAAAAAATGATACAAATGAACTTATTTATAAAAGAGAAACAGACTCACAGACTTAGAAAACAAACTTATGGTTACCCAAAGGGAATAAATTAGGAGGTTGGGATTGACATATACACACTACTATATTTTAAATAGATAACCAACAAGGACCTCCTGTATAGTGCAGGGAACTCTACTCAATATTCTGTGATAACCAAATGGGAAAAGAATTTGAAAAAGAATAGATATATGTATATGTATAACTGAATCACTTCGCTGTACACCTGAAACTAACACAACAGTGTAAATCAACTATACTCCAATATAAAATTTAAAAAATTAAAAAAAAAGAGACAATACAACTTAAACCAGGTTTGCTCATGCAAATGCACACAGGAAGGTAAGTAGCATGAGGGAATCAAATGGGGATTCTGTGGCCTTCTTCTGACCAAAGGGGGCAGTCATTCCTTCATTCAGCTGATTATGGCCACATGTTGACAAAAGCTCTGTGTTATCACAATATCCCATTTTTAAAAAGAAACCCAAACTTCCAAGTTTAATTTAAAAATTCCTGCTTGTAAATGTTGGCAATTATTTCAATTTTTTTAACACTCTGCCAACTAAACAAAACATATCTGAAGTCTAAATATGTAGCCCAGAGGTCCACAGCTCCTGCTTTAAATAAACATATGATGGGAAAATCTAGATTTATGCAGATGTCAAAAAGGAAGCATAATTATTGATTTAAAAAGACTCATCATAGGTTCCTTTAGAGAGCAAGTTCTCTGTATTTAAAATATTACTAGGTGCAGGAAAGCTTAATTCTACACTCATTTGGAGTAATATAACAATTATGTAAAACACCTTATTTGCAGAGACTATCAAATCTTGCTTGACCCTATCCTCCTAGTTCTTTGAATTCAGAACTATTTTTTTAAGATTATTTTTGATATGGGGCATTTTAAAGGTGTTTATTGAACTTGTTACGATATTGTTTCTGTTTTACGGTTTGGTTTTTTGGCCAGGAGGCATGTGGGATTTTAGCTCCCTGACCAGGGATCAAACCCATGCCCCCTGCACTGGAAGGTGAAGTCTTAACCACTGGACTGCCAAAGAAGTCCCCCAGAACTATTTTAATTTAACTTAACACTTCACTCATTCAACCGATATGTACAAGATGGCCATTAGGTGACAAGAAAATTTCAAAGTGCTGAAAACACCAGCATTGATAAGACATGGTCCTGGAAGAGCTTGTGTTCATAGGAGGGTAATACGTAATAGTGGGAAGAGTGTGGATGCCTTTGGAATTAATGACTTTGATTAGCATCCTGAATCTGATCATCATCAGCTCTATTGCCTGTTACTGGCTCTATTATTATTTGTCAGTTTTTCTTATCTGTAAAATGAAATAATTCCACAGATCTCAGAAGATCTCATTAAAGATACGTGAGAGCAGTAGGCAAATAGTAGGTGCTCAACAGTTAACTAAACCTTTGAAATTCACATTCTCTTCCTCTCTTTTTATTAAATAGAAAATTTTGTTACAAGTGACATAAACCCAATTTGAAATGGCGAGGCAAAAAGGTGAGTTTTTTGTTTTTGTTTTAAGAATACACAATAAATCATGTAAGCAAAAGAGGAGTTGAATAACCAAACCATTGTGGGGCCTGGAACGCCATCAGGGCTCTCTTCTTCTGCCTCTTCTGTTCTTTTACTACAGGTCAACTTCCTCTGCATGATAGTGTAGATGCCATGGCTCATGTTTCATAGATTTTACTTCCAGACAAGGTCCACCTCTTTCATTTTAGTGCCAGTTTGAAGAGGGCCAGGAAAGGACCCTGATAGGCTTGGCTTGGGCCAACACCCACTTGTAAAGCAATCATCCAGAGACTGTGGATGTGGAAGATGTGAACACATGGAAGTTCCCTATAACAACATGAGCACCAGGAGAAGAAACAATTCCAACAGTAAGAGGAGATTCTGGTCTCCTGAGAAGGAAAGGCTGTTGGACAGACACAATGGTCAACAATCTCAGGCCCTTAGGACTGGGTTCAAGACACAGGCAACTGAATTCCCTTCCACCAAGTATAGCTACTGTAGGGGAGAACTGGCGCCCCTAAAGAAAATGCAAGTGCTTTTAGGAAGAGGGGATGGTTTTTGGATAGTCAAAAAATGAAAAACAACTACCACTAATTTGATCTCAAATTATGAGGGTTCCACACTGATGAGTTGGGCCCAGGTGTTCTGCTCTTAGCTAGTATAATTCTCCAGCTAATGGACATTCTGGAGCCCTTTTCATCTCCTGTGTTCCCTGTTTACTCTGGGAGTTTCTACCCGACAATCCCACCAATCCTTAACCATACAGTCCTCACCTCCTACTTCTCCTTGCGTGCATCTAATAATAGCTGACATTGAAGTAGTTATCAAATACTTTCCCACAATTATTCAATTATTTGATGTTTGTAGCACCTCCAAAAGGGACAGGATATGTATTACCATCCTGTTTTATAAATGATCAAATAATTCCAAACCAGATCATGGTATTGAACTAAGACCTAAGCCTACTATATAATTTTTTTGTTGAATCATTATATGCTGAAGCTGACTTGCTTTTTCCACTGAACTCATAAGTTCCTCTAAGGACTAGAATGTCTCCTGTTTTAAACCATATTCCCATGAGCACTGAGCAAAGGACTAGATACATGTGTGTCAAGGCGACCTGAGCTGTCAATAGATTATCCCACAGATACCTTCTTCACCTCAAAAGCAATCCCACTAAGGGCAGGACAGGAATAAAGACGCAGACATAGAGAATGGACTTTAGGACACGGGGAGGGGGTAGGGTAAGCTGAGACGAAGTGAGAGAGTGGCATGGACATATATACACTACCAAACGTAAAATAGATAGCTAGCGGGAAGCAGCGCATAGCACAGGGAGATCAGCTCGGTGCTTTGTGACCACCTAGAGGGGTGGGATAGGGAGGGTGGGAGGGAGATGCAAGAAGGAGGAGATATAGGGATATATGTATATGTATAGCTGATTCACTTTGCTATAAAGCAGAAATTAACACACCATTGTAAAGCAATTATACTCCAATAAAGACGTTAAAAAAAAAAAAAAAGCAATCCCAAATTACAGGTTCAGAATGCTGTGGAGATGTCCCCGTGTGACGTTTCATGAATCCAGAGCCCCGTGAACCCAAGGGTGGAGATAATATGCTGACATCACCATTGCTAACTGTGCACAGAAAAAGTATCCCATGGGATCCCTCTCCCAGGCATTTGTAACATTTTTATTGAGCTATAATTAACATACTATGAACTATACACATTTACAGGGCATAATTTAATGTTTTAACATTTAAACGCTACATCAAGCCATCAGCACAATCAAGAAGTGAAGCCATCTACACAAATAAACTCAAAATGTAAGACCGGATACTCTTAAAAATCCGAGAGGAAAACATAGGCGGAACACTTTTTGACATAAATCATAGCAATATTTTTTTGGATCCATCTCCTAGAGTAATGGAAATGAAAACAAAAATAAACAAATGGGACCTAATAAAACTTAAAAGCTTTTGCACAGCCAAGGAAGCCATAAACAAAATGAAAAGACAACCTACAGAATGGGAGAAAATATTTGCAAATGATGATACCAAGAGATTAATTTCTATCATGTACCAACAGCTCAACATCAAAAAAACAAACAATCCAATCAAAAAATGGGCAAGAGATGTAAATAGACATTTCTCCAAAGAAGACATACAGATGGCCAATAGGCACATGAAAAGATGCTCAACGTCGCAAATTATCAGAGAAATGCAAATCGAAACTACAATGAGGTATCACCTCACACTGGCTCAGAATGACCATCATCAGAAAAGTCTACAAATAATAAATGCTGGAGAGGGTGTGGAGAAAAAGGAACCCTACTACACTGTTGGTGGGAATGTAAATTGGTGCAGTCACTATGGAGAACAGTATAGAGGTTCCTTTAAAAATCTAAAAATAGAGTCACCATATGATCCAGTGATCCAACTGCTGGGCATATATCCAGAGAAAATCATAATTCAGAAGGATACATGTACCCCAGTGTTCACTGCAGCACTATTTACAATAGTCAAGACATGGAAGCAACCTAAATGTCCATTGACAGAGGAATGGATAAAGAAGATGTGGTATATATATACAGTGAAATATTACTCATCCATAAAAAAGAATGAAATAATGCCGTTTGCAGCAACATGGATGGACCTAGAGATTATCATACTAAGTGAAGTCAGCCAGCTAAAGACAAATATCCTATATCTCTTATATGTGAAATCCAAAAATAATGACACAAATGGACTTATTTGCAAAACAGATGTAGACTTACAGAGAAAACAAAATTTTGGTTACCAAAGAAGAAAGGAGGGTAGGGATAAATTAGGAGTTTGGGATTAACATATACACACTAATAAATATAAAATAGATAACCAACAAAGACCTACTATATAACACAGGGAACTATACTCAATATCTTGTAATAATCTATAAGGTGAAAGAATCTGAAAAAGAATATATATATATGTGTATACATATATATGTGTATATACATATATATACACACAAACGTATATATAACTGAATCACTTTGCTGTATACCAGAAACTAACACAACTTTGTAAACCAACTATACTTCAATTAAAAAAAAAAAGTGAAGCCATCACCACAATCAAGATAGCAAACATGTTTCTTTCCCAAAAGTTTCCTCCTGCCTCTTTGTAAACCTTCCCCCTTTCCCTTCTCCACATCTTTATCCCCAATTTTATACAAGTGGAATCATACAGTATGTACACCTTTATTATTGGCTTCTGTCACTCAGCATGGTTATTTTGAGATTCATCTGTGTTGCTATGTGTATTAGTGGTTCACTCTTTTAAGTGCTGAGTAGCATTCCATTGTATGAATATGCCACAGTTTGTTCATCCATTCACCTGTTGATGGGCAGTTGGGTTGTTTCAAGTTCAGGGCTATTGTAAATTAATCGGATATGATCAGTGAACAAGCTGTAGTATGAACATATGCTTTTATTTCTAGGGCAAACAGGAGTAGAATAGCAGGATCATATGGTAGGTATATGTTTAGCTTTTTCGGAAACTGCTGTATTGTTTTCCAAGGTGATACCATTTTACATTCCCACCAGCAGTGTCTGAGAGTTCTCCTTCCTCTATATCTTTGCCAATACTTTGTATGCTCAGTCTTTTTCATTTTAGCCATTGTGAAAGGCATATAGTGGCATTTCATTTGGTTTTAATTTGCATTTCCTTAATTAATGATGTTTAGCATCTTTTCATGTGCTGACGTGCCATCTGTATATATTTTTTGGTGTAGTGCTGTGCAAATACTTTTCCCTTTTTAGTATTTGGTTATTTATTTTTTTACTGAGTTTTGAGAATTCTTTATATATTCTAAGACAAGTCCTCTATCAGATATGTGCTCTGCAAGCATATTTCTCCAATGCTTGGCTTTTTTATTGCCTTAATAGTGTCTTTCAAAGAGCAGTTTTTACATTTTGGTGAAGTTCAGTTCATTGTTATTTTATGGGTTGTGCTTTTGATGCCAGACATTTGAACCTTTAGAAATCTGTAATTTAAAACAGGAAACTGCGGAAAATAAAGAGAAGGGGGGCGATAAGGGATAGAAATGGATTTACTAAAATGAGCCAGTGATTTGGCTGTAGCTAGCAAGCTTGTTCTAAACGGATTATTACAATGCTTTTATTCTGTGGGACCCCCCCTCCCCACACACACAGCTATTTAAGCACTTTCTAGAAGAGATGAAAATGTTTCCAAACAGCATTTCTAGCTAGTGTTGTCACATCTAATTGGCTGTATTGTTTGCTTGGTTTTTTTTTTTTTTTTAATTTTCTCCTCTGCTTTCTTCTTAACACAGACATTCAAAAGGTTAGTTTGTATTCAGAACACTCATGTCCAAAATATGGTCCTTTTGGCATTCCTAAAAGCATTCGGCCAAGATTGACTTAAAATCTGTGTTGATGACTTTAAGTGATCCTGAGAAGCCCATCTCAGTAACAACGGGCAGTGTTGGGAGTGTGGTAGGTTAGTTTCTTAGAGTAGCAGAACAGAGGCTCCGTTGCTGGCGTTCCCTGGTAGAATCAAGGAAGTTAGACGGTGTTAGCACTCGGGTTACCATGAGCACAGGCTGGGCCAATGCAGCAAAAACTCAGGAGCCGTGAGCTGCACCTGCACCACGGGATCATGGGTGGTGTTTCCATCAGTTCCTGATGACAAGGACTACTGGCGGTGGCTCCCACTGGGGAGCACACAGATGCTTGGCAGGCACAGGGGCTGCCTGGCTGTGTTACGATCAGTCACCCTGCCCTCCTCTGGAACCCGGAGGCAAACTCCAAAGCTCAGTCATGCCCAGCATCTTGCAGCATCTGGCAGTGAGGTGCAGCGTCCTGGATGGGGTGCCACTGCCAACAGGCAACACCATCTCCACCTGCCAGCAGCCTGCATAGAACTACAGACAGAATGGTCTCCAGTTAAGGTCTTCCTGCAGGGCTGCTGAGGCCTGGGATTTCCCTAGACGCCATGGCAGGAGCACGCAGTGCTGTGGGGCAGTCCGTAAGGGAGCACACATCCTGTTTCAGAGTCATTTGCAACGTACTTGATTGTCTGGAAATGCCCAGGGGCGCAGTTACTAGATCTTCTTTCTAAATTTTTATTGGAGTATAGTTGATTTACAATGTTGTGTTAGTTTCAAGTGCACAGCAAAGTGAATCAGTTAAACATATACATATATACACTCTTTTTTAGATTCTTTACCCATATAGGTCATCACAGAGTATTGAGTTTCTCAGACCTCCATTCCTCACAGGAGCCAATTTTCCCTCGGGGGGTGGAAAGCTGATGTCTGAATGAGCAACAGTTCCTTCCCCACAGCTACGGTTTACATCACCTATTTTACTGGATTGCAGGTGACCAGGATGAATATATCATGGAGATTATCAGCTCGGAAAAGGGTTGGTGGAGAGGGAGAAGGAATAAAACCCATATTTCTGACTGACCGAAATAGCGACAGTGTAGCAGGGTGCTCTCCAGTGGAAGCAAAGAACGTTTTTCTGTCCAGAAAATAGTCTTAGAGCCCAGAAGGTGTTTCAGTGGGTCCTGCTATATCTGGTAAATTTCCTCCTAATCTCTGAGGTTTCCACCACAATATTTAATTGAATTTGAGGAGGCAGCAGGGGCACTTGGCTTTCTGAAGGAAAAAAAATTTGCAGACTCTGAGAGAATCCCTGCCCCCAAACCACAAGACATGAAGTTCCAGATAATAATTCTGGGGAGAGTATGGCTGGAGAGTCTAAGAAAGGTGCCTTGGGTGAAATAAGGCTAATCTTTGCAGACTTGGAGGACTTAAGGAAAGATGCCCGGTTGGGCTTCAGGTCATTGGGCTGCAGACCTCCCAAGGTGACTGGGAAGGAAGACTAGAGACCCTAATGGGAAAGTCACCTCCATGAAGGGGTCCTGTGGGAAGAAAGCAAATAACCATTGATTGAAGGCCAACCTGGGGCAGATAGTGAGCACAGGGAGGAATCTGAGCTGTGATTATCCTGCACAAACTATAGGTATCATCTCACTTCATCCACACACCAACGTTGGGAAGTTGGCATCCTTTTTTCCCCACTTTAAAACTGATGCTCAGAGGAGTTTCCTTACTTCATTCACCTACCCTAACATTTACCGAGCAGTTTCTGTGTCAGCATTCTTGACAGTCCCTGGGGATACAAAGATGAATGAAATATAGTCCCTGACTTTGAGGAACTCATGTTCAAAGCATCCAGATTCACGGGGTCAGACACGTCAGCAGCAAAATTACAACACAGTGCTCTGTAATATATCGTTTTAGTCCCATTCGATCTGAGTGGCAATGGAATGTTACAACAGAAATAAGACTAGAGAAAGGAACAGTGGATTTGGACTGAGCCAGTTGTGGAATGCTTTTCATAGGGAACAACATTGAATCGCTTCTGAAGGACAAAGAAATTAACCAGGCAAAGGGAGGGAAAGTGCTTTCCAGAGTTCTGAGCTACTACATCTCAGAATGTATTTTGAGCCTGGATATGTCTGATGGGGAAGTCTTTTTTTGTTTTTCTGCTCCATCAGCTGCTAGGGTGCCAGCCTTGGAGATTCCTAAACTCCCAGGACCCGTCTGTCTCTGAGGGAGTGGGAATGGCTCCAGTCTGGATGGAAAACCAGACTTCCAGGAGGCAGGTTAAGCTCTGATGATCCTGTTTTAATTATGCTCCTAAGCTGGAAGATGATTATTTACTCCTTAGCTTCTGAGCTTCTGAGACTTGTGGGGCAGACCCTAAGCATCCCTGAAACAAAGATAACGAACCCTGATTCCTTCCACCTTTCATGTGAGAGTCAAGAATTGTTTACTCCTCACAAAATTCAAATGAGTTACTTCTTAGCACCTGGTGGTTTTCTTAGTGGTTAATGAGAGCTAATATTTATTGAGTGCTTACTAAGTACTATGATTCTTAATTTTTACATACATAAACTCATTCTATATGTTTAGGTAGTTAAATATATTCCCCATTTGATACATGAGGAAATTGAGGCACAGAGAAGTCAAATTGATCTTGTATGGACTCAGGTACTTACTGAGACTATGGTGGCCCACCTTTTGAGACCCAGAACCAGATTTGTTAAGTTACGAGAAGCTCTAGAAATCGAGATGAGAAACCTCACAGCACATCATTTGAATCAGAGCTATGCACCAAATTTGGGCAAAGACTCTCATTTTTCAAACCTTATGTGTGTGAAACCACCACGATTGCAGGTACCAAGTAGCTAGGGGTAACAACCCAGAGAGACAGCGAGCAAAGGGCAGGGTAGCATTTCCATATGACTCAGATGCCAAGGTATTATATCTGATCAGCACTTAAGCCACACTTAGCTAACGACCCTCAAGAGAATCCGAGAAGACTTCTGGTATTGTAACCCCACTCTCCTGCCACATACATCCTGCCAGGTGGATGGTCCTTTGGGACAGTTTCCTCTTTTTTCACACCTTCAGGGTTTCCCTTAATAGCCACTGAAATCAGCAAAGGGCAATCTGCTCCCGGTGCCACGAATTCCCCTGAGGAGGGCTTTGTTATGACTGGTGTTTTGTACTCATTGGACATCCTGTCCTGGGCATACTACTTATAGGAAAAGTAGTATGACTCATTGACTTACTGACTTCCATCCAGAGGGAGCAACAAAGCTTCTGCAAGCGAGGGCAGCGTTTGTTAGGTAAACAGTCACGGATCAAATTCTGACTGTTGGAATTCTTTTCAGGGTTTAAAACTCATGTACACACAAAGGATTTCTCAACGTCCCCCCACCTCCAATAGAGACAAGGATGTTAATTCCTTCCTAGTTGCCCTTAGCTTGACTCCTGCTTTTCTTCTTTCCCCATACCCAGAAAGTTATTGTAAAATGGTAAGTTTTATCATTATTCAGGTGTCAAGGCCAACAGACCAGAAAATGATTTCCATTGAAAGGATAGTTTGTTATACTCACAGACCACAAGAGAAGAGGCCCGATGAGGGGGGCCACTTGGAGAAGCACCAGGGTCAGTTAGGAGGCAGAGAGAACAGGGAACACATGGGGGTAAACAGGTGAGGCAGGGAGAACAGGCTTAGCACTGGCTAATTTCAATAATTTCAGCAGGTTCTGGGGCATAAATCGTTTCTAGTTGTCTGGTACCTGGCCCCGGGGTGATTAGAGCCCACAGAGGAGGTGGTTGGAGGTGAGGGCTCTGGATTGGTTTATTTGCCTATAAAAGCCATGCTTACAGGCCAGTCTTTTACGATCTCTTGGAATTGGTTAACCCTGGGAGGGGCAGTCCCTCCAGGGTCAGCAAGGCCCTAAGATGTCAAAGCATGAAACACAGAAACTAGAGAACATGGTATTTACAGAAGTGAGCTGCTGGACTCTCCTCTGTCACCTCTCTCCAGGGTCCTGCCTTAAGTGGCTTTTACCAGATTGAGAGGTGTTCTGACTCATCCTGGTAACACTCCATTTTCTTTGGTTTGCATATAAAAATTAAAATATCCAAATTCAGCAGTAGATTTGGAATTCACACATCTTTGTATGTGAGGCTGGTTTCTCTGGATCAAAGATAATTTCCTCTTTTGAAGAAACATTTTTAAGTCTCTAAACTGCTGAAAATGAGGTTGTGGATCCCTAGGTCATCTAAGAACAGCCAACTTGTTCAACCAGTTGTGGGTCAACTGCTGAGAAATCAATCAAACCCAACAGTAGCCAGTCCAAGCCAATTATTTTAATAGTTACAACTATGAGGTTAAGGCCACATATTCTTCACAGTAGTTGTCAGTCCCAGCTACAAATTAGAATCACCAGGGGAGCTTTTAAAACCTACCAATATTTGGGCCCTGCAGCATATTAATTAAATTAGAATATTTTTTTTTTTTTTGCGTTACACGGGCCTCTCACTGTTGTGGCCTCTCCCGCTGCGGAGCACAGGCTCCGGACGCGCAGGCCCAGCGGCCACGGCTCACGGGCCCAGCCACTCCGCGGCACGTGGGATCTTCCCGGAACGGGGCACGAACCTGTGTCCCCTGCATCGGCAGGCAGACTCTCAACCACTGAGCCACCAGGGAAGCCCTAAATCAGAATCTTTGAAGGTGTGGCCTGGGTAACAATATTTTTCAGAAATTCTCTATGTGATTCTTATGTTCAGCCAGCATTGAAAACCACTGTCCTCTATCTAACTGAATTATTTAACAACTTGACAATGCGTCATTAGAATAGCTGGTTAATACTCAATGGATGTTGTAAAATTCAAACTTTGGATTCATTTGGAACCATCTTGATTTTGTGACATGGAGTTCTTGCCAGTCTCAGGCACTCAGTGTCTGCTGCTTCCTGCTTCCAGAAACTCTAAAACGTGTCTACCTTCCCCCTTACGCTGCCCTGATGGACTAACCAGACTGGACTGAAAGAGTGTCCTATTATTCCCTTTACCCCGTGAAAACAAAAGATTATTGGAGGCTCTGGCAGATTCTAAGAGGCACGTGTTCACTTCTTGTGCCATTCTAGTGAGAAACTGAAGACCTACCCTGCAGCCGAGAAGGACCTACCTTCCATTCAAACTGGTGGAGTTTGAATTCAAGGCCCGGAAGGGATTGAAGCATCTGACTTTGGGCCAGGATACCTGTTCTTCCAGATCCCTGGCAAGGCTCTTTGTACTTCAATTATTGAGAGAAGTCGTAGAGAACAAATTACCCAAATCAGTCCAGTTCTGCAGCAGTCTGTGCTTCTTTAAGTACCAGGAAGAGAAGGTCCCTCAAGAATCCTCATGTTTATCATAAAATCTTGGGGAAGGGCGGATGGTCCCAGGGAACTCTATACCTGGATGCTGAGGTGTCTTAGCAAACCTTTCTTCCAGAATCTTCTGTTTCAGGGATCCCATCACTTAAAGAGTGTGAAGCGTTATTTTGGCTTATTTTGGTTATGTTTTGGTTATTTTGGTTATGTTTAGAGACTGATTATGGCAAACCCCTTCCGAATACTGCAGTTTTCTCTCGCCTTGTTTAAGCATCTGAAATAATCATTTTATTGGGGGAACAGAAGTATCCAGATACAACTTAAGTGGGTTTTCTCAAGGTCACTGAGAGGCCATCTTCAGATTCTCTTACATAATATGTCATATGTATGAGTAATGATCTCAATGATCATGGAACCAAAAGTATATATAATTGAGAATCTGTAAAATAATAATGGTAGTAGCAATAGTAATTCCTTAACATATCATGATTTATAAAGCATTTTTCACAGCATTGTTAATAAGAGCTAAACTTTAATGAGAGCTTACTATGTGCTAGGTGTTGAGCCATTTACATGCATTTTCACCTTTAATTTTCATAAAAATTTATGGAAGTAGGTGCTATTATCCCTACTTTACAAAAGGGAGGGAGAACAGGAGGGAGGATGAGAGGGAGGACAGAACGAAAGAAAGGAAAGAAAGAGAGAGAGAGGGAGGGAGGAAAGAAGAAAAGAAAGGGAAGAAAGAAAAGAAAGGGGAGAAAGGGAAGAAAGAAAGTAGGAAAGAAAGGAAAGAAAGAAAGGAAAGAAAGGAAGAAAGAAAGAAAGAAAGGAAGAAAGAAAGAAAGAAAGAAAGAAAGAAAGAAAGAAAGAAAGAAAGAAAGAAAAAGTTAATTGAAGAGAGGTTAATAACTTGGCAAAGTTTTCTCACTGATAAATGGTGGAGCTGGGTCTCTAACTTGGGTGAGTCTGACTCCAGAACTGGTAATGTTAACCACCCAAATGCTTACAGGGGCCAGGCAGGTGATATAAAAAGGGGGAGGCCAGGGCTTCCCTGGTGGCGCAGTGGTTGGGAGTCCACCTGCCGATGCAGGGGACACGGGTTTGTGCCCTGGTCCGGGAAGATTCCACATGCTGCAGAGCAGCTAGGCCCATGGGCCATGGCTGCTGGGCCTGCGCGTCCAGAGCCTGTGCTCTGCAACGCGAGAGGCCACAACAGTGAGAGGCCCGTGTACCAAAAAAAAAAAAAAAAAAGCGGGGGGGAGGCCAGGTATAATATAAAACTCTCTTTAGCTGGAGCCTCTGTTCTTCCAGATCTCTAAATGTAGAAGAGCTCTTGTCCTAGGATCTCTTCTCCACCCACCCTTACTCCATAAACGATATCATCTAGTCCTATCTGTCTACCAAGGACTCTCTAGTTTTTAGGTCAGTCCCCAGCCTCTTCCACACATAGAGACCCATATATCCAATGCCTTTTGTACCTGGATGTCTAACTTAAATTTAACATGGACAAAACCAAACTCTTGAGCCCTCTCCCTGGAGGCTTATCTTCTCTACCCAAGCATTCCTTATCTCAATAAATAGGCCAACATTCACACATGGGCTTAAGCCAACATCCTTACAGTCAGTCCCACTTACTCTCAGGCCCTATAATCAATCCTCTGGCAAATCTCAACCACCCTACCCTCCAAGACTATCCCAAATACGACTCTCAGGAAAACAGAGTGTATGACCCTCACAAGTCCTAGAGAGTGGGTTACCACATGCCTTGCAGGGGTACAGGGGAAGAGCCAGGTTTTGGTCAGGTGACAGTAGATAGGGTCAGGGGAGAGCTTAGGCCATGGCCTTTATTGGGGGGTTCTGCAGGAAAGGCAAGGGAGGGTAAACAGTTTAGGATTGGTAGTTTGAATAATTTGGGCAGGCTTTAGGCTACTGGGGTGGTCTTTAGTGGTCCGGTGCATGGCCCTGGGATGATTAAGGTAGAGGAATATTGCCCCCTGGGGTGGACAGACCAGATAAAGGAGGCATGGCTCTGGAGTGGTTAGTTTGCAATCAAAGGCCTGCTCCTGGCTGAGCCCTTTGCTGTCTCTAAGAACTGACTAGCCCTGGGAGGGGCAGTCTCTCCCCAGTCAGCAATGTTTGTAAGATGTCAAAGCATCATAATATACGAAAAATACAAAACAAATATATAGCACAGTGCTTCAGCCCCCAACCCAGATTTCTGTTTCTGGAAGCTGCCGATGCCCTCAGACACTCCTAGGAGCAACAGGCCCTGCCTCCCCCTTGCAAGCCCCTATTGGGGAATCAAGACCTGCCCCTGAATCCACAGGGAAGCTCCGGCCCTATTACTGAGAAACAGATGTCCCAGCTGACCTGCTCAGATTTCATCAGGCCTCCCCCTACTCATTAGGATACCAGTTCTAGGCTCCTGCCCTGCCCACCACCTGCCCCAATAACAACGATGATATTCCTAACATTTTTGGAGCGCTTACTGAATGCCAGACACTATACTAAGCGCGTCATATCTACTACATCACTTAATCCTTCAAAACAACTATATACATTGGGCGCTATTATCCTCATGTTAAAATAAGGAAACAGAGGCTATGGTAACTAAACAACTTGACTAAGCTCTAAGAACTTAGGCGTCTGAGCTGCCATCCAAACCTCAGTCTATATCAAGCTCAGCTGTAGGCCAGGTCTCTAAGCCACGTGCTCTACTGGCAGGGTTTCTTAAGTATAGCCCTGGGAATCTCCTACATCAGAATCGCCAGAGGCACTTGTCAAACCTATAGATGCCCCAAAGTCTGGGGATGGGGCCAAAACATCTGCATCCTCAACAAAATCCCAAAGGAATTCATATGCACACTGGAGTTTGAGAAACATCGCTCTAAGCTCTATCGTCATGGCCAAGTCTGCTGAGAGTGAACTGATGCCCTCCCCTCAGAGGTAGGACTCAGATCTTTGCAATGGGTACGTCTTCCTTACTCAGCTGAAGGCGGATCTTCAGGTTTGCTTCTGATGCAGGCCCTTTCTCCGCTTCAGAGGGTGAACGGGCAGGTGGCTCTTCAAGCCCTCCTGGGGGAGGGTGGTAGCAATCATCTCGACAAGACTAAGCTGGAGGTGGTAGTTTTGCAAATGGTTTTCCCTAGTTTGACCTTCAAGGCCAGGCCCAGAAGTGCTGGGGCAGGCTTCAGCACGGTGCTGGGAGGTAACATGATATCCATGCTGATTTACAGAGGGCCTGTCTGCTCCCTGAGTCTGGAATGCTTTGGATCACAGTAAATACTCAATCAGCCCCCAGGCAATGGAGGCAGCCAGGTCCCTAACCATCTCAGGCCAAAGCGTTCAGATGGGCACAGCTGAGCAGCTAGGAGAATAAAGGATAAATAATGAATGAATTTAACCTATGTCCAAGGGCCAGAAATTGACTATGTACGAAACACCCTCCGTACAGAAGAATGAAATTTTGCCATTTGCAGCAACATGGATGTACTTGGAGGGTATTAGGCTAAGTGTATTGCGTCAAAGACAAATACTGTATGATATCACTTACATGTGGAATCTAAAAAAATACAACAACCTAGTGAATATAACAAAAAAGAAGCAGAGTGTAGAGAACAAAGTAGTGGTTACCAGTGGGGAGAAGGAAGCAGGGAAGGGCAATATAGGGGTAGGGGATTAAGAGGTACCAACTTATGTATAAAATAAGCTACAAGGATATATTGTACAACACGGGGAATATAGCCAATATTTTATAATAACTATAAATGGAATAGAACCTTTAAAAATTGTGAATCACTATACCGTATACCTGTAATTTATATAATATTGTACGTCAACTGCACTTCAATTAAAAAAAAAAAAAAACACCCTCAAGAAGTAACCTGATGGGGCTTCCCTGGTGGTGCAGTGGTTAAGAATCCGCCTGCCAACGCAGGGGACACAGGTCTGAGCCCTGGTCCGGGAAGATCCCACATGCCGCGGAGCAACTAAACCCGTGCGCCACAACTACTGAACCTGCGCTCTAGAGCCCGTGAGCCACAACTACTGAAGCCTGCGTGCCTAGAGCCCGTGCTCTGCAACAAGAGAAACCACCGCAATGAGAAGCCCGTATACTGCAACGAAGAGTAGACCCCGCTCACCGCAACTAGAGAAAGTCCATGCGCAGCAACAGACCCAACGCTGCCAAAAATAATATAAATAAAAATTTTTTAAAAATCCCCTTCTTTAAAAAAAAAGAAGTAACCTGATGGGTTAGAGTCTGTAGGCTTCTGTCTTCATGGTACTTGTGGCCTGGGGCTCTTAAAGCACTTTGAAGAGGGTGAGTTACTTCTCAAGGTAGCATAGTGGAGCCTGCAGTGGAAGGGCCACCTGGAACTGAAGTCAGCCTCCCCTCAGGTCAGGGGAATGAACTGCTTGTCTGACAGTGCTGGGCTAGGAGCTCCACCCCTCTGTTCCCCAGCTCTGTAGCCTGGTGCTCTTACAGAACTTCACAGAGCACCTCCATAGACACTGTCCCATTTGACCTTCTCAAAACCCCAGTGGGCCAGGCCAGGCTGTGTATTAGTTTCCTAGAGCTTGCCATAATGAATGACCACAAACTGGGTGTCTTAAAACAACAGAAATTTAGCCTCTCACAGTTCTGGAGGCCAGCAGTCCAAAATCAAGGTGTTGGCAGGGTTGGCTCCTTCTGGAGACTGAGGGAGCCTCCACCCCATGCTTTTGTCCTAGCTCCCGGTGACTGCTGGCAGCCCCCTGCCATTCCTCGGCCGATACACCTACCCCTGCAATCTCTACCTCTGCCTTCACGTGGCCTCTCTGGGTTTCTCCTCTGCGTCTGTGTCTCCTTGTCTGCTTCTTATGGGACAACTACCATTGGATTCAGGGCCCACCTCATGATCTTGAGATCTTTACCTTAATTACTAGGCTTGCAAAGACCCTTATCCAAATAAAGTCACATTCTGAGTGACATGTATTTTAGGGGCCATTACTGAACTCATTACAAGCTGATATTACTCTCATTACATAGATAGGGAAATCAAGGCTCCAGGATGTTAAATTACCCAAATCACAAAGTGGTCCAGAATTGAAGAGAAAGGACACGGCACACCGTGTCTCTGGGGATCCTCTGAGGCATTAGGATTCTCAACTACTTGCTTTAACTAGAACAGGTATCCCAGGTGAGGTGCTGACTGTTAACTGTAAATGAAGGAAACATCTCTGACTAAAAATTAACAGGTAATGTCAACACCAAATCATCTTTACATACTTTTCTTTGCCTAGTTGCTTTCAACAGAATTTCCTTCTCAGTTTGTAGGTGGTTTCTTTGAAGCTACTGTCTCTGAAAATGCACCTGTTTTCAAGTTATTTACTTATATTCGTGTGTCCAACATTTATCAAGTGCCTATTACGTGTCAGACACTGTTCTGGGCAGCACAGATACGAAGATGTGAAAGACATAGCCCCTGTGTTCTGTCTGGTGATGAACACAGGTAGGTGTTTAACAGACTGTTTCAGTCCAGAACAGAGATGAGGGTAACAGGGGATGTTCCAAATACCAAGAAAAGACCGAGGATGGGATGAATAATTGTGCACAAGGACGAGAGGGCAGGGCCCAGGAAGTGAGCTTTTGTGGAGTCTGGAAAGAAAAGTGGTGTTTCTTTAGGAAGACACATGGGGAAAGGATTCTAGATCAAGAGAATAACGTGCAAAAGTAATCACAAGTTAGTAAGTAGGGCTGTGGGGGGGCAGGGGGAGTACCTATTAAAGGGTTGAAAAGTTGAGGAGGGGTCATATGGTTACTAGCCTTGTATGGTAAACCCGGAGTTCAATTTTTATTCTAATCCACAGGAAACCACTCATGAGCTTTAAGTGGGGTGAAGTGTGTATGTAAATAATTTGCATTTTTGAAAGAGCCAGCAGCAGAATGGAAAATATATGGATAGAGGCCTAGATTGGAGACAAGGAGACCATTAAGAAGCTTTGCAATAGTCCAGTTGTTAATGGTTAGAGCCTGATGCAATATATGGCATTGGGGATGGAGAGGAGGCATGAACTAGAAAATTTTGTTGGTGCCCACGCTGACGCACCCCCCCCCCGCCCCCCAGGCTGAGTTCCTGTCCTCTTTTTTGCCCCTACAGCACTCCTGGCATAACATATTGTTCACGTGTCACATTACACCATATATTTGGTTTACAAGTCTGCTTCCATCATTAATCATGGGTTTCTTGAGACTGTGCCTTATTTATCTTTGTTTCCCAGAACTTAACAGAGATGTCCAATAAATACGTATTGACCAAATTTTTAATGAGGCAGAACCAACAAGAATTGGTGATCAATTCGATACAGGGAGTGAGGAAGAAAGGAGGAATCGAGAATGACTCCAATGGGAAAAAGATGGTGCTGTTACTATTAAAGGCTGAGGAGTTTTGGCTGGCCTGGGCTTGTTGTTACTATTGTTAGTTCTTCGAGGAAAGATCCCTCATCAGACTCAGAGGTACTGCATGTCATAAATACCTCATAACTTTTGTTAGCTTGAATTATCTGATGGAGGGAAACCCACCATCTAATGGCTAAACATCACTGGAGTGGGATTCAGACCTGAGTTCTACCATTGATTCTACTCTGCCACACACTAACTCTCTGGACTCAGAGAAGTGGTCTAGCCTCTCTGCCTGGATAACCATGCTTGCAAGCCCAAATGCTTCAAATACCACCTCCTCCTGGAAGTCTGCCATGACCTCCCATTTGATTCATCTCCACTTCTTCAGATTTTCATAGCCTCCCCCCGACTCATCACCCTCACATATCTCATGGTACTTTCATCACTCTCCACTTTTTATTATATTTCAGGATGTGCACGTCCCTTCATAGATTAAAACTACCCAGAGCAGGATTCATGGCAAATTCATTTAACAACAGTGTGGAGCATGATACCATTTTAAATAATTTTGCTGAATGAATGAAACTCATTAAGTGATAGAAAATGGAGCTTGAAGACTGCTCCCAGTTTTTACATTTATTTGACAATCATTGCCTGGTCTGGGGGGATGAGCCTGGTGGCACGGGAAGGAGAAGAGGGCATATTTCTGGGGAAAAAGGACTCAGCCAAAGCGTCTTATACGCCAAAGCATCCCACAAGAAATTGCAACCATTTCCCTGATGCTCCCCCAGCTTGGAGAATAACAGAGTGAGCATCTGGACCACTGAGTTTGGAAAAAGATCAAAGAAGACACTCAGCACAGGCAGGTTGCTGGTTCCCTTAAAACCTCTGAGAATGTTCTCTTCCAACGTGCCCCTTCTAGTCAACGAGGATGCTCAATTTACAGCCTACGCAAGCCTTTAGTTTGGCTTGTCTTGTCTATTCAGCGTCCAATTATCTGAACAAACTGACAAGGATTCCCTCAAAAGGTTAGGGTCCCGTACCCCGCTACCTACACGGACGGTCTTGCAGAGGCCTGGCTGGAGCCTGCCCGGTCAACGAAAGACGCCCCCGTAGCGCTGCACCTAAATCAGCACCGGTGGGGGCGGTGGACGGTGCCGCAGGCTCCTCCTTGCTGGGAGGGCTCCGATTTGTAATGGACTAAAATACTCAGGTCTGCTGTGACTCATGCCCCCCTTACACTTGCCTAATTAATTCTGGCTCTTAAATTCCTGCTCTCTCGTCCGTGAAGGCTGAGGAGTGGAAGCCAGGAGCTCCAGGCGAAGTTGCGGCAGGGCCAGCCAAAGGCCAGGCAGCCGGGGAGGGGCTCCTCCGGGAGAGGGGTGGGCAGCTGGAGCCCTCTGGGCTCTCCAGGGAACGAACGTGCCGGGGACACCTGACTTTTCTGCAGGCCTGCTGGGGAGGCCTGGGCAAGGCAGAGGTCCAGAGGGGCCTGCACGGGGACGCCAGAGGCTGGGGCCTGCCTTCTTGCTATAGATTGGCATCAGTACAGATGCGCTCCTGGCAGCTCTGCATTGCTAGGGGAAGTTGAGGATCTGACACGTCTACGCTGGGGGCGGGACACAGAAGAGGAAGCTTCCCTTCTGCAGCATGACCTGTTTCCGACCTCTTGCTCCATTTGGGTGTGTTTTGATGGGGCTAGAGATGTAGCAGGATACTGTCGAGGGATTTGGGGCCTCAGCAAGGAGCGGTTTTAAAACTTTTGTATACATTAAAATCATGCAGGAAACTTGTGGAAATGCAAATCCATAGACTCCGCCCCTCAGAGCTTCATTGCAGGTGTTATAAGCTCTACAGTGATTCTGATGTAAGCAGTCCTCACTCAGACACTCCAAGAGGGAGAGTTGGACCAAATGGCCACGGCATGACAAGAGCAGTACGGACAGCCTCCTCTGATAATGCTGCTCATTTTCTCTCCCTTCTCTCTAAACTCATGGGGCAGAACCCCAAACCCAGATCTATTCAGTTCCCTCCATCTTGGACTCCATACTCCTTTTGGATAAACACATTCCCACCTGGGCAGGCCAGTGGTCCTCAAAGGCAGGGCCTCTAACTCACCTGAGCTATGACCCAACCATCACACCATGTCACCTCCCTAACCTATTTCCAAGGATAAGTTTTTACATCCCTTTGCCACTTTCCCCAATTCTGCCTAGACCACCTGGCCACCCTGCTCTTCACAAACAGCTGTAACTTCCACTTCACAGCAAATAAAGGTCCTGAAGTTGGACATCCATTCTCTCCCAAAGCTACCTAGAAACATATCTGCGCAAGCATCCACCCTTCCTTTTGGTCTCAGGGGAAGAGATCTCAGTCACTCTCCATCAGTAGCATCAGGACTCCTCTTCTCTCGTCTTTTCTTTATTGGCTCTTTCCCATTAACACATATTCATGTCCAAGGCTCTTCATCTTAAAAAAGTCTCCCTCAACCCTATGCCCTTCTTTCACCATCTAGAACTTCTCTTCATCAACTTTTTGAATAGATGGTTTTACCTCACCTATCTCCACTTTCTACCTCCTCTGTTTGTTATACTCCAGCTCCCCCATACCCCCCACTATCTTTCTGAAACTGCTCTCAACAAGAGAGAAAATTATTTTCCATTGCCCAGTACAATTGACACATTTCTCTCCCTACCTCACCTGGCCGCCAGGCAGCTCTTGAACCTGTTTGGATCACCTTCCTTGAAACTGTCTTCTTCTCCACCCACACTGCCTACTGGTTTCCTTCCTGTCTTTCTGACTCCTGCCTCTCATTTTCCTTCCCAGAGTCCTTTCTTTACCGCCCTCAAAAGAACACTCTTTCCCTGGGTTCCACTCTCACTCCACACACTCTCATGGCTTCAACCACCATCCCTACCCTGACATCTCCCAAATCAGTATTCTGAGCCCAGATCTGCTCCACAAACTCTGTTATATGTGGCTTATTGGATGTCTCTACTCAGATGCCTAACAGAGAGCTTTAATACAGGTCCGAAACATTTAATACAGGTCTGAACTTACCATTTCTTCATCCCTGCCATTTTTACATCACATTCTATAACTTTTCCTATATTTTGTAACATGGTGTTTCTCTAAGTTTAACACTTATTTTTATATCCTGGCATTAATGTCACCTTTCCAGAGAAGGTTCTCCAACTACTTTATGTAAAATAGCAATCCTATCCCACCTTCTGTGAAATGCCATCCCCTTATCCTGTGTTTTCTTCATAGGCTGTACTGCTACCTAAACATTATTGTTTATTGTACATACTTGGTTTACCCTCTCTCTATCCCACTTAAAGGCTCTACAAAGGCAGGGAGTTTGTCTCATTCACTGCCGCATCTCCAATATCTAGAATGGTACCTGGCACATAGCAAATATTTGTTGAGGGAATGAATGCGAATCCCCTGGGGTGCTTTGAAAATGAAGACACATGGGCCCAGCTTCACCTACTAACTCATAATCTCCAGGCATGATGTCCAGAAATTAGCACTTTAAAAAGCTCTTCCAGTTAGTTCTTGTAAGATCTATTTCCTAACAAGATGAATGTCACTACCACTGGCCCACGGAACTGCACATCCTCCCTAACTCAGCCTTCCCCCTTACTTTGCAGACTTGTCATAAGCATGCCTTATTCCCCCCTCTCCTTGTCATCTTGTCCCATCTATTCTAATGCTTCTGACATCACTTAGATGTATATCCCCCCTTTGTATTTGCCAATATCACTACCTTCACACTTTGTCAATTACCGAGGGATTTTTCTAATTGATATCTCTACCTCCAGTCTTGACCTATTGCAATCCATTTTTCTTTCTTTTTTTTTTTTTGCGGTACGCGGGCCTCCCACCGCTGTGGCCTCTCCCGTTGCAGAGCAACAGGCTCCGGACGCGCAGGCTCAGCGGCCATGGCTCACGGGCCCAGCCGCTCCGCCGCATGTGGGATCCTCCCGGACCAGGGCACGAACCCGTGTCCCCTGCATCGGCAGGCGGACTCTCAACCACTGCGCCACCAGGAAAGCCCTGCAATCCATTTTTCTATCCTTCCCTCTGATTGAACTTTCTAAAATGCAAGTATAACAACATCACTCCCCGATTAACAACCTTTGATCCATTCCTTATTGCCTTCGAAATTAGGCTCGAATTCATTACCGTGTTCCAGCTACCACATGTCACCAGTGTCAGCCTTCCTGAGTGAATCTTATCCTCTCTACTCCGATTAAGCCAGGCAACGCACACAACCCCACGTCAACCATTTCCGCTCATAGTTTTGCATATTTTTAGCTGCTGCTCCTTCTGTCAGAATGTGTTTCCCTCTGCTTTTCTCCCTAGCCAAACCCCAAGTAGTCTCATCCTCGTCAAGTTTGTGTTCTAGGTCACAGCTGAATTGGAGTGTTTTCTCCCTCTAAACCATGGACATCCTCAGAATCTACAAGCAGCGGTGTGCTGGAGAGAGCTTGCCTCAGCTTGGGAGGGTCAATTGGGTGCATCTCCTCCCAATTTCACATTTACATTGGTAGCCTGTAATCAGCCATGGTGGGAGTATTTATACCACAGAGATCGGCACATGCTACAAATCGAGAGCGTTATTAAACATTAACCAGCATGCCACTGCCTCCAGGGAAACACGCCTAACACACAGTGCACACTCAGTTCAATCAATGTTTGTTGGGTGAGAGAATGAACGTATGAGTGAATAAAAGTTTTAGGGGTCAAAATATTCTTCTCGAAATTTCCAACTTTACGTTTCTTGTATGACACTTTTCTCACCTATTCTCTCTTTCATAAAGATGATCTTTATATAAATAGATGTCATAAATATCAATATGATATCACTTATATGTGGGATCTAAAAAACATGATACAAATGAACTTATTTACAAAACAGAAACAGACTCACAGACTTAGAGAAGGAACTTATGGTTAGCAGGGGGGGAGGGGGAGGGGGAGGGATAAATTGGAAGTTCGGGATTGACATGTACATACTGCTATATTTAGAATAGGTAACCACCAAGGACCTACTGTATAGGGAACTCTGCTCAATATTCTGTAATAACCTAAATGGGAAAAGAATTTGAAAAAGCATAGATACATGTATATGTATAACTGGATCACTTTGCTGTACACCTGAAACTAACACAACATTGTTAATCAACTATACTCCAATATAAAATAAAAATTAAAAGCGAAAAACAAAACAAAACAACAAAAAAGGAAAAAATAGCTGTCGTGTTTTCCTTTTATTCTATTTTTCATACCAAAATTCCTTGACCCCTTGAGCCATTCCTCAGGGCACTCACCACACTGGTGATGTCCCTGGAGACATTCTGGTGTATCAGGATTCCTTTTTAAAAACTGTTGCTCCCAGATGTGACACAATGCTCTAGGGATGGTCTGACCAGTGCTGGCTACAATGGAACCATCAATTCCAGTAACTGGTGTGTGGTGCTTCATCACAGAAGCCCAAGACGTGAGCTGTGCTCTCACATAGACACACCCATGGGTGCACACATGTACATACAGCCAACTCCATCATACATTTGGACACTAAGTGGGTGTTGAGACAAGTGCCAGTTTTCACATATATCCTTAATAATTTTAGCTTATTTGTTTTTCAGTCTCAGTATTCCAACCTATTGAGATGTTATTTAATCTTGATTCTCTCATCTCTCAATGTTATTTTTCCTTCTTTGACATCTGGGTTCTGAATTATGCATCCGCGATTCTTCAGTAGACAATAGAAGAGAAACCACAGGAAGGAAAGAAGCCAACGTGCATCGAGGAATGCCTTCTATGTATAAGGTATTAAGCAACATATTTTGATATATTTTGCCTCTTTATTCCTAGTAGCAATCAGCAAGGAAACCGTTGACAGTACCATTTTAACAGATGGGGACTTCCCAGTACTTCAAGGAGTTAAAGAATTTGTCCAAAGTCAAGTGGAGCTGGAACTGGAACCCACGTCTGTCTGGGTCTTAAGTCTATGTTCTGAGTACACTTTTGCTTCCCAGAAAATATTACTAATGACTAATATGAGCATGCATAGAATTCTTTCCTAGTTATTTCCTCTTGGGATGCTTACAGCTTTATGATGCAATTTCTATTTACCTACTCTCTTTGGAGGACTTATTTCTTTGGCTGAATTTCGATAATCTCCTCCGAGTGACCAAAGAATGGTCCACGCTGCCTGACCACAAGGTAGAATGCCACCCAGGTGGGCCATTGCTGCCATGTAGCCATGAGAGTGCTAACAAAACCAACAATCTCTTTGGAGCATGTGTTGGGCACTTATGTGCCAGGCTCTGTGTGAACCTTGCTAGTCACGTGATCTTGAGTAACATTCACAACCAGCCTATGAGGTAGGAATGACTGTTTTTCCTGTTTACTAAGTGTATTAACTAAAGCCTCGAGAGGTTGATTCACCTGCCCAGCTAAGGGGTCACAGTTAAGAACAGGCAGAGCTGGGACTTGAGTCCAGAGTGCCTGACTTATGCACCCATGTTTTCCTCCAAGACCCTCGAGGGCCTTCTTCACCCAAAGGAGAACAAAAGCTCAGACTGTCTCACAGGTCACTTGGAAAACTCCTGGCCTTGTCTGACGTTTTCTGTGAGATCTTCTGGGTTTTCTAAGGGCAACTCATGTGTTTGCAGTTCAGTAACATTCAGATCCATGTCCAAATTTCATTTACTGTTTTATAAATTATAAAACAGGAAAATAAACAAAGGAAGAAGAGAAAGGGTAAGAGGATTTGCTCCCTTCCATTCCAGATTTGCAGTTTTTTTCCCCCCAATGTTGCCATTCTGGCTACGAGAGTCTAGTCCCTCCCAGCATGTGCATATCCAATGTCAAAACGTTCAGTCACCCAGGCTTGCAAGGCTGCACAGCTTCTGTGTCAGCATTCCACATCGTGTCAACCCCAAACAGATTCCTGACAGGTTTATATCCCCCAGGTGGATATAATCCCCATCCACTCCTAAGAAAATGATATCTTTTTTCCTTCACTTGCTCTCTCTTCTGTTCTCTCTCCTGCCCTGGACAGGTCCTGCCTAAACACTGTCATTACAGTGAATTGTGAGCTGTCATGCAGAGTGAAGTGTCGTACTGCAGGGGGCTTTAGCTGCTAACAGTAGCCTGAGACCTTAAGAAGCAACCCTTCTGAAGCCAGAATAGCTAAGCAGAGAGAAATGTTGCTAAGCTTAGGTGTTTGGTCCAGACGAGCTCCCTTAACTCCAAATCACTCCATCCTCATCTCACCTATCAGATTAGATGTACATAATTGGTCCCCAGGTGTGATTTTGGTACCTCTTATTTCTGACTGTACCACAGAGCCTGGGACTGCCTGCTCACACTGCCTGGATTCACGCCCCTCCCACCTTCCCTTGCTTCCAAAGACCCTTCCAACTTAGTGGACCTTCCAGTGTTTTAGGCTGCTATCCTAGGCTGACCTTCCACAATCCAGCGTTCTCTAACTGAAAGACCACAGTTCCAACTTATTAAGGCAGCTACTGGGTGGCTTCTTGGTCGCCAGCGTGAGTTGTGTTTCTTGATTTCCAGTCTAGTGGGGAAGAGGCAGATTTATTGATCAATTCAGTACAAGGAGTGTCCTACATGATCACTGTTGGTTAGATTCCCAGCAGGGACACCTGAATCAGAACTCTGTTTATGTCCCTGAAGACTCTACAAGCCCTGCTGGAGGATCCACAGCTCAGCCCAGCTTTGGATGGCTCTGTTTTCATCAGAACAAGCTAGGTACGTGTGTTCTAGGGCCAAGGAACACTCAAGGCAGTTTGAGAGGATACAACACTCATTCTTGATCACATCTCATCCCCCCAAAAAGAGATGGTGGTCATAAGCACCATCCTTCCAGAACCATGACACCATGCTTACCTTGACTCATTGACAAAAACAATCCAACTTATTTCCTGTCCCAAGGCCACCCTTAGTTCCAGACCCTGCTGCCATGTTCTTGAGGGAGGGAACCAAACCCACTGCATGTCCCAGGTTTGAAGGAAATTCCTTAAAAAAGATTAATCTAATGTCCATCGACAGATGAATGGATAAAGAAGATGTGGCACATATATACAATGGAATATTACTCAGCCATAAAAGGAAACGAAATTGAGTTATTTGTAGTGAGGTGGATGGACCTAGAGTCTGTCATACAGAGTGAAGTAAGTCAGAAAGAGAAAAACAAATACCGTATGCTAACACATATATATATAGAATCTAAAAAAAAAAGGGTTCTGAAGAACCTAGGGGCAGGACAGGAATAAAGATGCAGACATAGAAAATGGACTTGAGGACACGGGGAGGGAGGAAGGGTAAGCTAGGACAAAGTGAGAGAGTGGCATGGACGGACTTATATATACTACCAAATGTAAAATAGATAGCTAGTGGGAAGCAGCCACAGAGCACAGGGAGATCAGCTCGGTGCTTTATGATCACCTAGAGGGGTGGGATAGGGAGGGTGGGAGGGAGACACAAGAGGGAGAAGATATGGGGATATATGTATATGTATAGCTGATTCACTTTGTTATAAAGCAGAAACTAACACACACTTGTAAAGCAATTATACTCCAAGAAAGATGTTAAAAAAAAAAAGATTAATCTTCAATTCCACTGCTCACCATCCATAGAAATGATGAAATAGGATTTAGAAAAATACCCCCATTTAGGGGCTTTCTGCTGCCAGGACAATTAGACCATTCATCTCTCTGAAGTTGAGTTCACTTATGAAAAACACCACCCAATTTCTACTCAACTCAACAAACATCCATTGAGCATCTAGTTACCTGATTGTGTGCTAGATCTTGAGGATGTAAAAGTAGATAACAGGATTCCTTCACTCGAGCAGTTTATAATTCAGTAGGGAGATCCAAACTTCTTCCGTAATCATGTTATATATACAAGAAAGGAAGTGTGTGCAAGGTTCGGATACAGAAATGCTATAAAGAAGGAAGCATTGGTTCTGTAGGTGTGGAGGCTGTCCGGGAAGGTCCTAATAGGAGGTCATACGGCACAAAGATTGGAAGCATAGTTGTGTGCTTCCTGTTACAACAGGTATGGTAGATTCAGCATACATTAACTCTACTATCTCCTGAAGCCCTAATAAAATGATAATACAGGGATTTTTTTAAGGAATAAATCTTTAAGGACAAAGAGAATAAGAACACCAAACATATAATTTTGAAGTGGAAAGCAGACGGGCATTTGATAACAGACTCTCCAGAGCTGAGAAGGCTGAAATCTTAGCTGGCAGTGGAAGTAACTGTACCGCAGAACCCCTGAAAGTTACAAGATACCTCTAATGATGAAGGTGATGGTGAAGGTGACAGCATAAGGAAGAGCAGAAGGTTGGTTTAAGAAGCAATAAGATGCCCAGATACCTTCCACCACCACCCTCTCCCATCAGCAGGAGACTGAAGAGGGTAGACTGGAGGGATGCTGGATCAGGGCCACGAGGTGCATCTGAAGGCAGAAGTGCTGTCCTGAAGACAGGGGGATTCAAGAAAAGTTTGCACACAGAACTGGAAAAGCCTTCTACATAGTACAACCAGGACATTAACACCGGGCTCCTCCCCTCTAGGAAAAGAGTGAAAGGTTTTTTGTTTGTTTGTTTTTCCTGGAAAAGAAAAAAAAAGGACTAGCCCGAGAGACAAGACTAAAAAGATTCCACACTGGAGCAATTCAACCAGATCACCCAACAGTGAAGCTGTTTCTAGTCAATGAACCCCACTCACAAGCATGGAGCTTTTCAGGACACCACTCTTAAACTAGAAAGGACAGTCCAGAATTTCCAGATGTTTGAAAAAACTCTCTCATATGAAAGACAAAAACAAACAACAACAGCTACAACAAAAGAGGAAAAAGGAATTTAGAAGAAAACCAAGAAAATTCATGGAAAAGAAACCTTTAAATTTATATATGTTTTTCAATATCCTGAGAGAGAAGGGAAATAATTTTATTGGTAAAACAAAAACAAGATGCTCTACAAAGAAGAGGGGGCATTTACAGGACTAAAAAGTAAAGAAGTCTTAGAAATAAAAAGCATGAAGTCTCAAAAACATTGGGAAGGTAAGTTGAAGAAATCTCCCAGAGAACAGAAAATACAAAGAGATGTAAAAAAATAGAAAATGAATGAAATTAGAGAGATAAGCCAGGAATACCAAGGAACTCCAAAAAGAGAGAATGGCAAAAACAGAAGTTATCAAATAATAAATTCAAGAAAATTTCTCAGACCTGAAGGACATTAATTTCTGGATTATAAAAGTGCACCAAGCGGCCAGCACAAAGGAAGAACACGGACTCACGCCAAACACATTATTGTAAAAAGTCAGAACATCAGGGGCAGAAGCCATATACAAAGGATGAAGTATCAGAATGGCATAAGACTTGCCTCTCTTCTTCTTTGCATTTACCACTAATCCACTGGCAACAGCGTTGGCAACAGAACTAGAAAACATGAAGCAATGCCTTCAGAATTCTAAAGGAAAATAATTTCCAGCCCAGAATTCTATACATGGCCAAACTATCAATCAAATATTCATTCACTTAAGAGCTCAGAAGAATCAAGGCCAGTCTGCAAAGATACAGAGGAGACCTGTGTCAAAATTGCAAGTAGTTATCTTTGTCCTAAATGTTTCCTGTTCCAAGTCAATATTTTCAACCATGAATTGGACAGAGGCATTTTTTTAACAAGTTCTTGCATGTTAGAACCTGAGAAGGTTGATTAATAGTTGGGATGGAGGGGGCAGTCTCCTAAATGATCTTGAGATGTTTGAAAAATGGACTGAATCTAACAGACTAAGCTTAATAGGAACAAGGTGTATTCCTTCACATGGAGTACATGAGCCCAGCATCACCTGGCCACCAGTTACCTGCCCAGTTTGACTTGCAGCCAAAAGTCTCTTAGAATCCAAAGGTAACTATTGATACTTGCCGTTTGGCATGGGCCCCCTCTGTATCTTTGCAGACTGGCCTTGTTTCTTCTGTTCAAAATGTCCTCCCACTCTCCCTTCCCCCTTCTATGCTTATTCAACACAAACTCAACTGTCAGATTCGGTTCAAGTCCTCTATAAATTTCTTTCTTACTACAATTTCTCTTTCTACCCCAATCCCAGTAGAGTTTAACATCCCCTCTTTGGGCTCCCACTGGACCCAGATGATGTCCGTCAGAGTAGCTGTAGTACTTTAGGACCATTTGTTCCCTCTTATGAGTGAGGAAGTATGATGGGGTAGTTAAACAGCGGCTGGAGCCTGGCTCTGCCACTTATGGGCCGTGTGTCATTGGGGAAGTCCCTTAACTTCTGTGACCCTCAATTTTTCTCTCTAGCAAGAGAGGGTGATAAGAGCTCCTACCTTATAGAATAGTTAAGAGGATTAAATGAGTTACTATTAATGACTAGCACATAGTGAGTGTTAGCTGTTTTTATATACATCTGTACATCTGTCACTCTAGTAATAGCCATTGACCACCTTGCACTTTTCATCTCTGTATTGCAGCACTTAAGGCAGGAAGGGGCACAGAGCAGGGCACCTACTTAAAACCCCTCAGCAGTTCTCCACTGCCCCCCAGGGAAAAAGCCCAATTCCCAACCTGCCTCCTGCCTCACCAGCCTCTACTCTCCACTCCATACCCCTCAGATCCTACGAGCCTGCCTGCAAAATGAACTTCTGGGGACCAGACTATCGCAGGCACTGACCTTCTCCAGACCTTTGCTCTGTGACATTCTGTTCCCTCTGAATAGTGAAGCTCTGAACCAGAGCCACATTCACGGTGAGGCAGCTTGAAGGAGAGCAAAGATGGGTAGAGCCAGGCTCACTCTCTGTGTGGGTACATCACTGTGGACCAGGACGTATGTCACCCCCAAACTGCCATCAGGATCTTCCTTCACTTGAATGGCTTCCCACAGAGCCTACTGGCACAGTAAGGGACCCCTCACCCCGTGGAGCTGTTGGTCCTCCAGGACAGCTTTTGCAGTATGTCCCTATGCCTTCTCAATGCAGACACACCCAACTAGTCCAGTTAATTTTGGACTATTGTAAAGCTGAATCAACACTGATCAGACCTGGGGATATTGGCCAAGGACATCCTGGTTTCTCTTACATTCTAAGTGAGCTCTCTGAGGTCAGAGACTCTGTCATCTCCACATTCCGGACCCCTCAGATTCTTCACTCAGTCATGAACTTGAGAGCTACTCCCCGAACCTCACTGTTGATTTCGATAGACTGGAAGCCCCCAGTTTGGGGTTAAATGAAAACTGTCCTTTGCACTGAGAATAAATGAGATTATATGACCCTTTATGGCAACTTTTAATCACTACTTTATTTTAAAAAATTTAAAGTACCGTGTAAGTCTTTTAGCTTTCCAGGGAATTTAGGCTTCCAAAAGCTGTTTCCTAATGCAGATGCTTATCTTCTGAGTGGGACAGCAGTGCCATCCAGTGGCCATCTTGTGTAACGCAGGAGCTCCTCCCTGTTCCTGTGCCCGTCCTGCTGATCTTGAACACAAAGTCTCACAGGTATAGAAACATGTCTTCCCTAAACCATTTGGATATGCTGAATTTTTCCCCCTTGGTTCAACATCTGTTAACCTTTTGAAGAATTAATGTTTCACAGAATTTCTTGGAGAAAAATTCTCTCAAAGTGTGGTCCAGGGACCCCCACAGGGGGGTTCTCAAGAGAATTTTAGGGGTTCTGCAAGGTCAAAATTGTTTTTATAATACTAAGACATTAGTGGCCTTTTTATTCTTATTCTTTCATGAGTGTACACTGTAGTTTTCCGGGGGCTATATGACCTGTAACAAGCAAAGGCAGATATGCGTATTGAGCTAGAATTGATCTATTAAGCCAGATATTAAGAGACTTGCCAAGTTGCAAAAGAAATGCCACTTATTTTTGGTTTTGTTTTAGCAGTAATTTTTCTTAAAATTATGTTATTTACATTAATATATAATGGGTTTATTATTGTTATTTTAAATTAATTTTTAAAGTTTCTGTTTTAATTCTGAAAATGGTTAAGTATTGAGAGATCTTACCCACCCATGTGAACAAAAGCTTTTTGGGGTTCTCTATAATTTTGAGTGTAAAGGGGCACTAACTAAAAAGTTTAAGAACCACTGATTTGGAGCCCTCATTGAAATGTCAAGCTGTGTTACTGTCACCATTTCTGGACTGAATGGTACACAGGAAAGATCCAGGAGGCCACTGATGGTAGGGCACAACGTATGTGGGTATATTTTTCTGGGGGGAGGTACTTAGCTTCCATTAGGTTCCAAAGTTATCTGTGGCACTGTCCTCCCCGCCCCGCACAAAGGTTAGGAACCACTTGAAAGGGGACATAGCCTAGACTTGGAGCTCTCATCCTAATCCGTCTGTGCTTTCAAGAAGGAAGAGGTGGATACAAGATCATTCAGAACCCCTGTAGGAACTAGGGAGAAATCAGATAAATCTCCCTTTTCATTACTTTACAGTTTCACAGGTCATGAAAGATTGCTTCTTTAAGTGTGATTTATCCCTTGCCTTGTCCATAAGAGGACTTAACCAACTAATAAGAAAAACGTAACCTACATCCTGGGGTAACAATAGGAGACAAGCCTGAAATTATAATGCTTTTCTAAACGTTTCTCTACGCTGTTGGTCTTCCAAATATCAGATTACCGGATTTATTTATCAGTTCCATTGCTTTTTATATTTCTACTTTCTAGTTCATTAATTATTTTCCTCGGTGACATGTTTTAAACATTTTATTAGTTTTTAAGAATAAATCATTTAATGCTCTTCATTTTCCCTTTAGGCACAGCTTTGGCTATGTCCTGTTTTTATATGAAATGTTTTAATTTCCAGAAACTTCTAAATAATCTATGATTGGAGTTTTAATTCTCTCACCCAAAAATTGAGAGAGGTTTTATAAATTCCTATTTTCTTTAAAAAAATACTTCATTATTAATCTCTAGTTCCATTGACTTTTTATAACAACTTTACTGAGATAAAACCATACCGTAAAATTCACCCTTCGAAAGTGTACAGTTCAGTGGTTTTTAGTATGTTTAGAGTTAGATAACAATCACAACAATCTGATCGTAGAACATTTTTATCACCCCGAAAAGAATCACTGTGTCCATTCACCATCACGCCCCAAAACCCACAACTCCCCCACCTAGTCCAGCCACATTTAACCTACTTTCTAACCCTAGAGATTCTCTTGTTGAGGACACTTCATATAAATGGAATCATACAAGTTGTGGCCTTTTGTGTCTGGTTTCTGTCACTTAGCATAATGTTTAAGACTTATCCATGTAGTACAGATCATGGTTTTGGTTAGCATTTCCCTGTTGACTAATGATGCTGAGTCCATTGCATTTTAGTCAGAGATTATGACCAGATTTTAGGACATGATTTTTCTTTGCAGCTTAATATGTGATCAATGAAATGTACTATGAATTACAGAAGGGAAAAATTGTATTTTTGTAAGATGTAATGGTTAGTTTTCTCTGGAGAACCCTGACTGATACATAATGTATATGTTTTTATATACGTATTTAATTTTTCCTTGCTTATTATTTACCTGTTTAGTTTGTTAAAGACGCAAAACGTATCAAAAATGTTTTACTGCTGTTGTATTTCTGCTTCTCTTATATCTAACATCTTTCCCTTAAATACACTGAGGTAGTATTATTTGTCACGTAAAGGTTTATGACAGTTTCAGCTTTGAGAACTACATCCTTGTTAATAAAATCGTTATTTTTTGGGTAAAAATGTTTGTAAAAATTAAGTTTTGTCTGATATTGATGGTGGTCACCATCAGTATATTGAAACTATCACTGATATTGCTATTGATTGATATTGATATACTGATACTATCACTGATATTTTTTCTTGTTAGTTGCATTTGCATAAAATACTTTTGTCATGTTTGATTATAAATTTTAATGCTACCTTGCATTAAATAATTCTCTGATTTAAAAAAGACTGCATGCTACTTAACTCAATCTAAACGTCTTTGTCTTTTAATGGAGGAATTAATCTAATTTACATTTATTTCTATAAATTGTAAATTTGGTCTTAATTCTTTTGTGGTGGTCTTAATCCTTTAAAAATTTTTTCTTGTTATTTGTTTTCAGCCGTTCGATAAACTACATTTTCTCTGCACTTATAATTTATTGTTTTTGAAACATATAAGCAGTTCCTAATTATATCGTTGGTTTCCAACAGATTTTTTGAAAGCATTCTGTTAACTTGCATTTCTTTAAAATTAGAGAGAATTCAACAGTATTTTTGAAGTCCTCTCATTTGACACGATTTTTCTCCACTCCGCCCTTCAACCAGCACCAACTTCTAGGTTGTTGTTAACAATAACCTTGGCATTTCTGTATAATGCTGTTATGCTATTTTATATTTTGATGTTGTTTTTTAAATAATCATTTTACATTTTCATAAAATTTTACAATCAGACCTGGAACAGGCATTTAGACAGCTCTACTTTAACTGGATTAAGAAGTTGTTGCTGTTCCATTCCTGTCCTGATTTCCCTAATCTTGAACTTTAGTTTTGCTCCCTCATTCATTTGGGGCAAATCTCCAAGTAGCTATTAAAGAAATATACATGAGTAGGACCTTTTCTGAACGCCTAAATATCTGAGAATATCCTTATTTTGCTGACATATAAGAAAGTTTAGCTGTGTACAAAATTCTCAGGTTACAAAATTTTCTAGATGTGCTCCATCGTTTTCTGGAATTTATGATTATAAAGGAAAAGTATAATGATTAATCTGTTTTATTAGACAAAGTGAAGTAAGATAATACATAAATGCTACTCGGCAGTAAACATACCTAATGCTTTGATATTACCATTTTCTGATTATCTTACGCCTATGAATTGTTTTTCATTTCTCCGATGACATTCACTGTGATGTGTACCGTTAATTTAATAACAGTTTTGGGGGGAAATCGACGTGGAAGGATATAAAAGTTGTCTTTATTTATTAATTTTTGCTAGCAGACAATAAAACACATTGGTCCATATAATATTTTAATATTAAAATCAGAGTTTTCATCTAAGTCCTCTCATCTAAGTTTTAAAAATTATTATAAAACATTTTAGCCATTAGCAATCATATATAAAATTATAGTAATTTTATGCTGTTTAAAACTATATTCATAACATTGGTCTTTTTGGCACCATTAGGATTAATAGCATAATTTCAAAGCACCTCAAGGAATGCCAGGATTTTGTCTACATTTCCTATTTGGAAATTTTTATTATTTTTAAAATTATATTATTTGACAGGACCTAAGTGATACTAGTTCTTCCAAACACATGAATTGGCCATACCTTACTCCTCTGGTTTTGAAAGTTCTATTTAGTACAAGGGATTTGGCAATATAATTTTTATTGTATTGTCTAGTATATGATATGCAGTCTTCTATTTATAAGATAACTTTTTATTTCAATGCTTTCATCATTCAAATATCTTTTTAGGGCATTTAATACAACTATAGGAAAGGAAAAAATTCTCTTTTTCCTCAACACTTCTAATCTCTGTAACAAAAGTTAGATTAACAAGAGAAAAGCATACAAATTTATTTAATATAAGTTTTATGTGACACAGGAGCCTTTGTAAGGAAATGAAGTCCCAAAGAAGTGGTTAAATCTGAATGTTTTTATGCTAGGTTTGATGAAGACTAGAAAGTTGTGGGAAAATGTGCTAGGGCAAAAAAAAAAAAAAGGTATGAACTAAGTGTAATAAACTGGGGGAAATAGGAAGGCCTGCCTGTTCATTCAGATTCCGCTCCACATTCCTGTGTCTTAGGAAATAGGGATGCTCCTTTCCTCCAGGTATAGGGAAGCCACCTCTCACATGAGAGTCTTATGAGCTGTTTCAGAGAAAGATCAGAAAATCCTTCCTGCACCTGCACAAATCCCTTCAGCTTGAAATATTCATCATGACATATTTTAGGGTACTGTGTCCTGAAACCTGTCACAATAAAGAGGCATCCCAAATAAGCTAAAAGTTCAAGGGACTTGACAGCATTATACAATGGAATGCTTTGTGTTATACTGATGCAAATAACTACATCCAATTGTCACTTCAGTTGTTAAGTTACAGTCTGTAGTTCAGCTCACACCTGGAAAAGCACTGACAACCACACCATAACTTACTATTCCATCTGACAGCTGTAGGTAGTCTTTTAATATCAACTGCACATACATTTAGTTTGGAAAGATAAAGATGTCTTCACACTTAGGAAATGGCTTATAAACAACCAGTTAACATTATGCTTTTGGCCATTTTTTAAAAGGTTGCTATCAGGATCTTGTATATACCTTTTTATACTTGTCTAAACATTTCCTTCAGATAAAAGTCCTAAAAGATCATTGAGCAAAGAGTGAAAGGAATATTTAAAGCTTCAATACACATGGTCAAATTGCTGTCTAGAAAATTGGTCTGAATTTACTTTCCTGACCAGAAATAAGAGTGCATATTTCCCTGTGTCCTTGCCAAAATTGGTTTTATCATTTTTTTATATGGTAGATCTGCTGGGCAAAAATGAAAACTTATTGTTTTAATTTGTATTTTTGATGTCCAGTAAGTTTGAACATTTTTCATAAGTTTCTTATTTTCTACTAAGTTGAAATACTAATGTATGTGTGAAGTACTAATGTGTAAAGTACTAATACTTTATCATCTATGTTAAAAAATAGATTCCTAATGTCCTATTGACATTCTGATTTACTCATACTTTGATCACAAAAAAGTTTTCAATTTTAATGTAATAAAATCTATTAATCCTTCCCTTTATTCTTTTTCTTTGTTATGATCCAGTCTGATTTTTCCCCACACTGGTTTCTTTTAAGATTTTCTCACTGCTGTCAACTTTTGGCAAGCGTTAAAGATCCTCGGTGTACTTTTCTCTTTATTTATCTTGCTCGAAGTCCATAGTGCTCCCTCAATGTGTGGCTCAAGATCTTTTCAGTTTAAGAAAATTATCAGCCATTATCTCTTCAAATATTGTGTCTGCCTCTTTCTCCCTATCTTCTCCTTGAGATTAAAATCACAAATATGCTAGACTTTTTTTTTTTTTACCATAATTTAGGTGTCTCAATTTTTTTCTGTGATTTCATCATCTTCTCTTTTATTGATTCTTACCTTTTCTTCTTACCTATCTTATCTTCCATTTCAGCTATATCTAAACCTATTCAGTTTTAATTACAGTTGTGTCTTTCAATTTTAGAATTTCCATTTGATTTTTTAGTTTTTCTGCCCAAATTTTCCTTCTTGTTTAATTCCATCAACATAGTAATCATAACTATTTTAAAGTCCATAATAGCTTCCCTTTTAATTCTCTTATCTGAATTTCCCATAGATCTATTTCTAATGTCTGTTTTAATTAGTTTTCAGTCAAATCTTGTGTTTTCACATGCTTGAGTATATTTGACTGAGGGCTGGACATTGTTAATGAAAGACTGTATAGACATTTGAGGCTCTAGATGACATGCTCTTCCTTCAGAGATAGTTTATGTTTTCTTCTCATTGGCAGCTAGGCTGGGAGTACTAGCAATCCCAGATCACTTAATACCATCGGAAATTTAGATGATTTGAAGGTAGCTTTCTGTCCCTAGGGAACAGATCTATTCCTAATTCATACTTATTCCTAGGGTGTAACCTTTCAGAGTCCCAGCTGAAAATCTGTACCATTCTTTCTTGTTGAGCTCCTAACTCCCTGATTTTTCCCCTAGACCTCTGGGTCTACAGCTCTACTCAGCATTTTATTCTCTCAGCACCTGCTTTTGAACCTGACAGTTGCCATGGCAGGTACATGAAAGGTTGGGCTTTTCTCCTTTGCTTTCTTTTTCTCTCAGGATCTTAGCCCCACAGATTCTCACCGCTTTGAAACTCTCCAATGTTTTCAAACAGATGAATTTTCTAGATTTTCTTGTTGTTCTTATCAAGAGAGAAAGTAACCTAGACTATCATTGCTGAAAATGTACCCGCAGCCTGATTTAAAAAATATTTTTCTTTGCTGTTAATTCTGGGTTTTTTTGATGTCTGTAAGACTATTTAATTTAAAAAAATTTGATCAGGCTCTCTAGCTATGGATTTCCTCTTAAAGTTATTAATTATATCTAAAGCCTGAATGCAAACACAGGGTACTTTTTTTTTCAGATAATGGAAATGCTTTTATGATATTTCTTGGACAATTGCATTGGTTTCATTTACTCTGATCTTTCATCCAAAAATATCTATTATATTCAGGTACTGGGCTCTCCATTTTCTACCATCCATATACATTATCGTCTTGGTCAGCATTTTCCTCTATTTATCCTTTTAATCTGAATTCTGAATATCTTCCCATTTTTTCCAACTGTTTTAATTCTCTACAATCTCAATACTGCTCTTTATGTCTGTTAATTTTTTTCTGTGATTTCATCATTTTCTCTTTTATTGATTCTTTCCTTTTTTATGGTAAATTTTAATTTGTAATATTTGTATTGCAATTTCCCTGCAAGCTTTTTTAGGTCTATTTTTAATCTCATTTTATGATTCCCATCTCAGCTTTGTCTCCCTTTGTGACTTTTTTCCTCTTAATTCATAGAGTTCACATCTCTTAACTTTTTGAGGCTGTTGAATAATCTTGAAATAATCTAAATCCTGCAATAGACCATTCTCGAATATATGTTCATCCTTTGAGTCTTCCAGATGCCATTAGATAGCTTTTCTTTATGGAGACTCAATTTGCACACCTGTAACTAACTTCTACTTGAAGAATCATCTTAAATATATATACATAGGGAATACTTTGAGTCCCAGAATTTATAAATAGCTCTTAGGATCAGCATTAGAAAATTTGGAACTAATAAAACAAGAATAAAATTGGGTGATTACACTATATTCTTAAAGTTTCAATAATTGAATGGACCCCAAAGCTGCATTTCTATTTCTTTAAATTTTTGTAATACTCAAAACTACCTTAATGCCAGCAGCACATTTTAGTTTCTGTTACTTGTTCACCAGAGACTTACACTATTGCAGTAATAATAAAGGTAACACAATATGAAAGGACATGTATCCTAATTTCTTATAGTATTAGTGAAGAAAAGAGGAAAAAAGGTATTAATGGAGAAAAATATAATCTATTTGAAAGAGGTCTGAAGAGGGAATTGGGAATTATCCCACCTATTTCATCCAGAGAAACTATGTATACTGTAAAGTGATTTATCTTAACTTAATGCCAACTGTAGAAACACTAATTGTTTCAGCTCCTAAATTGCCTACATTTTTTAAATTAATTAATTATTATTTTTGGCTGCATTAGGTCTTCGTTGCTGCACACAGGCTTTCTCTAGTTGCGGTGAGTGGGGGCTACTCTTCATTGCGGTGCGCAGGCTTCTCATTTTGGTGGCTTCTCTTGTGGAACAAGGGCTCTAGGCACACGGGCTTCAGTAGTTGTGGCTCGCAGGCTTAGTTGCTCTGCAGCATGTGGGATGTTCCTGGAGCAGGGCTCGAACCCGTGTCCCCTGCTTTGGCAGGCGGATTCTTAACCACTGCGCCACCAGAGAAGTCCCCTAAATTGCCTAAATTTTATGTGAGCATTAATGTGAAGATATATGAGGAACATCTTGCATTTGATATAAGAAAGTCCTTGCTTAACTTCAAGGTGGATTATCAATGCTATTATTTTCACTGTAATTATTATTCTCTTCTGTGCTTCTCTAGGTCAATAGTCTATCAACTTCAGAGGACCAGTGAGAAAAATTCACAGAGAAGAATCTATAAGGATTGATGCAGAATGTAACCTGTACACAACTAGATACATTTTTCTTATACTTCTTGGTGTTTCCTTGAATGACAAAAAAAACAGCTGATATTTGATAATTAAAACAATTTTCTCATGAATGAGATTTCTAAATTAAAGAACCTTATTATTTCTTTATATTTACATTTCTTGCCTCAGTGTCTTTTTAAGTATACAAGTATTTTTCCTGCATTTCTTGGATTCTCTTCTAGTCCCATCATTAGATATTATTTTGTCCATTTTAGCAAATATCAATGCCCAAGATTACCCCTGAGAACGTATGAAGTAATTATAACTCATGTTTTGGGGGAATCCACTGGTCACATGCAAGTTCAGAAACACACATGTGAGTGTACGCACACAGCAGCATTGTTGAGATGATTTGTTCCCTTAAAAGAATCTTAGAAGTTTCCTTCCTGAGGTTCTATATTGTCAACCCATGAATACGTGATAATGAAAATCACTCTGAGAACTGTTATATAGCTTTTCCTTGCTTAGATGACATGCGTTTGACAGGATAGTGAAAGATCATGTGTCTTGCACTTTACATTTTCTGTTTTATAGTAATGGAGATTAGGTGGAAATTTTTCTTTTTAATTTCAAATCCTGACCCTTCTACCCTCTTGAAAAGGTATACAAAGAGTTCTCCCCATGAGCTATTAGCGCAGAGTTTTATGGTTCATTTTCCAAAGCAAATTGTCTTCCATAATTGCATGTTTGGGATATTTTAACATAGAAAATAGTCTTTAGTTCAAAGACTTGAAATAATTTAACTCCTAGTCTATGCCCTAGTGTTTACTAAGTTGCATACCTACTGATTAAATAAAACTGCTGAAACAGAAATACCATATTGCAGTAACTCAAAAATATGTGAGAGAAGAGAGATCTTCCAGAAGACGAGGCTTACTCATTTGACCACATCCTCGGCTCTTACTTCCCTCTAAAATGTGGAATAGACAATTTAGTCTATTTCTTGGATTTAAGCTAGTGGTCCTTAAATTTCTACTAAGCCATGGTGATCTTTGCTCACCAAGGAATTATTTTGAGAAAACATGATGAGTGCTAACAAAATTCACCATTGTGGCTAGACTATCATTTCAGCAAACATCTACTGCACAAACTATATCTCAAACATCATGCCAGACAGTGCAGCATGAAAGGAATGAGAAAAACATGGTTCTTGCACCAACAGTTTTTCTCAGGACACAAAATTTTATTCAGAAAGGGGAATTTAAAGTAAAGTCTAGAAGACAACCAACCAAGCTGAGATGTTAAGGACCCTGGGTTCACAGAGGAACAAGGTTCTTAGTAATTACATAGCAGCATGGGGCCCATGTGCTCAAGAAAACTTAGCCATAATCATAGCTGACATTTGGGTAGCACTTTACAACCGATAAATATCCTGTCCCTGCCTAATTATATTTTATCCATACAGTGACTCCCCCAGCTACATTACCCTGGGAAAGACATTTAACGTCTATGAGCCTTAGTTTCCTTTTCTGTAAGAATATGTATTATAATAGTACCTGTCTCTTAGGGTTGTTCAGGAGATTAAGTATAGCACTTTAAATACTCACACTGAAAATACAAAATATTGCTGAGAAAAATTAAAGAATACCTAAATAAATAGAGGGATATACCATATTCATGGATTGGAATGGTCAACATTGTCAAGGTGTCAATTTGCCTCTAGGTGATCTATGTATTAAGTGTAATCCCAATCAAATTGTCAGATATTTTTTGGTAGAAATTGATAAGCTATTTTTATAATTTGTATGGAAATATAAAGGACCTAGAAGAGCAAAGAAAATCTTGAAGAAGAGTGAGGGTTCAAGGACCTAGTTTTAAAGCTACAGTAATATAAAAACTATGTGGTATTGATGAAAGAATAAAATAGAGCAATGAAGTATAATAGAGTACAGGAATAGGTCCATGTAAGTACCATCACTTGATTTATGAAAAAGATACCATTATAAGCCAGTGGGGAAAGAATGATTCTTTTAATAAATATCATTGAGTCAACTGGATTTCAATATGGAAAAAAAAAGCTGCCTCACTTCACGTTGCACCATACATAAAAGTTAACTTAAGATGGACCATAGATAGACCTAAACATAAAATATAAAATGATAACATTTCTAGAAGAAAGCATATGAGGACATCTTCATAAATCTTGGGGTAGGCAAATACTCTTACGACACAAAAGTCAATAGCCATAAAAGAAAGAATATATTAATTGGACTTCCTTAAATTTAAGAACAATTAACAGAGTAAAAAGTCAAGACATGGGGAGAAGATATTTGCCTATATATATCTGTAGCAACAGACACATATCTAGAATATATAAAGAAATCCTATAAACTAATAAAATAATACAAGCAACAAAACTAAAGAAACAAAAGACCTGAACTTCAAAAGGGGGCTATGCAACAGGCCAACAAACATAGAAAAATTTGCTCAGCACTGTAAGTTATCAGGAAAATGTAAATTAAAGCCACAACAAAATACCACTGTACCCCTATCAGAATGGCTGAAATTAAAAAGACTAACAATACCAAGTGTTGGTGAGAATACAAAGCAACTGGCACTCTCAAGTATTGCTGTTGGGCCTGCAAGTTAGTATAATTATGTTGGAAAACCACTTGTCAGTCTCTACTAAAGGTAAACATATATAAATCCAATATCCAGCACCTTCCATCCTGAGTATCTACCCAAAAGAAATGAAAGCATGTCCATGAAAAGACTTTCACTAGAATGGTCATAGCAGCTTTATAATAGAAAAATCTGGAAACAATCCAAATGTCTGTTATCAACAAAATTCATAAAGTTTATTGATATAGTGAAAGAGTATACAGGAATAAAAGAACAAATTACTGTTCCATGCAACATGGATGAATCTCACAGACACATGTTTAATGAAAAGAGCCAGAAAAAAGAAAAGAATGCATCTTCTATGAATCCACTTAGACGAGGTCTTGAGTTGGTATAACTAATCTACTGCAACAGAGGTCAAACAGTGGTTACCTCTGGAGGTTACTGCTTGGGAGGAGGAGTGCTGATATTGTTTTATATTTTGATCTGAATAGTGGTTTCATGAGTGTATAGATACGTAAAAATTCTCTAAGCTTTACACTTAAAATCTGTGTACCTTATTGTAGGTATGAATATGTATATTTACATACACATATACATATGTAAACTTCCATGTATAAATATATACACATACTTAGCAGTGTCTGGTACATAGTGAGTACTAAATAAATGTTAGCCGTTTTCATTATTATTAAGACACCCCATGGAGTAAAGAGCAAGCAACATTATCTCATTTCAGAGATGACAGAGGTGAAGTTTGGCCATATATTCAAGTACTCTTCTAAGGCTACAGAACTGACAAGGGGAGAAGCTGGAGTTTGAGCCGAGTCTTCTGACACTTGATCTAAGGCACGAATGCCTTGCCTCGCCAGGGCTCTTTCAACAGTGACTGGAGCTCCTTCTCTCTGCTGCTTCCTACCTGTCAGGACATGCTTTCTACCTTCCCTGCATGGGTGCTGGGAGACTCCAAGTTCAGTTCAGCTGATTAGGGGAAGCAGGCCCCAATCAGAGCAAGTACACCCGAGCTTTGGACAGACTGCCTCCCAGTAATTGGTGACAAATTAAAGATGTATTTACAACTATGTACAGATTGCTTAGAATGATGTATTACTATAATTACTCACAATTACCAACTGGGTATATATTATGAGCCCAGAACACAAGGATTGAGAAATTAAAGGGGTTTTGTACACTACATGCAAGAGATGCCCCTACTTCTGGTACTCCCAGTCCTGGAGATTGCTGTGCTCAGGAAGAGGAGAGAAACAAGCAGAGGGGAAAAAGTAACTCCATTCTAAGATTGCTTCTTGATTCCTTGTCTGTGATGCCATTTTCATGTTTTAAAAGTACAAGTATGGCTACTATTATTCAGTATAATGTGAGCTGAACAAATCTTATGTGTAGTCATAGGTGTTAACAGAGTTCGCCCGGGCAGCTCTCAGTGTCCAGGGGAAGAGCCTCCTGAGGACAGACAGAGGCCCTGAAGTGGGAGCATGGCTGTTTTTTAAGGAATGTCATGGGGAGCAGTGAGGCTGGGGCAGGTGATGAGGGGGAGACTCGGAGGAGATGAGGTCACGTATGAGCCACAGCAGGCCCCAAGCAGTATATTTTAAAAAACACTAAAAGAAAGGACCTTCTGAGAACTCTCTATTTTCTGCTTTCAGAGTCCTGTAATTAAAAGGTGTTGCGGAGGGAGAGGAACTGGGGCTGGATAGATATGTACCCCTGTGGTGTGCCATTGTTTAGAAACAAAGCACCATGCTGGGAATGACTTGATGAGCTCTGAACTAAGGAATAGATTATTGAAAACTTCAATTCCCCTCCACTATCCTGCCCAAGATCCCTGGGCCTCATAGCACCACTGCTGGTTGATCAAGTTTCTGTTCTCACATAGCTTCAGCCAGAATACATTCTTTCTCATCATATTCTTTCTCTCTCTCTCATATTCTCTCTCTTCCCTCATCTCTTCCCTCCCTCCCTGAATCAGACAGAGAAGGTACAGAATTTATTTTTGCACTTTTGTGGCAAGGCTGAGTTATTTTTATCTTTATAAATTATTTCCCATTCTTTAAAAAATATCTTTATATTTAATGAGATGTATTTCTAAGTGACTAGGGTTATACATATTTCAGTAGGCACCCTCAGGGCCATCTGAGAGCCTAGCTTGGCAGGAAGTTTTCCACATTCTCTTTGTTCCTGTTCTGGGTGTGGCCCCAGAAGCCAGGTAGTAACTGAGCTCCAGGAGAGACAGAAAATGGAAGATTTATATGGACGGGTGGGGAGTGGAGGTGGGAGAGAGACTCTGCCTTCCTAGTCCCATTCTAGATTGCTTTTGTTAATAGCTGGGGTCAAATTTCAATGGAGTCTGGGGTAGAAGAGGGCAGTAAGATGCCTCTCAGTCCTCAGGCAACCATTTTTTACAGCTGCTGTGTAGAGATCTTATACTAGAATAAGTTGAAAAGGAAATCCCAGGTCTTCCCAGCCAGAGTAAACAGGACATCCATATCTTCATAGGTATTTCCAGTTATGGGTTGCAAACACTTTGATGCATATGCAAACCTCTGGATTTTATAAAGGGAGCTGCCTTAAATAGGACATCTGGGAAAAGCCAGCTATGGCTCTCCAAGGTAGGAAAAAGAAGCAGGGAGAATAGTAAGTACGAATAAAAAGTTAAAATAATGACAACGACAGCTAAACAGAACAGCTAGCAATTATGATGTTCTCATGGTCTGAATACTGAGCTACGGTCCTTACCTATATTATCCCATGTAACCTTGCAGTCACTATGAAACAACTATTATTATCTCCATTTTTCAGAAGAGAAAACTGAATTTTAGAGAGGTCAAGTAACAAGTCCAATTCCAAACAGCTCAGGGGCATCAGAGGTCTGACTGCTCCAAGTCTTCGGAGAAAAGGGAAATAGAAGGTAAAGAAATGGGAAAGACATTGGGAGAAGCCGAGAGAACGTGACAGGCAGGACGCAATACAGGAAGCAAGTTCTATATGCATGGTAAAAGAAAGAAAAATATTTGGATTTATAAAATGAATAAATGACCTCTAAGCTTCCTTCCTGCCCTAAGGTCAAATCATTCCCTCTTCTCTCATGTTTCATTTACTCTCTTGGATCCATCTACCTATTCTATCATTTACCTTCATCTCTAGAGGCGGTGCCCACACCTAAATCATTGCAACTCAGAATTGGACATATGGGAAGCTTTAAAAATCTAAGATCAGGTAGAACAGTATATATTACTAATATATATACTAATAGAGTATATAATACAATTCCTGGATTGAGCACACAAGCAGGAAGGTCTGCCCCATTCCAAGTTTACTATAGGTCGATGGGTTGCAAAAATGGTATCTCTATGGGCCACTTTTCCAGAGTTGGCCATAGGCTGGTGACTCTTCCTGGTGATATGACTGGTAGGAGGAGGTACACTGGCATTATAGCTCTAAGATATCCCCTCCCAGCTTTTACTTTTCTGTCTTTGACTAGGTTGAAAGACATATTTGGGGGAGGGCATATTTTTATTAGCATCTTTTGAAGACCTTCTTGATATTCTAACTTTGGTTCTTGAGAATTTCAACCCAAGAGCTAAGTCTTAGATTTGTCTATTATTGAAGGGGAAAAATAGAAGTTATTTGCATTGGAAGTGCTATACAGATGTCTGGAAAAATGACCTCTCTCATTCTACCCTTTCTATTCCCCCTTTTGCCACTTCTTCATCCTCTTCTACCCACTCCTTCAAGTAGGGTATTGTAACTCTTGAGGGCAAGAACATGTAATTTATCTTTGTATCAAAAAGGCACCTAGTTCTGTGCCTGTAACATGTAGATGCTCAGTATTTGCTTGTAGGATGGATGGATGGATGGATAAACTGAGACTGGACAAAGAAAGGAGATTGAAAATTTCCTAACTTTGCCACCTACCAGCTATGTGAATGAGACAATTTGTCATCTTTCAGACAGAATTTCGTATCTTCCAAAAGTAGAAATTGCACCCACCTCAACATTTGTTAAGAAGAGCCAATGAGATAATCTTCAAAAAGCACTTTAAACAGTGCTTAGTGTTACTAACCTGCCAATAAGCATTACCTAGTTAAAGAAAAATAGTTAAATATGGGAGACAGAAAATGCAAGGAGCTCATGGTAGATGACAGTAAAACACAAGGTCTTTTATTCAAGTTGAGGTTTAGAAAATCTGAGAATGCTATGAGTTAGGGTCAATAAGAACCCAAAATCTGGTACCTAGTGAAGACAGGGAGAGTAAGGAGTTAGTTGGGAGGCTAGGATATAATGCTGGGTCAGAAGGTTTGGGGAAGCACTTAATTCTTTTTTTTTTTTTTTTTTAACATCTTTATTGGAATATACTTGCTTCACAATGTTGTGTTAGTTTCTGCTGTACAACAAAATGAATCAACTATATGTATATATATCCCCAAATCCCCTCCCTCTTGCATCTCCCTCCCACCCTCCCTATCCCACCCCTCTAGGTGGTCATGAAGCACCGAGCTGACCTCCCTGGGTTATGCAGCTTCTTCCCACTAGCTATCTACTTTACATTTGGTAGTGTATATGTCAGTGCTATTCTCTCACTTCATTCCAACTTAACTTTCCCCCTCCCCATGTCCTCAAGTCCATTCTCTATGCCTGCATCTTTATTCCTGTCCTGCCCCTAGGTTCTTTATAACTTTTTTTTTAGATACCATATATATGTGTTAGCATATGGTATTTGTTTTTCTCTTTCTGACTTACTTCACTCTGTATGACAGACTCTAGGTCCATCCACCTCACTACAAATAACTCAGTGTTGTTTCTTTTTACGGCTGAGTAATATTCCATTATATATATGTGCCACATCTTCTTTATCCACTCATCTGTCAATGCACACTTAGGTTGCTTCCATGTCCCGGCTATTGTAAATAGTGCTGTAATGAACATTGTGGTACATGACTTTTTGAATTATGGTTTCTCAGGGTATATGCCCAGTAGTGGGATTCCTGGGTCGTATGGTAGTTCTATTTTTAGTTTCTAAAGAAACTTCCATAATGTTCTCCATAGTGGCTGTATCAATTTACATTCCCACTAACAGTGCAACAGTGTTCTTTTTTCTCCCCCCCCTCCCGTTTTTTTTTTTTTTGGAGTTTTTTTTTTTTTTTTTTTTTTTTTGTGGTACGCGGCCCTCTCACTATTGTGGTCTCTCCTGTTACAGAGCACAGACTCCGGATGCACAGGCTCAGCAGCCATGGCTCAAGGGCCCAGCCACTCCGTGGCATGTGGGATCTTCCCAGACCAGGTCACGAACCCGTGTCCCCTCCATCGGCAGGACGACTCTCAACCACTGCGCCACCAGGGAAGCCTCTGTACTGTTTGTAGATTTTTTGATGATGGACATTCTGACTGGTGTGAGGTGATACCTCATTGTAGTTCTAATTTGCATTTCTCTAATGATTAATGATGTTGAGCATCCTTTCATCTGTTTGTTGGCAATCTGTATATCTTCTTTCGAGAAATGTCTATTTAGGTCTTCTTCCCATTTTGGGATGGGGTTTTTTTTTTGATATTGAGAGGCATGAGCTGCTTGTATATTTTGGAGATTAATCCTTTGTCAGTTGCTTCATTTGCAAATATTTTCTCCCATTCTGAGGGTTGTCTTTTCATCTTGTTTATGGTTTCCTTTGTTGTGCAAAAGCTTTTAAGTTTCACCAGGTCCCATTTATTTATTTTTGTTTTTATTTCCATTTCTCTAGGAGGTGGGTCAAAAAGGATCTTGCTGTGATCTATCTCATAGAGTGTTCTGCCTATGTTTTCCTCTAAGAGTTTTATAGTGTCTGGCATTACATTTAGGTCTTTAATCCATTTGAGTTTATTTTTGTATATGGTGTTAGGGAGAGTTCTAACTTCATTCTTTTACATGTAGCTGTCCAGTTTTCCCAGCACCACTTATTGAAGGGGTTGTCTTTTCTCCATTGTATATTCTTGCCTCCTTTCTCAAAGATAAGCTGACCATATGTGTGTGGGTTTATCTCTGGGCTTTCTATCCTGTTCCATTGATCTATATTTCTGTTTTTGTGCCAGTACCATACTGTCTTGATTACTATAGCTTTGTAGTATAGTCTGAAGTCAGGGAGCCTGGTTCCTCCAGTTCCGTTTTTCTTTCTCAAGATTGCTTTGCCTAATTAGGGTCTTTTGTGTTTCCATACAAATTGTGAGATTTTTTGTTCTCGTTCTGTGAAAAATGCCATTGGTAGTTTGATAGGGATTGCATTGAATCTGTAGATTGCTTTGGGTAGTATAGTCATTTTCACATTGTTGATTCTTCCAATCCAAGAACATGGTATATCTCTCCATCTGTTTGTATCATCTTTAATTTCTTTCATCAGTGTCTTATAGTCTTCTGCATACAGGTCTTTTGTCTCCTTAGGTAGGTTTATTCCTAGGTATTTTATTCTTTTTGTGGCAATGGTACATGGGAGTGTTTCCTTAATTTCTCTTTTAGATTTTTCTTCATTAGTGTATAGGAATGCAAGAGATTTCTGTGTATTAATTTTGTATCTTGCTACTTTACCAAATTCATTGATTAGCTCTAGTAGTTTTCTGGTAGCATCTTTAGGATTCTCTACATATAGTATCATGTCATCTGCAAACAGTGACAGTTTTACTTCTTTTCCAATTTGGATTCCTTTTCTTTTTCTTCTGATTGCTGTGGTTAAAACTTTTGAAACTATGTTGAATAATAGTGGTGAGAGTGGGCAACCTTGTCTTGTTCCTGAACTTAGAGGAAATGCTTTCAGTTTTTCACCATTGAGTATGATGTTTGCTGTGGGTTTGTCATATATAGCCTTTATTATGTTGAGGTAGATTCCCTCTGTGCCCTACTTTCTGGAGAGTTTTTATCATAAATGGATGTTGAATTGTGTTCAAAGCTTTTTCTGCATCTATTGAGATTATCATATGGTTTTTATCCTTCAGTTTGTTAATATGGTGTATCACATTGATTGAGTTGCATATATTGAAGAATCCTTCCATTCCTGGGATAAACCCCACTTGATCATGGTGTATGATCCTTTTAATGTGCTGTTGGATTCTGTTTGCTAGTATTTTGTTGAGGAGTTTTGCATCTATGTTCATCAATGACATTGGCCTGTAGGTTTCTTTTTTGTGTGTGTGACATCTTCATCTGGTTTTGGCATCAGGGTGATGGTAGCCTTGTAGAATGAGTTTGGGAGTATTCCTCCATCTGCTATATTTTGGAAGAGTTTGAGAAGGATAGATGTTTGTTCTTCTCTAAATGTTTGATAGAATTCACCTGTGAAGCCATCAGGTCCTGGGCTTTTGTTTGCTGAAAGATTTTTAATCACAGTTTCAATTTCAGTGCTTGTGATTGGTCTGTTTATATTTTCTATTTCTTCCTGGTTCAGTCTCGGAAGGTTGGGCTTTTCATAGAATTTGTCCATGTCTCCAGGGTTGTCCATTTTATTGGGATATAGTTGCTTCTAGTAATCTCTCATGATCCTTTGTATTTCTGCAGTGTCATTTATTACTTCTCTTTTTTCATTTCTAATTCTATTGATTTGAGTCTTCTCTCTTTTTTTCTTGATGAGTCTGGCTAATGTTTTATCAATTTTGTTTATCTTCTCAAAGAACCAGCTTTTAGTTTCATCGATCTTTGGTATTGTTTCCTTCATTTCTTTTTCATTTATTTCTGATCTGATCTTTATGATTTCTTTCCTTCTGCTAACTTTGGGGTGTTTTTTTTGTTGTTGTTATTATTCTTTCTCTAATTGCTTTAGGTGTAAGGTTAGGTTGTTTATTTGAGATGTTTCTTATTTCTTGAGGTAGGATTGTATTGCTATAAACGTCCCTCTTAGAACTGCTTTTCCTGCATTCTATAGGTTTTGGGTCATCGTGTTTTCATGATGTTTCATCGTGTTGTCATTTGTTTCTATGTATTTTTTGATTTTCTCTTTGATTTCTTCAGCGATCTCTTGGTTATTTAGTGGTGTATTGTTTAGCCTCCATGTGTTTGTATTTTTTACAGATTTTTTCCTGTAATTGACATCTAGTCTCATAGCGTTGTGGTCAGAAAAGATACTTGATATGATTTCAATTTTCATAAATTTACCAAGGCTTGATTTGTGACCAAAGATAGGATCTATCCTGGAGAATGTTCCATGAGCACTTAAGAAGACAGTGTGTTCTGTTGTTTTTGGATGGAATGACCTATAAATATCAATTAATTCATCTTATTTAATGTGTCATTTAAAGCTTGTGTTTCCTTATTTATTTTCATTTTGGATGATCTGTCCATTGGTGAAAGTGGGGTGTTAAAGTCCCCTACTATTATTGTGTTACTGTTGATTTCTGCTTTCATGGCTGTTAGCATTTGCTTTATGTATTGAGGTGCTCCTATGTTGGGTGCATAAATATTTACAATTGTTATATCTTCTTCTTCGATTGATCTCTTGATCATTATGTAGTGTCCTTCTTTGTCTCTTGTAGAGTCTTTATTTTAACGTCTATTTTGTCTGAAATGAGAATTGCTACTCCAGCTTTCTTTTGATTTCATTATGTAATGTCCTTCTTTGTCTCTTGTAATAGTCTTTATTTTAAAGTCTGTTTTGTCTGATATGAGAATAGCTACTCCAGGTTTCTTTTGATTGCCATTTGCATGGAATATCTTTTTCCAACCCCTCACTTTCACTCTGTATGTGTCGCTAAGTCTGAAGTAGGTCTCTTGTAGACAGCATATATACTGGTCTTGTTTTTGTATCCATTCAGCCAGTCTATGTCTTTTGGTTGGAGCATTTAATCCACTTACATTTAAGGTAATTATTGATATGTATGTTCCTATTACCATTTTCTTAATTGTTTTGGGTTTGTTTTTGTAGGTCTTTTCCTTCTCTTGTGTTTCCTGCCTAGAGACGTTCCTTTAGCATTTGTTGTAAAGCTGGTTTGTTGATGAATTCTCTTAACTTTTGCTGGTCTGTAAAGGTTTTAATTTCTCCATCGAATCTGAGTGAGATCATTGCTGGAAAGAGTAATCTTGATTGTAGGTTTTTCCCTTTCATCATTTTAAATATGTCCTGCCACTCCCTTCTGGCCTGCAGAATTTCTGCTGAAAGATCAGCTGTTAACCTTATGGGGATTCCCTTCTATGTTATTTGTTGTTTTTCCCTTGCTGCTTTTACTATTTTTTCTTTGTATTTAATTTTTGATAGTTTGATTAATATGTATCTTGGCATGTTTCTCCTTGGATTTATCCTGTATGGGACTCTCTGCACTTCCTGGACTTGACTATTTCCTTTCCCATCTTAGGGAAGTTTTCAACTATAATCTCTTCAAATATTTTCCCAGACCCTTTTTATTTCTCTTCTTCTTCTGGGACCCCTATAATTAGAATGTTGGTGTGTTTAATGTTGTCCCAGGGGTGTCTGAGACTGTCCTCAATTCTTTTCATTCTTTTTTCTTTATTCTGCTCTGTGGTAGTTATTTCCACTATTTTATCTTCCAGGTCACTTATGCATTCTTCTGCCTCAGTTATTCTGCTATTGATTCTTTCTAGAGAATTTTAAATTTCATTTATTCTGTTGTTCATCATTGCTTTTTGCTCTTCAGTTCTTCTAGGTCCCTGTTAAACATTTCTTGTATTTTCTCCATTCTATCTCCAAGATTTTGGATCATCTTTATTATCATTACTCAGAATTTTTTTTTAGGTAGACTGCCTATTTCCTTTTCATTTGTTTGGTTTGGTGGGTTTTTACCTTGCTCCTTCATCTGCTGCATATTTATCTTCCCATTTTGCTTAACTTACTGTGTTTGGGGTCTCCTTTTTGCAGGCTGCAGGTTTGTATTTCCCATTGTTTTTGGTGTCTGCCCCCAGTGGGTGATGCTGGTTCAGTGGCTTGTGTAGGCTTCCTGGTGGAGGGGACTGGTGCCTTTTTTCTGGTGGGTGGGGCTGGATCTTGCCTTTCTACTGGGCAGGGCCACGTCTGGTGGTGTGTTTTGGGGTGTCTGTGAACTTAGTATGATTTTAGGCAGAGTCTTGCTATTGGGTGGGGTTGTGTTCCTGTCTTACTAGTTTTTTGGTATGTGGTGTCCAGCACTGGAGCTTGCTGGCTGTTGGGTGGAACTGGGTTTTAGCACTGAGATGGAGATCTCTGGGAGAGCTCTCGCCAATTGACATTACATGGGGCTGGGGTGTCTCTGGTGGTCTAATGTCCTGAACTTGGCTCTCTCACCTTTGAGGCTCAGGCCTGACACCTGACCAGATCACCAAGACCCTGTCAACCACAAGGCTCAGAAGAAAAGGGAGAAAAAAAGAAAGAAAGAAAAATAAAATAAATAAATAAAATTATTAAAATAAAAAATAAGAATAATAAAAAAAGAAGAGATCCACCAAACCAATAAACAAATCCACCAATGATAACAAGCACTAAAAACTATACTAAGATAAACATAAAAATCAGAAAGAAATCAGTCTCAGACAGCCAACCCCAAGTCTACAGTTGCTCCCAAAGTCCACCACCTCAATTCTGGGATGATTTGTTGTCTATTCAGGTATTCCACAGATGTAGGGTACATCAAGTTGATTGTGGGGATTTAATCCACTGCACCTGAGGCTGCAGGGAGAAATTTCCCTTTCTCTTCTTTGCTCGCACAGCTCCTGGGGTTCAGCTTTGGTTTTGGCCCCACCTCTGCATGTAGGTCCCCCTGAGGCATGTGTTCCTACCCAGACAGGATGGGGTTAAAGCATCGGCTGATTAGTGGGCTCTTGCTCAGTCAGGCGGAGGGAGGGAGGGCTACGTAGTTATAATTGGAATGCGGGGCAAGCCTGCAGCGGCAGAGGCCTGCGCAAGCACTTAATCCTTAACAAAACAGTGTAATTTCAGTTCAAGACCAAGGAGCAAAGCTCCTCTCATAATACAGCTGGAAACAAGCTTTATATCTTTAGGGGGATGGCCCCTCATTTTCTTGTTCTTGTAGACTTTGACCTAGGAAATATTTGGATATCTGCTATTTTCTAGGTATTATGTCATTATAAAGGACTTCAGTGATGAATAGTAAGCCCACAGTTGCCAGTCTAACATGGGAAGAGCTTGGAAGTTGTCACTCCTGTCCTCATTAGAAAAAAAAAAAAAACGGAAAAAACTGAAAATCAATCACTCTTCAAACAATCAGAGAATAGAGGTCACAGGGCAAACTGCCACCCTGAAAACTGAAAAGACATGTAAATACAAAGAATCACAGCTTGCTTGGAACAGAAGCTGCTGCAAGAACCAGTTAGGAACATTTAAGAGTAAATGACTAATGGCTGGAGACTGAACAAGGACAAGAAAGATAAAACTCCTGCGGGCCCAACTTTAAGGGGAGAGGGTCCCTATACTTGCATGAGTTTTACCTCCAGAAGTCCCACCAGGTTTGAGGGTGAATAGTGAAGAAATATTCCCCCATGCTTCTCGCATGAAGAGATAAAGCAAACATCAAAACCAGACTCAGATAAGGCAGAGATTTTAGAATGATCAAAACTGGGAATTTAAAACAACCATGATTAATATGTAAAAGGCCCTAATAGAAAAAGTAGACATCATGCAAGAACAGATTGGAAATGGAAACAGAGAGATGGAAACTCTGAGAAATAATTTTAAAATGCTAGAGATATAAAGCACTATATAAGAAACGAAGAATGCCTTTGATGATCATCAGGAGACTAGGCATGGCCAAGGGAAAATGAGTGAGTTTGAAGATATGTCAATAAAAACTTTTCAAACTGAAAAGCAAAGAGAAAAAGATTCAAAATAGAGCAGGATATCTAAGAACTGTGGAACAATTATAAAAGCCATAACATATACATAATAGGAATACTAGAAAGAGAGAGAGAAGAAACAGAAGAAATAGTTGAAGTAATAATGTCGTTCCAAAATTAACGACAGACACCAAACAACAGGTCTAAGCAACTCAGAGAATACCAAGCAGGATAAACAAACAAACAAAAAACGCCAAAACTCTACCTAGGTATATTATATTCAAAGTGCAGAAAATCAAAGACAGTCTTTTTTTTCTGGCAGTGCTGCATGGCTTGCGGGATCTTAGTCCCCAGCCAGGAATTGAACGTGGACACTCAGCAGTGAAAGTGCGGAGTCCTATCCCCTGGACCACCAGAGAATTCCTGGGAAAGTCTTGTAAGAAGTGAGGATGGTGGGGAAAACATCCTACCTATAGAGGAAGAAGGATAAAAATTATATTGGACTTCTCTTCAGAATCTGTGCAATAAGAAGAGAGTGGAGTGAAATATTTTCAGTGTTGAAAGATGTCCATAATCTAGAAAGGGAGAAAACATGTAAGCAAAGGATTATAGTGTGTTCAATGATAGGACAGAGGAAGAAATGTTTAACTGTTAGTTGAAGTCAGACACATGAGAGGATGGCTACAGCAAGTAGAAGAAAGAAAAGGAAATATAGGCAAAGACTAGCTTATTAAATGAACAGAGTTATATAAGAGTTTGATGTACCCTTTTTTATTTCCTCAAGTCTTATTTTTTTCTCCACTGGTACCACCTCCATGGAACAACACAAAAGAACACCTTCTGCAACGGCGTGGATACTTACGGAGGAGCTTGTGACCAGCTAAGTGGGGCGCAGTGTTAACCGGACAAAGCCACCAGGTTGACCCTTTCACAATCAATACCCAGTTGTCTGGGTTCTGTAATTCTGGTAATGCTGGAGAATTCAGGGAGTGACTATGGTTGAGAACTGCTAAAGTTGAAGGTCAAGGTCACAAGGGATCCTGGTGAGCACATGGTATATAGTGAATGAACATATGGTATATAGTGAAAAGCAGAATAAGTAAGGTTGGGAGTAGGGAGGATGGGCTGATAGAACTAGGGAGGTCAGAGAACTGAGGTCGTGATGGGGCACAGAGCAAAGGTAAATGTAGGAGAGTAAAAACAAAAAACAGGTTAGAGAGGGTGGAATAAATATGAGTGATGTAGAGTTCAATCAGCTTGTATCTACTAGGCCAGGTCTCAAAGGACACAGGAAAATGAAGATGGGTATATTCCAACACATCTGCACTATTGAATGTACGTGTCAAATAACATGCCCTGGGGTGGAGGGCAAGTTTTACCATGTTTATACATTTGCCTTTTATTGCTGTAGAGTGATTTTTGATCGCCTGGTGCAGATACCTTCAGTTTCCATGTCTTATCTATTACATAAACTGTAGCTATTCCTTTTTTATTCTAGAAGAAATTCCTTTTGGAGTACGGAAAAGAGGAAAAGAAACGATACAAATTTCCACCTTAATAAGCCATTGTGGTAGATTGTCTTGTCACTTGGCTTGAGATCTAAATGTGTCAACTCGAAAGCCAGAACGTTCTGCAGCACCAGCAGTTCTGAGCTGGGTAGATCACTTTGGGGAGGAATTGACCACCCAAGTGGCAGAGGAGAACTTGAGACACAGTGTATCTGGGAAATTTGCATGGTTGGCAGCAGAAAGCACAAAGCACAGATGCCAATGCTTGATTATTTAGGATGAAGTTTGATGCTTGGGAAATGCGAAATAGTAGGCCACACTAGTCATTATGACCTAGATTAGTACTACGCCCTTACTTCAGTTCAAATAGATGATTGTCTGTGTGGTATGGATTGAGGGGCATCATGAGGAAATGTCATGAAATCTTACGATAACATAACTGAGAGGAACCTTCAAGATCATCTGGCCTAGAAATTCCCTCCCTGTGTGTTGTGAGTGTGCCTCAGCCCTTGGGACAGCCTTGAGGAGCTTCATTTATTTCTAGGGGTGCTGCACTGCTATCAACTTCTATATCTGTTTTGATGTGAAAAGAGCTGGGAACACTCATTGGTCCAGCCTCATCCTTTCCTACGTGAAAAACCTGAAGGCAAAGACGTGCGGTAGCTTTTGGTCAGTTGTTTTGGGCAAGGTCAGGACTTCCATCCAGACTCCCCGAATCTACTTCTCAACCCACCACCTCTTAGTTCTTCCTCCATTGGCTTGAAAGGTCCTCTACAAATAGAGATTCTATTAAGTTAGGGGCTGGTCTGTTAAGATTTACATTAGATCATGTCAATTCCCTTCTTAAAACTCTCCTAAGGCATCCCATTACAATTACATAAATTCCAAACTTCTTATGGGTTTCAAAGTTCTCCATGACCTGACCCCAGCTCACCCTTCCAGAGCTATCTCCTCCTTTCTGTCCCCTACTCACTACACACACTCACCCTGTCCATCTCTCTGTTCCCATCCAAGTTGCTCCAACATCAGGAACTCTACCCTGGCTCTTTCCTCTGCCTGGAACACCCTGCCCCAGATTTTGCTCCTTTCCTTTCTTCAGGTGAAGACTCAAATGTCATTTCCTCAATGAAGACCTCTCTGCTCACTCCAGCTCCCCAAATAACTATGTTACCTTGCTTTATTTTCCTCATAGAACTTACTGCTACCAAAAAATCATCTTATTCGTTTGTTTTCTGGCTTATTGTCTGTCTCTCCCACTAGAGTATAAGCAGGGATCTTGCCTGAATTCATCCCTAGGCCTTGTTCTAGGCATTCCAGTAACTCTATGAATACATGAGCTCTCTTCTATTAAAATGTAAAGTATCCTAGGCAAGTAATATATGAAGTTATTATCAGTTACTTATAAATTATTGTGAATTTGTTTATCGGCTTCTTTCCAGAGCACCAGCTAGCAGGGATTCATGACTATCTCTGGCAGTTCAGTGGGAAAGCAAAGGAGGATTAAATCGGATTGCAGACTGGTGAAAAGGTTTTGTTAGGGGAGGTAGGGAAAAGAGTCTTGGGGGCAGGGAAGGCATGGTTTGAAAGAGGGTCCAGGCAAGTAGAGGACACCTAGAGGGGCTTCTGGAGAGGAGTTTGCCATCATGACCCCTTTCACTCGCCTCACTGGTGTGCTCAAAGCTGACCCCAATTTACAGAGGCAGGCACTTATAGAGACAGTCAGAGGGGAGCTGGAAAACATCAGGACATTTGTTCCCACTTAACTGTGACCTTCTTTCAGTGACATCACCTGTGTAGCCTACAACACGATCCTGCCTTGACCATCAGGATTCTTTTCACTCTCTACCACTCGCTAAGAGGAGATTCAGAGAAACTGCATAAGAAACCACTGGATGTAAGCTGGAAGAAGAATCTAAAAACATGAATTCCTGAAAACTCTCGAGGCCCAGCTTTCTGGAACCACTCACAGGGTGAGGCTAGAGAAAGGAAAACAGGGGAGGAGAGTGACGTGCCAAGGGAATGAAGGCATGTGACAGAGATGCTCCTTTAGGAATTAAATAAGTACAACGATAAAGGCTTTTGGAAATGATGAATGACAACAGTGACAGCTTTATTCTGGTGGGGGAGATGAATACATCTTCGAATCACCCCACAACTTCTAGGTGGGAAGCACTTAACAGACATCACTTCCTTCAGACGGCACCACTCACAGCTGCATGGCTAGAGAAGACAGAGGTTGCATTCTCCTGAGTTTCTTATCCTCTCAAATTCTCTTGGATTTCTCTTGGTAGTTCTTTCAAAATAGGGCTGTGCCCTTCCCATCTCATTATTCTGCAGGCCTGTGGCACAGACTTACGTAAGACATATGCAAAGAAACAACAGGATTTCTGGGAAGCAGATCTTAAAGGCTTATTTTTTTAAGCTGCATTGCTAAATTTAGGGCAGTGATTCAGAAGACACTCCCACTCCATCACACCCCTCTGTCTAGTGTTACATGCACGTTTAGCTGTTCTTCTTGGCATTTTATTTTTTTATCTAGTTTCAGCAAAGGACCTTGCATTTGTACACAAATTTCTTTTTATAAGGATCATTTGCCTTTTTTTTTTTTTTTGGTGAAGTGATGACTTGGACTAACCTGAATAAAACATAAAGCAGGGCGTGACATCTCTTCACACGGATCAGAAATCTGAGGTCTGCGTGGTTCGTGAGGGAAAATGCATTCCTCCTCTAAGGGCCTGGGGAGGTTTGGGGTAATTCTTGACAGTCATAGGGCATTGATGTTTGAGATGTCAAGCTGAAAATAAGCACCTGACATCAGACTGATGCCACAGGCTCATTCATTTGGTTCTTTCCCTATTACCTGGGTGCAGAAGGCCATGTGGCGACACCCCCTGTGGAAAACACACAGTAAGGAGAGGTCTAGATCCTAATCCCAGGTGTGTGACTAATAAGTGTTTCTGAGCATGTCATTTCCTCTTTCAGCCTCATTTTCCTTTTTTTTTTTTTTTTTGCGATACGCGGGCCTCTCACTGTTGTGGCCTCTCCCATTGTGGAGCACAGGCTCCGGACGCGCAGGCTCAGCGGCCATGGCTCACGGGCCCAGCCGCTCTGCGGCATGCGGGTTGTGGGATCCCCCCGGACCGGGGCATGAACCCACGTCCCCTGCATCGGCAGGCAGACTCTCAACCACTGCGCCACCAGGGAAGCCCTAATTTTCCTCATTCTTAAAATGAGAGGGTTAGGTTGCTTCATCCTCTCCCAAACTGATACACAGCACTCCAGTGGGAGAGACACAATCACACTTTTATCCCTTCTTTCAGTCATTCACAAGGTTCAGAAGCACTTTGTTTATTACAGGACATACCTAGTCTTCAAACTTATACCGCCAACAGCAAAAAAAACCTTGTCGATCACATATTCCAAACTAACTTGGCCATGAAACCGTCCTGGTACCCTTCTCTTCTCCTCCCCCTCCTCCCCCTCCCTCAACCACTTAACCTCTATCCTACTGAGCCCTAATGTTCTAAGGAACCCATCTTTGGAAATCCTGAGCTAGATAATCTTGTAGATGACCTTGTAGGCTCCTGTCAGCTCTGGATTCAGCTCATTTCTTCCATGAGGACCTACTTCTTGCCTAACATGTGCTAGGGCAGTGAGGAGAGACGTGGGCCCTACCTGCAAGCTGCTTACAGGCATGGTCTATTTTGGTCCATGTGATAGAAAAGCAGGTTGCTTTTGATGACATCACTTTGAAGGGGGAGCAGGCTGCTTCAAAATTCAAGGGCTATTTATAGTTCAGTGGCTGATAAAGAGCTTGCCCTAAGTCCATTGTTGTTTACCTGTGAGTTCATCAGAAATATGTAGATTCATGGTGAAATATTGATGGGAAACTCTCACTGGCTTCCCACCTAATCCCCTAAACACTGGGCTGACAGCATTCTCTCCTGGTTCCGGGGAGAACCATGATGAAGTGTGGTCATTATAGGATAAGAAAATGATCATTGAGGATGATGCATAAAGTGTCAGGATCTATATGCCCATTCCTGTCGTGTTTGAAACTATTTGGGGGAAACATCAATACAATTGAATTGAGAAGAGGAAGACTCCTGTTTGATGGTAGAGCAGCTTAAAATCTGTTGCAGTATGTTTTATTAAAACATTTCTCTGATTTGGGATTCTTTTCTGGGCAACTCCAAGTCTGCCTCAAGCTTTACAGCTAATGGTACCACCCACTGAATCTCCATATGGCCCCATGACTAAGGACATTTGTTATCACATTAAAGTGGCCCCTAACTGTGCCATAGGCACGATAGTACGTGATAGCAAGCTATCAGTGATACGACTTAGGGGCAGAAGCTATAGACAGAAGAAACTGGCAGGAAAGATGCCGCTTCAGGGTACACGGAAGACAGATGGTTTACCTATGGCATGTGGAACACCTCTTAAACAACAGGTCCCCTTTAACGAAAGCTCAAAGACAGGCCTTCTCTGCTCACCTTCAGATACAGGGTTAACAGAGATGACATGTGATTGGAAGAGCAGTAAATGAACATGCAAAAACTGAAACAAAGATGTGGGAAACTGCGGGAGGGGAGGAAGGGGAGGAAAGCAACTTATGAACAATAGGACCACAAGATGATAAAATGGAGATGTAAACTGAGAGCATTTCGGGAGTAGAGATGTGTTAAATTTCAGGTCTAGGGAAACCAAATGCCCATTTCCCCCACCCCCATATGTGTAGCAGCAGACAAAAGAGAACAGTATTCCCTACAAAGAGAGTGGGATGTCAGGGGGAGAAGTGGGAGAGAGAATCAGCAGCTATTGTGCCACTGTGCTTCTTCCTAGACTGGACAGCCGCTTGGAGACACGTGGAGGGAGCCAGGGTGTGGGGGGGGGGGGGCCCGATTTCCTAATTAGCCTTTCTCATCTCCATGTTTGTGAGGCCGGGGGGGTGGGCTGCTTTAGGCCACTACAGGCTTGTCTTTCAGGCAGTCTTTCAGGGAGAAGATGCAAGGGCCGGGAGGCAGAGCCAGCTCTGGCACACTGGGTGCTCAGATCCCCGAGCGCCAGGAGGGCCAACCAGCTGCAAAGGTGTAACTCCAGAACCCCCTTTCTGACCACTGCCTTCTCCCATTTTGCCCTTCCTCTCACAACCCCTGTTTGTCTATCTTGAACTCTTTTTCCTCTTACCTACTTGCTCACTGCCCTCTCCCACCCACCCCGCCCCAGACCCACACCCCATCTCATCAGTGACTGTCTCCCATCACTTTACACAACTTTGTGTTTTGTCTTTATCCCGTGATCACTCTGCAAACTTTTAACCCCAAGAAACTCCAGCCATCTTTCACCTTTTTTCTGCTTGGATAGCTGATTACCAGAGAAAAAAATCTAAAAGATTCCTGCTTAAGCTGAGTCTCTGTCTTCCCTGGTGTTCCTTTCTCTGCAGTGGCTACCTGACATTTTCACTCCCTTTTCAAACCCTTTCTTCCTCCTGCTCTCCCCCGCCCAGCTCCCCATCTCAGCAGATGGCCTTACTTCTCTCTGCACACAGGGCAACATAAAAATCAAAAGCAGACAGCTGGATCTTGTTCCGTGGAAGGCCCTTTTAATCAGGGGAGTACCTTGATGAACTTGGATTTGCAAAGGAAGGCTTAGACCAGCAGAGGGGAGTAGGGGCTCAGACAGTTGCACGGCATAATAGAAAGAGAAAATTTTAGCATTCCCAAGGCTACCACAGGAAAGAAGGAGTTAAAGAAGAGAGATAAAAGGAGAGGAAAAGGAAAGCTAACAGGCATGGCTGAAGCAGGCTGACACCCTTGGGTGAAGAAGCCAGTGAAAAACCCAGTGGGGAATACTAAAAGGCTTTTAAGGACAAGAGTGAGTTATGGTCAGTTGGAAGCTGTTTGTGTTGCTAGGATAAATCCCCTCCTTTGCTCCCCATCAAAAGCCTCTGTAAAGTCTACCACAAATAAAAGTGCTTTGTGAGAATGTCATTTTGTAGAATTTGAGGCAGAGACATCAGAGTGCTCACAGGATGCAAGAGGATCTCTCCACTGAGCCAAGTCAGGGAAAGCCATGATCACGACCCAGAGGAGCCCATGAAGAACCTGGGAATCTGCAGAGATCTGTGGAAGGCTGGAAGACCTCTACAAGGTTTGGAATGATATTGAGGCAATCTTATCTCAGTTTAGAGGGGTAGAGAGGATCCCATGAACGGATATTTGGATTAAACAACAACAAAAAAAACCCAAGTCTTCAAGGGTAAATATCTTCAACTTGGTCCCCTTTCTACAAACATATCTCCAACTCTACCTACTTTACCTCAATCTCACATCTCAAGGAAGAGGTAGAGGTGTGATGTGGTAGAAAAAGAAGGAATCTCGGTGTCAAATAGGCTTGGTTTTGGAATCTGGACTCTAACCTCACTAGCTGTGTGGCTTTGAGCAGGTTGCTTAACCTCTCTGAGCCGTGGTCAACTTTCTCATCTGTAAAATGAGGAATACAACACTTCTGGGGTTGTAATATTTAAATGACACGATACACAGTAAGGGGCTTGAGCATTTGTGGATTTTGGCATTTGTGGGGCGTTGGTGTTCTGGAACCCCCAGACACTGAGGGACGACTGTATATGAAAGTAACTCCACAGTCCCTGGCACACAGAAGGCACTCAGTAAATATTAGTTCTACCTCCTACCTAACTGCAACCTCGATCCCATTCCCTCATCTTCTCTTTGAGGTTGTTCCATCAATCATTCATTATTTTTGTATTTTTTATTTTCTTTGTATCTTCACTTAAATGTTGCTTAAAACTTACTCTTCTAAGACTCATGTTTTCTATTGCCCTGTTTCTCTTCTCCAAGATAAAAGTCTTGATATAATCATCTGAATCACATCTACTTCTTCAATGCCTCTGTGCCCAATTCCCTACCCACTGGCTCTGCCCTGTCAATCCATGCAAGTTCCCTTGATTTGACCTTCAAAATGGTAGATCCAGAGGATTCTGTTCAGCCTCTTTTTACTCGACCTCAGTGATATTTGCCAATAAGATCACTCCCTCTTCTTTTTGAAACGTGGGCCACCCCCACCTCCAGCTGCTAGGCCACTACTCGTTCCTCCTCAGTGTCTTTTTTCTTTTTCAATTTAATTTATTTTTTTATACAGCAGGTTCTTATAAGTTATCCATTTTATACATATTAGTGTATACATGTCAATCCCAATCTCCCAATTCATCCCACCACCACCCCCCACTGTCACTTTCCCCCCTTAGTGTCCATACGTTTGTTCTTTTCATCTGTGTCTCAATTTCTGCCCTGCAAACCAGTTCATCTGTACCATTTTTCTAGGTTCCACATATACGTGTTAATATACAATACTTGTTTTTCTCTTTCTGACTTACTTCACTCTGTATGACAGTCTCTAGATTCATCCATGTCTCTACAAATGACCCAATTTCATTCCTTTTTAGGGCTGAGTAATATTCCATTGTATATATGTACCACATCTTCTTTATCCATTCGTCTGTCAGTGGGCATTTAGGTTGCTTCCATGACCTGGCTATTGTAAATAGTGCTGCAATGAACATTGGGGTGCATGTGTCTTTTTGAATTGTGTTTTTATGCCCAGTGTGGGTATATGCCCAGTAGTGGGATTGCTAGATCATATGGTAATTCTATTTTTAGATTTTTAAGGAACCTCCATACTGTACTCCATAGTGGCTGTATCAATTTACATTCCCACCAACAGTGCAAGAGGGTCCCCTTTTGCATGGTGACATCCTAGACTTTGTCATAACAAATCATTGCAAGTATTCCAGGAAACAGATCCCATGCCGACCTCTCCCTGAGCCATCTCCCATAAACTTCAGCTAATCTCCCTCTACAGCCCCAGATTCAATGAATTCTGACCCTACCTGGACCTATAATCCAGGGATTCTATCATCTTTTTACTGTCCCTGCCCCCTTCCCTCCTTAGCCAGTTTACATACAATAGTCAATCCTTAGTAACTTCTGTGTATATATCATTTCCCATACCCCTCAATTCATTGTATTTGCTTGGCTAAACTCCAAGTTTGAGCATTTCTGCCAGCCGCACTGGCCTACACACTCAACGCAGCTCGAAGTGACTAGAAACACACACACACAGCCATGCTGACTTGTGTGCTTTAAATTCATGTCCGGAACCTCAAGGGGGCCCTTGATGCCACCATAGCAGCCACATTGGATTCCCCTGGTGTATTTGCCTTCCCACTCTTTGAGATGATTAGTTCACACCTTCTCCGTTCTCCTCACAAGTCCAACGCCTCTGCCCCCATGCTCATTCTCAGCTGACGATCTTGCCTCTTACTTTCCTCACAAAATTGGAGCAATCAAAAGAGAATTTCCACAAACTCCCACTACCTCATTTACCCACCTCCAACCATCTGCCCCCATATACTCTGCTTTCTTCCTGTTATAAAAGATGGACTTTTTAACGTACCTCTAAAGCCAGCCGGCTTCTCCCTTGTGCAGTTAATACCTGACTGGGGTAAGTTGTGTGTTTGAGGGATGGGTGGTAGGTTTTTTTTCCCTAATTTCTTGCTATTGTGAATAAGAACGTCATGAGTCTCTTAATGCCTATTTTTTTTAAATTTTGCATTTTTTTCTTAGGATGGATTCCCAGAAAGTATAGTGATAATCCTCCTGCACCCCCTAACTATGTCACTACGAGAATATAAATGCTTAAGTATAAAAAGTATAAGCATTTATATTCTCATAGTGATATAGTTGGGGGGGGAAGGAGGATGGATGAAGGGAATAAGCAGCTTCTGACTCTGTGTCAGATATGAGGGGAGAAAAATTTTTTAAAAAAACAAGAACTTTTTTTTTTTTTTTTTTTTTGCCGTACGCGAGCCTCTCACTGTTGTGGCCTCTCCCGTTGTGGAGCACAGGCTCCGGACGTGCAGGCTCAGCGACCATGGCCCACGGGCCCAGCCACTCCGTGGCATGTGGGATCTTCCCAGACCGGGGCACGAACCCGTGTCCCCTGCATCGGCAGGCGGACTCTCAACCACTGCGCCACCAGGGAAGCCCGAAACAAGAACTTTAATAGAACTAAGGTACGATAAAAACAAGTCACATTTGGGAAATATGTCTGAAATTATATGTTACAATACGGTCAATTCAAATGATAACTTAAATCCATTTGCTTCTCCAAATAAGTCATTTTTTATGTTTTCTGTTTTGCTTGGAGAAATAACCAAAGAACAAAGCAATTAAAAGCTAAAATATTAATTCCTGCTTGCCTCATTTGTGTCAACTTGCAGAAAACAATTCTGGAAAAGGGTTTCAGAGATCTGATTTTCTCATCAATAAATATTTGTGAAATTGAATTACTAAACTTTAATATTCCAAAAACTGCACAAGCACCTACATAACTCTGTGAAACCTTCGCTGATATTGGAGGGAGGAGAGTGGATAGAAGGTCAAATAAATCATGTATGTTGGCCACCTTCTTGCTGTACTTCTGCAGATTTCTGTTATCCATAGTGAGCAGTGTCGACATTTTCCTATCTCTTTTTCAGATTTTTCCATTACAAAAGCAATGTATCTCCAGGTAAACAAGGTGGTTTACCATTTACTTTTTAAGAGAATTTCTTCTCTGTCCCTGACCGCCGTAAAGTCACAGTGAAGGAATAAAAGTATGTAAGTCCACAAGGAACAAGAGACCACAGAAGGAAGCCATCGAGAAGATTTGGCATCTTGGGAAGATCTCATTTCTACTGAAGTTAAAATATCAGGTGGAGGAGGAGTGACAGGTATGGCAGAGTAAGCTTCAGCTCCTGTGCCTGCAGAGACAAGGGGAACTTGCCTAAGAGGTTCCTGGAAAGGCTTAGCATTTAGAGACCCAGGCACTACCAAAGATGAAGGTGAGATGTAGGACTGGAAATAAGGGGCTTGTTTGGAATCTATGTAATGAGCAATTGAATCCTCCCAGATCCCCCTTCTAAAATTACACAGCCACATGATGAGTCCCTGAAAAAGATCAGAAGCTGATTCTCTAGCGAAACTGAAAAAGAACATTCCAGATGTGAACCAGGCACTGAAAATGAGGGAATTCAGTGAAAATTTGCACTTTAAACAACAAAACACTTATTTCCTTTGCTCCCGGAACACAGTCAAGCACATGTGCCATCCCACTTCCCAGACAAGATGTTAAAGGATTCTTCTATTAGGAAAACAGATAACCCCAAAGAAAGCTGTGCACATACTGAAATATGTGGGTCTCCCAATGAAGAGCTAACCCTTGATTGTACCATGTGAAACCCCATAGCCTACAAGACCTGTGCAGGCATATAAAATTTCATATCAGATTTTTGTACCTTATTTTAAAACTAAATAGTCAAAAACTCTAAGGTTTTTAGGAAAGCCTCCAACATGAAAGAGAGACGACAAATGGGGAAAATGAATAAGAAGAGAAACAAACACTATACAAAGAACAGAAGAATGATTAGAGTATCCTGAGAGAAAAAAATTGCGCTCATGAAACAAGACAGAGTACTAGGGAAAAGGAACTGTGTTATTTAAAATATAATAGGCTCTGCTATAGTAACAAACTCTCAGTTTTCAATGATTTAGGACAACTAAAGTTTCTCATTTATACCAAGTCCAAAGCAATCAAAAGTTGTTCTTCTTAATCTGGGACTCAGAGATTCAGGTTCCCATTATTCTGTGATGTCACCATCTTTTCATGTGGCTTTCAAGGACACAGCAGGAGGAGAGAGGGATGGACTGAGGCACAGCTTTTAACTGCTTCAGCCTGGGAGTGACACATATCATTTCTGCTCACAGACTATTGGCCAGAACTAGTCCAAATCTAACTGAGACTGGAAAATTTAGAGAAGCACATGGAATATTAGTTGTCTAATATCCTTCCAACAGGAACTACCAGAACAAGAAAGAGCTCTTGAAAATTAAGACAGCTGAAATTTGCATTTGTATACAGAATTTAGAGGATTAAGTTGAGGAAATTAGAAAAAAATTTTGTAAAAGACAGAGATTAAGTCTATAATCCATCCAATTGTTAGGAACTCCATGAAGAGTACAGAGAAAAAAGATTGGGAGGAATTTTTCTATGAAGTAACACCAGAAGTTACCCATGGATTATAACCTGCAACTCTCCAGCTTAAAAGGGCCCACTGATACAGGCATTCATCTTTTGTGCTAAGAAGCTATGGTCAGGAGTCTTGTGATATAAGGTCCAGCAATCTGTGGGTAAAATAAAACCCCTCAGAAGCATGGCCACCACTTAGTTTGACAAAAGGGAACAGTGTGACTGGCAAGCATCTCAAGGGGCCTGCTCCATTCAATACACAGTGTTATATCTTGTGTTTATCACTTAACATTATGTAATAATTGTATTTCCATGGCACTGGATTATCTTCGTGGCCGTTACATTTACTGATTACAAATATCCTATAGAAGAGATATACCATATTTAACCCTTCCACTATACTTACGTTTCACCAGACTTACGTTTCCAATCTTTTGTTGCTATAAATAAGACAACCTTGAATATCTTATTGTCTAAATTTTAATTTAAATTTGGATTATTTCCCTAGGATGGATATTTCCTTAGGATTATTTCCAAAACTGTAAAGGTGAGAGCAAACCTTATTTATATTTTCATGACTCTTGGTAGATTTTACAAAAATCAGCTTCCACAGTTACACCAGTACATAAAGCATCCAGGCATACCTGCACGTATGTGTTTATCCACACATTCACCTGCATTGTATATTTTTATTGAAAGTTTTTGCTAACTTAGGAGGAAGAAATGGCTTTGTATATGTTTTTCTGTATAATTGTTTATAACAATTTCATTTTAATAAATTAACTGTCCATAAACTTTGCTTATTTATCTATTTAGTGCTTTATTACTTTACAGGACTTCTCTATATTAACCCTTTGCCAGTTATGCCTTTAGCTTTTTTTTTAATATGCTGAAATTTTCAAAATCTTTATGTAAAAAATATGTTGATTCTTTCTTTGGTGATTTATTACTTATAAGAACATAGTTCTACAGAAAGTTGACAACCACTTAATTTCTTGTTGCTTTACTATGATTAACTTTCTAAGTCCCTAGTAAAAGAAGTTTAGTGTTTATTTAATGTGTGCCTATGTTCTAGGCACTGGAGGTTCAAGACCAATAGAAGAGGTCCCTGCCTTCCAATAGTTTATAGAACTGATGCTTCCTACAAATTGTTAGACTGTCCCAGCACCACAATGCAGAATGCTTTCTTTTTCCATTGATGTCTCATGTGTCACAAATTCTTATATGTAAATATATTCTGTCAAAATCCCAATGGCATTTTTCACAGAAATAAAACAAGCAATTCTAAAACTTGTATTGAACCACAAAAGACCTTGAATAGTCAGAACGATCTTGAGAAAGAAAACAAAATTGGAAGCATCACACTCCCAGATTTCAAACTATATTACAAATCAATAGTAATCAAAACAATATAGTATTGGCATAAAAACAGACACACAGATCAATGGAACAGAAGAGAATGCCCAGAAATATACCTATTCACATATGGTCAATTAATTTATGATATGGTCAATTAATTTATGACAAAGGAGCCAAGAACATACAATGGGGAAAGGACAGTCTCTTCAATAAATGGTATTGGGAAAACTGGACAGCTACATGCAAAAGAATGAAACTGGTACACAAATATTAACTCAAGATGGATTAAAGACTTGAACGTAAGAACGGAAACTATAAAACTCCTAGAATAAAACAGAGGTGATAAGCTCCTTGATTTTGGTCTTGGTAATGATCTTTTGGATATGACAACAAAAGCAAAAATAAACAAGTGAGACTAAAACTAAAAACCTTCTGCACAGCAAAGGAAACCATCAAGAAAATGAAAAGGCAACCTACAGAATGTGAGAAAATATTTGCAACTCATATATCTGATAAGGGGTTAATATCTAAAATATATAAAGGACTCATACAACTCAATAGTAAAAATGCAAAAAATCTAATTTAAAAATGGTCAGAAGATCTAAATAGACATTTTTCCAAAGATGATATACAGATGGCAAACAGGTATATGAAAAGATGTTCAATGTCACTAATCATTAGGGAAATGTAAATCAAAAAACCACAATGAGACATCACCTCATACCAGTCAGAATGGCTATTACCAAAAAGACAAATAAGTGTTGGCAAGGATGTGGAGCAAAGGGAACCTTTGTGCACTCTTGTTTGCCTTGCTAAATGGAGTGACCTTGGGTTCGTCCTTAAAATTTGGTCAGCTAGTGGTTTTCTGGTCCTATAAGGCAGATCCAATCCAGTATATTCACTTATCTGAGCTTCCTGATTCTTTCCTCCACCATTTGCAATAGCAGTTTTGCATTTTTACTTCACTTTGTGTTGGTCATTGCTTTTTCCAATCTTCTGAGAGGTATGCCACAAATAATTTAGAGTCATCTGCTAGGCCCTTGTAGGGTATTATGGCTATGATGGAGTGCTCTGATATCCACAAACTTCCCCTTAACAAACTTTATATTCTGTTCTCCCTCAGTCAAGCACTCTCAGGTGCTTCTGTTAGACACACTCCCACAGGTTCTGCCAATAAATTCTCTCTAGGTCCTGAGGCTTCTTCAATATATAATATCTCCCTGTGGCTGATCCAGCACTTTTCTGATTGAGCTACGCTGAGATTTGATGCTAGTTATGAGTCTGGTGGCCAGGAGGGGAAGTGGAAAGATATCTTGAAGAGGACTCTGCACTATTGTATAAGGCCTCATTTGAAATCTCTTTATAATCTTCAAGAAGGGTGGGGGTAGGAGGCCCTATCTTCAATAGAGAAATAGACCACTTTTTCAGGATCAGAGGGTTCACAGGAATCAAAGTTCAAAGTACATCTACAAAGTGATATCTTTATCCCAAGTCTCAAGGTCACATTCTTTGCCCATTAAGGCCCCAACTCTGACTTAGAAGGCTTGCCCAGGCTGAGAAGTCAGCCTTCTTAGAGTTCTGCATTATTGCAATTAAGTCCTATGCCCCATTTCAGCTGTTTCTGCTCTCACCCCATCCCAGCTGCAGGAGTTAAGCCCTTCTGACTCTCATGTTTTGCTATAAATTTTTGACCAATAAATCTGTAATTTTCTCTCTTCAGCTACTTGTCCAATTCCAGAGACCTTATAGTCATTAATTTCCCACAGATTAGTCTCAAATGCTGACTCATTGTACCAATTAGCACATTCCCTCCCACGTGAATTTCTCCCCAGCTCATTACAGATGGAAATGTTAGCAGTCACACTATGTAGCATAGCAAGGATTATCAATTCTCAACCTACCTTCAGCTCTGGGGTCCTCATTGCCATCCAGACAGCAAGTGAGCCAGCTCCAGAATCCCATCCTCATGGTAGGCTTCTTAAATTCACCTCTGAAGCCAGTGGTCTTAAGTTGGGCTCCTGAGCAGCTGGGACTGAGATGTTCTTAAATGCTCGAGAAAGTGCTCTCCGGATTAGAGGAGTGGTAAGAAGCAGAGGAGGATGGAAGTAGAAAGCTTAAGCGAGACTGTGGTACCTGCTGAAGACTAGTTTCAGTCCGACTCCACAGAGAGGCCGAAGTTCTACCACAACAAGGCAAGGAAGCCAGCCTTTTCTACCACGAAGTCTGCTGCCATTTGCTGAGCTCTGCCCTGGGCGGGAAGGGGCGTTGCCTCCTGGCCAATAAGACTTCTTTGGCTGAGGACTGGTTTCAAGGGTTGGGGCAGCTGTGAATTGTTATCAGTCAACAGGAGCCTGGGGGTGGGCGCACTGCCTGTAAAGAGGATCCAGGTGGGGCGCTAAGAGAAGCCATCACACTAACATTTAATGGGTATATACCTTATGCTAAATTCTTTTTCATTGACTCTCTCATTTAAACTTCACAAGTCCAGAAGGGAGGTATTGAGATTGTCTCTATACTACAGATAAGGAAAATGAACGTTGAGAGTTTAAATGACTTTCTCATGGTTACAAAATGAGGGTTCACGTTTTCAGGTGTAATAAACTTGTAGATGAAAAGGAAATACCTCAGCTTATGCATTTGTGAAATGGGAACACACAGAACCCATTTAGGATCCTATCTTTGGAAGCTTAAACTAGGGACTCTAGAGTTAGCCAATGGGAATCAAATCCTGAGTGTTAGTGCTTTTCAATAATATTGCCTCTTGAATATAATTGTGATTTTTTTTTTTTTTTTTTGTGGTACGCGGGCCTCTCACTGTTGTGGTCTCTCCCGTTGCAGAGCACCCGCTCCGGACGCGCAGGCCCAGCGGCCATGGCTCACGGGCCCAGCTGCTCCGTGGCATGTGGGATCTTTCCGGACCGGGGCACGAACCCGTGTCCCCTGCATCGGCAGGCGGACTCTCAAGCACTGCGCCACCAGGGAAGCCCCGATAATTGTGATTCTTATTCCCTAAATATTCTTGATCTCATGTTGATTTTGTTTGTGTGTGTGTATCAACTTAGTTACTCATAATATTTAATTAGTTGAAACACCACATTTCCCAACTCCTTAGGATAATAGGTGTTAAAAATTACTAAGAAATTCTCCATTACGTGGTGGAAAAGACAGAAAAACAGTCTAGACATGAGATTAATAGTTTATTTAGCTTTGGCTGTGTTAAGCACTTTATGTCCATTTTCTCATTGTGAAACAAGTATTAGCACCATATCCCACAATATAGATAAGAAAACTGAAACTATGGGACATCTATTAATTTGCTCCAAATCACAGAACTAGGAAGGGATGGGTCTGGGAGTTGAACCAAAACCACCATCTGACATCGAAAGTACCATTGGATGTTAAGGAAAAAACGGCACATCATAGATTCATGTATATAGAGACAACTGGTGACGCACATTTCAGTATAGGTAAAGGAAATTTTCCACCTTCTCAACTCTTTTTCACATGAACCAAATCTGAAGGAGATGGAAAATTTCAGAAAACACTCATTCACTCAGCCCATCACTGAGCAGAACATTTCTGAGACAAGGAAGAAGAATTGTTAATAATGACCTGCTAAAAAGTATTTTTCTAGAGGCAGTGCCCTGAGCTGACACAGGATTGAGTGGCTCTGATTCCACAGCTTGAGTGGAATCACCAAATCAGGTTCTCTGGCCTAGACGAGGATGAGGTTTTGTGGCTGGAGTGGCTATCTATCATCACGGAAACCATGCTAGCCACTAGCCCTGGATGGTGGCCTCTTCAGAATTCTCCTGAGGTTTTCTTTGTTTCCTCTCCCTACTCGCCACCTCCCACCCCCAATTAATAAATCTCCTGCTGAATACCTCTACGTTCTGTTTCCTGGGGTCACTCTTCAAAAGGAAGCAAGGTTGTTCCACTGTTGGCAGAAGGCCACTTCTGTTGTCCTTGGACAAGTTACTCAGCCTTTCCAGGTATCAATTTCCTCATTTGTGAAAGAATAACCTACTTCTTCGGATTGTCGTGGGGGATACATTCATTTTATATGTAAGTACATGGTGTGTGTGTGCGAGCCTAGGACAAAACATTTCTGAATACATTCAGATACCTTCCCTACACCTCACCCTGACATACATACACTACCATGTGTAAAATAGATAGCTAGTGGGAAGCTGCTGTATAGCACAGGGAGATCAGCTCCGAGCTCTGTGACCATGTAGAGGGGGGGATGGGGGGTGTGGGAGGGAGGCTCAAGAGGGGGGGAGATATGGGGATATATGTATATGTATAGCTGGTTCACTTTGTTATACAGCAGAAACTAACACACCATTGTAAAGCAATTATACTCCAATTAAAAAAAAAAAAGAAAGAGTTGGAGGAAAGGAATATTACTTCCCTGTTCAAAACTCTTACTGGCTGTCTATGACCTATGAGATTAAAAACTAACCCTGCGTTGTATTCAAAACCTTCCACAGCATGGCCCCTAATGTCCTTCCCATCCACCTTTCCCATGATACCCCACCTCTCACTAGTCACTGAATGTGATCTGCATTTGCTCACCTTTATGCTGTTCTCGTGTCCCTCTCTCTACTTGCACCAGCCTCTCCCAGTTTTGCCAAAATCATATCCATCACTTTAGTCTCAAAAAGTGTGGAAATTCTATGCAAATCAGATTTCAGTAAATTATGGAAATTGTGAGTATTCCATTCCTTCAATATATCTTATCATTTGTCATGGGTGAAACTTGAATTTTAAAAAAGTTTCTTGGGCTTCCCAGGTGGCGCAGTGGTTGAGAGTCCGCCTGCCGATGCAGCGGACACGGGTTCGTGCCCTGGTCCGGGAGGATCCGGCATGCCGCGGAGCGGCTGGGCCTGTGAGCCGTGGCCGCCGAGCCTGCGCGTCCGGAGCCTGTGCTCCGCAACGGGAGAGGCCACAGCAGTGAGAGGCCCGCGTACCGCAAAAAAAAAAAAAAACAAAAAAAACCCATAAAAATGTTGCTTGATGTTATCAAACCATGTATTTTAAGTGTACAGCTTGATGGATTTTCCTGAAGTACACACACCCACGTAACTATCTCCTGGATGAAGGAATAGAGTATTATAAATATCCAGGTAGCCTCCCTCAAGCTGTTACCTGAAAACTGGATTCGCTTTTTGGTGGGTGTCAAGCCAAGACACAACCAAGCAAAAGAGCAGAAGGAAGGAAGGATTTATTACTCACAACAAGTTGGGAGAACACCGAGGAAATTTCCTGAGGTAGTATTTCCCTGAACAGCCAAATGAGCGAAGTTTCAAGCTAAGGGTACTTGCATACACGAAGGGGCTTGGGCGGGATAGTACGTGCATATTCATGGAGGGGCTTGAGCGGAGGAGAATGCAGCTTAGAATTGGGGCAAAGGTTGACAGAGTCCTGGCTCTAGTTGATTGAAGTCTCAAAGGTCAGCAAAGGTCAGCTTCATCATTCCTTAGGTTCCAGTTAGTCTGGTGGTGGAGTACTCAAGGGGGGTTTAGAGCTTGCAGAATAGCTCAGGAATGTGCTTCAGGCTAATCTTTACCTTCGAAACAGAAATGGGAGTCTTTACAACTGATTTAGTGTCCCCAATATGGTTAAGTTATTTCCTTGGCCTGGTCAAGAGCAAGCACTTGTGGCCAGGCTGAGATCACAAAATGGCTTAAGCCTAAAATGGCTTCTCTTAGGTCAAGAAAGTTATGTCTGGAGAAAGATAAATACTATGTCACTTACATGTGGAATCTAAAAAATACAATCAACTAGTTAATATAACAGGAAGCAGACTCACTGATATAGAGAACGAACTAGTGGGTGCCACTGGGGAGAGGGTGGGGAGGGGCAGCATAGGGGTGGGGGAGTGGGAGGTACAAACTATTGGGTGTAAGGTAGGCTACAAAGTGTTTGTACAAAACAGGGAATATAGCCAATATTTTGTAATAACTGTAAATGGAGTGTAACCTTTAAAAATTATATTAAAAAAGTTACATCTGGTTCTCTTCCTTCAGGAATCCCCTACCCTGTCTGCCTACAATGCCCTGCCTAATTTCCACCCTCTTCTCCAAAGGTAGCTACTATCCTGATATCTAGTATCATATATTAGCTTTTTCCTTTTTTAGTTTTATATAAGTGGAATCACACAGTTTGTGTTTTGTGTGTTTGACTTCTCTTGATCACTACTGTGTTTGTGACATTTATTCATATTGTTGCATGTAGCAGTACTTCATTCTTTGTCATTTCTTTATAGTATTCAATCATGAATATGCCACTATTTTTGATCTGTTTGCCTGTCGATAGGCATTTGGGTTGTTTCTAATGGCTAAGCAGGATATGTGCTGGGGAGGTCCTCATCTGAATCAGGTGCATCTCATCAATTTCTGGCCCAGACAATGTACAATGTGACTGCAGAGTTTGGTACCGTGTACTGAGATGTGGATATATACTCATTTTCTCCCTCATCTACCCTCATTCTAAGCTTGGTCTGAGAACACTCTTGCACTTACAGCTGCAGAATTATAAGAGTCAGTTACCAAATGTCCTGTGAAGTTATGTTAATAGGGCCTTAAAATAGCCAAATGGCCTATCTGTTGGGGTTTTTTTCCCTCTAATATTTAATAAGGTGTTCAGGCATTATGAGTGTGGACCCCACATAAAGAAGAGATCTATTTACTTAAGATTTTCCTAAACCATGGTGATTCACAAATTACATAATTCTAGGATGTTAGACCTGGTAGGGACTTCGAAGTTCATCTATTTTAATGCCCAATTTTGAAGTGATAAAAACAGGCATAGATACATCAGTGATTTTTCCAAGGTAAAATATTTTAGGGGCAGAATGTGGTCTAAAACCTGACTAGAAGGGTCCTTTCCTCCACAAGATGGCATTGCAAGCCACTCACAAGATTTTATAGCAGTAACATGCCAACCTCCCTTCCTAGAAACATGCAGGTTTCCCCACTGATGAGTAGACGAATATCCACTTTCCTTCTGGGGCTGGATGAGGAGTTCCACTTTGGGGTCACTTTACACATCACTTCACCAAACACCAGTGACTTTCTTTATAGAAAAGCCACCAATAGAAAATCTGATTGTACTGTGCTCCAAGACCTCACTAGAGGAAGTTACTTGGGGATGCAGGAGCAGAAACTGACTGTCCCGCATCATCTCCTTGAGAAATGTTAACAGCCGAAGGGCCTTTACTGTTCATTCCTGAAGGGAGTAGAGCACCAACAACAGCTAACCTAGACTGAGTGCTTATTACGTGCCAGGTACCTTCCAAGCTCTTTACATGCATTTGTTCACTTAATTCTCACAATTCTCAAGTAGGTACTATTATTATCCCCAGTTTACTAATGAAAAGACTATGGCACAGGGAGGCTTGGTCACTTGTCTACAGTCCCACTAACTCTTAGGATGAAGATATGCCCCCCCGCCCTGGGTAAAGTTGAGAGCCCAGTGAACCTTCTGGAAGTATATGTGAAAAAAATTATGAAGGGCAACAGCCACAGATTCACAAAGTAAATGTGTCTTCTGGTGGGGACAAAGGCTCTTGTCATGAAGTCTACAGCTCTGCCATATATATGTATAATTGTGGGTTTTTGGGGTTTTTTTGGTCTTTGTAGCAAGTCTCGCATTGCTCAGACCAAAAACACTTCCTGAGAAGCCGCATACTTACTTGGAACACCCGAGAGAAAGTGACAGGCTGAGTAAAATTCCATAAGGCTTGTAGGCAGTGATAACACTCCTTCATTACTTCTGGTAATTGAGCCAATGGTGTGGGCAGTTGATCCTGGAATACTGTTTTCCCATATATCCCATTTCCCATAAACTGAAAGTGGAGCATGCCAATGGGTAAATTAAATTTGCCAGAGGAGCACGGAGAGTCCCTCACAACATTTAGACAAAATGTCAGCATTCTCACCCCAGCTCCTGACGCCAACACAGTCTACTGAATGGCTTGCGGCCAGATTAGATTCCTCAGGACTGAGCCTGGGGTGGGCAGTTCCTTGGGAGCCAAAGGAATGGACTAGAGGAAATTCAAAGAATCAAGCTAGGACCCAATTATCAGGTAGGATATGCACAGACAGGCCTCCAGAGATAAGGTCAGGTCACTAAGCTGGAAGCTGGAGCAGGATTAGAGTGCCAGAAGGTCAGGAGAAACAAGGGCTGGGAATTCCCAGGCAATTTCCTTGAATTCAGGCTGGAATTCAGGCTCATAAACAAGCACATGCGTACTTAGGGTGTGGGCGCAGATGACTTGAAGGTCCAGGGAAGAGTATTTAAAATCTCATCACTGTTTCAATGTGCATGTTTTTTTATTATCAGTGAGAATATTTTTCTATATGTTCCTACATGTACATTTCCTATATGTCAGTCATTTGTTTCTCAGTGGAGGCTCACTGACTACATAATTTCGGAGGGGATCCTTGCGAAATGCAGTGGAGGCTAATATGGAATAAGCTAAAATGTCAGCTCAGGAAGGTCACCCCTCCAATACCTTCTTTCCTAGGCCTCACATTGAGATAGAACAGTATAGAGAATGCACCTTGGAAAGACACTAGGTCAGACTCTCAGGTCTACGCTTTATTAGCTGTAATTCTTGCTTTCTGAGCCTCAGCTTCACCATCTGTAAAATGAAGATGGCCCACTTTATAGGCTGTTGTTATTCAATAAGATAACATGAATAAGGTCCACATAAGATACCTGACCTGTGTCTTTCTCCCTGCTCTTCCTTTAGCCTTCTGAAGGAAGGCTGCCAGCATGCTAAGACAGAGCAATGGGTAAGAGGTTGATTTGAGGTTTGATCCAGCCAAGGACATATTCCACAGGCATTCAGGAGCCTCTTTGCACACAATGATCTCTCCAATGGCATTTGACTCAGTCCCTTTCCCAGATCTAATCCTGTTAGCATCAGAATTCCTCAAAACATTAAATAAAACAAAGAAAATCCTAGTATTATAAAGCTCTAAACTTAATGTGGTATTTCACCCAATACATAGAATCTTTATTGCCCCCCAAAAAGAAATGTTTTTTAAAAATAGGTGATTGTGACTATACATTGTGAATACGTATTAGCAAAATAATTTTGTTTGATTAATACAGCCTTCTAAGTGTTGGCATTCACAGCCCCACGATGCAGCTGAGCGTGCTTCACACATTCCTCAAATCTTGGAAGAGCCACAGAAACCCATCTTGGTTCTTCACTTTCTGTCTATAAAGCAGGACCAGTTAGGGGAAGGAGCATTATTACTGGGAACTCTCTTCTGTTCCCTGTGCTTCATTGAGTACCTGATGGGAGACCAAGAAAGATGCGTTGCAGCTCTGGTGCACCTGTTTCCATCAAGCAGAATCAAAAGAACTTAAACAGATCATAAAGGTGGTCATATGTCAAACTCACTCAAGATAAACAAAAACATTTTCCCGGGTGCCTTCCGGACCCAGGTCGTCAGAAGTATAGGTAACTGCTGCCTTGGAATATGGGTTTGAACTGATCGTTCCACATCTTGGCCTCCAAACCCCAATTTCCTGTTCATTGATCTGAACAATGACTGACCCTTAGGTCTACGTATTTCCCTTGTTCTGTCGGGATCCCTCTCCTCAAGGTACTTACTTGGGATTCATGACCAGACTCTCCATTCCATTTCCTGCTTCATGAACTAGATTTTTTACCCATTTCTCTCTTTAAGATCTCTCTTCTCTTCCCACCTTCTCTCCTCTCTTTTCCCTCAGGGTTTTTTCTCGATGTTTTAGCTTTGTATTTCTATCTTGGTGCTGAGAGAAGTAATCAGTACAGAAGGAGCAAAGTTATCTGGTATCCTCAAGTAATTGGCACTGGGGCGAACTCAGAAGCAAATAAAGATGCTTCAAAGAACTGGCACCTAAGGGAAGACAGAAAAATGTGAAATATATTAGATTCCGCTGGTTGAAAAAATAAAATCTAAATTTAACAGTCATTGCTAGTAATGTTCTAAAAATCCACAAGATGAGAGTAGTTGCTCATAACAGAAAGTAGTGTCTTGTTCCAAAAGAAATTAAATTTAGCAAACGTTTATTGATTATCTACTACATGAAAAGTATTATTTCATGTGCGGTATGCAGGCCTCTCACTGTTGTGGCCTCTCCCGTTGCGGAGCACAGGCTCTGGACGCGCAGGCTCAGTGGCCATTGCTCACAGGCCCAGCCACTCCGCGGCATGTGGGATGCTCTCGGACCGGGGCACGAACCCGCATCCCCTGCACCGGCAGGCGGACTCTCAACCACTGCGCCACCAGGGAAGCCCTGTAATACCTTTTTTCATGAAGGTAATGCACAGCAAGCTGTAGTATCCATCCTCAAAGAGCTGGCAGTCCATGGGAGAAACAGGCAGCCATACACCTGACATTCCAGCCCAGCAGTGCCCAACAGAAATTTAATGCAATCCACATATGCAAATTTAGATTTTCTAGTAGTCACATTAAAAAAGTAAAAGAAATAGGTGTAAATTAATTTTAATACCATTTTATTTAGTCAATATATTTCAAGTAATATCATCTCAACATGTAATTAATATTTTAAAATATTGAGGGCTTCCCTGGTGGCACAGTGGTTAATGGTAATAAAAATACATTTTTATTCTTTTCTTCATAAATTTCTAACAAAATTTCTATAACAAATAATAACTTCTTACACCTACTGTCTCTCCATCTAGAAGTGTGATATGTATGTGTGTGTATGTGTGTATGTGTGTTTGTGGGTGTGTGTGTGTGTGTGCAGGAAGTCAAGTTGTTTTATAGCTGACCAATGTTACAAGCTCAGATCCTGTTAAAAATCATTAAAAACATCTTTTGTTGGTTATTTAAACTTGATTTCAGGCAATTAATTACATTGACTCTCTTTCGACTATTGATCAATCTTATTATGTGCTTGCTGTAAATGTCCATTTTATTATCTTAAAATATTTTTTATATAATATATATATTTTAAAATTTTGCTCATCAAATTGCAATTCATTGTAAAATTTGTATTGCCCCGCACCGTGTAGGATCTTTGTTCCCCGACCAGGGATCGAACCCACATCCCTTGCATTGGAAAGCGGATTCTTAACCACTGGACCACCAGGGAAGTCCCTCTGCCTTCATTTTTAATTTAAAAATCTGTCCATACTTATTTTTCAACCTGGAAAAATAATTTAATTGCATTGTAATGAAAATAATATGTATTTCAATTAGTTACCAATTATAATTTATATCGATACTACTGTAACTCATGCTGTCTGCATAATATATTCAAATAAATGCATTATAATGTTGCACTGGGGGCTTCCCTGGTGGCACAGTGGTTAAGAATCCACCTGCCAATGCAGGGGACGTGGGTTCGAGCCTTGGTCGGGGAAGATCCCACATGCCGTGGAGCAACTAAGCCTGTGTGCCACAACTACTGAGCCTGCGCTCTAGAGCCCGCGAGCCACGACTACTGAAGCCCATGCACCTAGAGCCCGTGCTCTGAAGCAAGAGAAGCCCGCACACCGCAATGAAGAGTAGACCCCGTTCACAGCAACTAGAGAAAGCCCTCACGCAGCAACAAAGACCCAACACAGCCAAAAATAAATAAATAAAATAAATACATTTATTAAAAAAATGTTACATTTATTCATAGAAAAAAATTCAAATTGAATCAATGGATTGACACCAACTAGATCCATGATGTGTTTATGTATATTACTAAAATGACACACATGCCTGACATCCACACTATAATACAATAATAATATCTGAGACAATACAGTGTTTCAAGTGAACTATGATCTTACCAAAACAATAAAGCTGTGTTTAATGGAGGAATATTTTACACTGCTGTAGCTTTAAATTTTAAATTAATTACAATTAAATTTAAAAATTCAGTTTCTTAGTTTTCCTAGCCACATTTCAAGCGCTTAACAACTATATGTGACTATAGAAAAGGCAACTTCTATCTCATTCTCTACCCTCCTATTTTTTCTTTTACTACTTTTTTTTTTAACTCTTTAACCTTGCCCAAGAGAAAAGGTATGGTTAATCTAGTTGTGTTCAAGGTCATTGGTTGAAACATATTTCTCAGTGATTGTTTCTTCCACTTCTCAGTGCCATGTAGATGGCTGGGTAATTTGAACCCACTTCCCTGGACCTCTTCTACTTCCTGGTGACAAATTGGCTGCCTAAAACTTCAGAATTACATCCTATCCTCTTAGCAATTCACAGCGAAAACAACCTGCATCTTTTCCAAAAGTTAAAAAAAAAAAAATTTTAGAATTGAATCTATTTGCCTCCAATGATCTTGACTTGGGCTATATTCCTGGCAGGGGTGGCGTCAACCTCACTGAAACCACGCGAACTCAGAGAAGGAACCAGCAATTCCCTAAGAAGAGTCAGGACACATTTACCAGAAAAAGGGCAAGTGATTACTAGGAAAGCTAAAATGATCAATCTTTGATACACAGATAAATTGGAAAATAAAAATAATAACCCCTAATTTCCCCATTCAAATGTAACTATTGTTGGTATTTTGGCAAATTTACTCCCATTATTTTTCCTGGGTTTTTTTTTTTTTTTATTGCGGTATGCGGGCCTCTCACTGTTGTGGCCTCTCCCGTTGCGGAGCGCAGGCTCTGGACGCGCAGGCGCGGCGGCCATGGCCCACGGGCCCAGCCGCTCCACGGCACGTGGGATCCTCCCGGACCGGGCACGAACCCGTGTCCCCTGCATCGGCAGGCGGACTCTGAACCACTGCGCCACCAGGGAAGCCCTCCTGGGTATTTTTTACGTAATTGTAACTACAGTTTACTTAAAATTTTTCTCCTGCATTTTTTCTCTTCCCATTCTATTATATGCATTTTGCATGTCTATCATTTTTCTAACCATAATTTTAATGGTCACATATAAATGAACTCTAATTTACTCCCATGGACACCAAGGTTGCTTCCTTTTCTTTAAAAATTATAAATAAAACTGTGATAAACATCATCACGCATATAGCTTTTTCTACTGCTTGGACTATTTCCTTAGAATAGTTGAATTTTCTAAATGTTGAATTACCGGGTCAAAAGGTATGCATACATTCAAGCTCTTTCTAAATTTTGACCATTTCCCAAAAAGGATTGTACTTATTCATAAGGCTGTCATCAATATAAAATTAGGCATCATATATAAAATGTTCTTGTAAAGTCAAAGGACACCACTAAAGTATGGTGAAGGTAGCAGTTTCTTTGAGGGTGATAAAATGCTTACGAAGAGGATTTTTTTAACCTTTGATTCTATAACAGTTTTGCAGAAATCAGTCCTACACCACTCAGTTATGCAGTTGCAAGTTTTCTTTCTTGGAAAATTGTTAATCATACAAGAATGCAAATTAGTAGGATATTATTTTAAAAAGTAATATCAATAACATGGCATGGGATTATTATAGATTTCGACTAATTCTCATCTCGCTAATATCTTCCACACTGTTTAGCTAATTAGTCATCTGGACAAAAATGTCACAATGTTGTTAATAATAGCAACACAATGGAGACATGTCTCCTGAGTTTTAAATGCCTTTCTCTACCTGTTTGCTAGACGTTTTGAACCTGAATGTTTCAAGGCATCTCAAACACATCCAAAATGGAAATCATTCTAGGGCTTAGCACAGTGCCTAGCATGTAGAAAATGCTCAGTAAATCTGTTTCGTAAATGAATGTTGTCCGATAAATCTACTTTACTTCCTATAGTCCATTGTGCTGAATATTTTTTCATCTAAATAGGCTTTTCATCTAAAGCCCATTATCCTACAGTCTACCTCCTATGTACCTTTTTATTTGATTAATCACCAAATTCTCTTGATTCCACTTTAGAAAGGCCCATTGTCCCTACTCTCCAAACCATTTCTTTGCCCTAGTTCACTCCATTATCATCTCTCACCTGGATTATTAGCACAACTTCTTTGTTCCCCTGCCTCTAGTCTCATCCTTTCTCCACCCTCCTAACATAATGAGCTTTCTAGAATTCAGAGCCAATCATGGAACTCCTCTGCTCAGAATTCCACAATGGTTCACCATACACAGGGCAAAATCTGAAACCATCTGCATGGCATATAAGATCCTTCATATTGTTTGACCTCTGCCTATCTGCCTGGCCTCACCTCTCCTCTCTCCTCCCACCCCTACCCCCAGCAGTTCACTGCACACTGCAGCATGACTGAACCGATGATAACCCTCTCAATCTGTATTAATCTTCCCCTCTTTCTTTCTGCAAATCATTTTGCAGCTGCCTCCCTGGAATACTCTCTCTCTACTTTGTGAGTCTGCCAGAAAATTTCTACTTTTACTTCAAAACTCATCTTAAGAGAAAAGTAAGTCCTTTGAAAATACTGAAGAGGAGGTCATATGAGAACAGGCTCAACTATATAGTCCTGGTGCATAGTTCTGCATAAAAGCATTGGTTGAATATCATCAGAGTGGAAGAATTCTCAGGACAGCATGAAATGAGAGACAAGCAGTTGGTCACATTAGAAGGCAGAAGAAGGGGAAAAAAAGGAGCGTGATGAATGCAATCTTCCAGAAACCAAAGGAGGGGAGAGTTTTAAGCAGAATGGTATGAAAAAAACTGTCAAATGCAGCAGAGAAATGGAGTTGGATGATGACCTCAGAGCATGCATTGGTTTTGATATTGAAGTAGCTTTTGTAATCTAAGACCAGTTTCAGTGGAAGGTGGGGGCAAAGTCTGACTTCAGTGGTTTGGTTGAACAAGAAATGGAGTTGACAGATATGAACTACACCTTCCTCTCCAAGGCTGGGAATAAAGAGGTGGGAAGATGGCCATTGGGTAGTGACTTGAGGGGTAGATAGGAGGATAAAGGAAGGATGTTTTTGAGAGAGAATATTAGTGAGCAGAGAGGATGCAGCAGGGGAGGAGGGAATGATGAAAGATACAGATCTGAGACAGAGGAAGATCCCTGAGGAGACTGAAAGGCATGTGATCAAGGGCCCAGATGGAGAACTAGGTTTCATATAGGAGAAGGGACACCGCAATCTCTAAGAATGTAGGAAAAGAGAAAAGGCTGTATGTGATTGTCAGTCTCCAAAATATTGCACAAGGCCTTGTTAAAGTTTGCCAAATGATCAAAAGATTAAAGGATGCTTGATAGGATTTCTACATACTTCACAATATTACTTCTGGCCAGTTTCGAAAGTGAGAGGCAAGGATTTAGTGGTATATATATGAATATGGAAAATGACAACTCAAAGTAACTCCTTGGGTAAGAAATGGGGAAAGGTAGTGTTAGTTTGGAAATAATGCCACAAAGAAAGTGAGGGAAAGAGGGGAGAATGTGATGAAGGTAAAGCATGTTGGAGCCAGACAGACCTGGGGGAAATATTGGCTCTACCATATACTAGCTTTGATCTTAAATAAGTTTCTTAACTTTCCCTGAACTTGAGTTTCTTCTTCAAAAAATAGGGGGAATAATGCTCATAGGATTGGAATGAGAATCGGAGATAGTATATTTTGAAAGGTGCAAAGCATGTACTATTTTTTTCTCACTTTCCACTCCCTCATTTCCAGGAAATATCACTTGGATATATTTATTGACTATATTTAAGAGATCTTCATTAATATGTGTGCTGGAGAAGTTTTTAAAAGAAATATGCCATGTATAGATAGATTAAGATGGTTTACTTAAAAAAGAAAACAGTAAAAAATGGATAGCATGAGGCCAGAATAGGGTGAAAGACAAAACTTGTATAGCTTTATAGCTTCTGACTATAAAGGATAGTATAAGAAACCTTACTTTAAAAGGTAATATTGGTAGAGAAGTCTTGAAAGAAAGAAGGAAAAAAGGAAGGAAAGAAAGAAAATGAAAGAAAGAAAGAAAGAGGGTTTCCCTGGTGGCACAGTGGTTAAGAATCTGCCTGCCAATGGAGGGGCCACGGGTTCGATCCCTGGTCCAGGAAGATACCACATGTCGCAGAGCAACTAAGCCCGTGCGCCACAACTACTGAGCCTGCACTCTAGAGCCCGAGAGCCACAACTACTGAAGCCTGTGCTCCTAGAGCCCATGCTCCGCAACAAGAGAAGCCACCGCAATGAGAAGCCCGGGCACCGCAACAAAGAGTAGCCCCTGCTCGCTGCAACTAGAGAAAGCCCTCACGCAGCAATGAAGACCCAATGCAGCCAGAAAGAAAGGAAGGAAAGTAGGAAGGGAGGAAGGGAGGAAGGGAGGAAGAAAGGAAGGAAGCGGTATTGCTCGTAGGGAATATTGTAGAGTGAGAATAGAAGAGAGGGACTCACTTTTCTAGTATGAGTCAGTATTTGATTTTACATCATTTTATCACAGTAAAGTAGAATAAAGACTGATTCAGTGCAGTGTAATCAAAAGAGCATGGATTTGGGAGTCAGACAGCCATGGGTTTGACTACTGACTTTGTCTCACACTAGCTGGGTGATCTTGGACAAGTGACAAATTCCTTGAGTCTCAGTGTCTTAGTTTCCTAGGCCTGCCATAACAAAGTAACAAAAACTAGGTGGCTTAAAACAACATAAATTTATTGTTCCGTAATTCTGGAGGCTATAACTCTAAAATCAAGATGTCAGCAGGGTGATGCTCTCTCAAAGACTAAGGGAGGATCTGTTCCATCCCTTCTTCTAACTTTTGGTAGCCCCAGGTGTTTCTTGGCTTATAGATACATCACTCCAATCCTCTGTCTTTGTAAGGCATTCTCCCTGTGTTTCTGTGTCTTCACATGGCTGTCTTCTTTCAAGGACCAGAGTCATATTGGATTAGGAACCCACCCTACTCCAGTATAACCTCATCTTAAATAATTATAGCTGCAATGACCATTGAGTAATTATAGCTGCGATGACCCTATTTCCAAGAATAAGACCACATTCTGAGGTACTGAGGGTTAAGACTTAAACGTATCATTTTTGGGGGTACATAATTCAACCAATAAGACTCAAGATCTTCATTCCTTATATGAAAATAAAAGTATATTCCTTGTGGAGCCCTCTTACATTGTTGGTGGGAATGTAAATTGGTGCAGCCACTGTGGAAAACAGTATGGAGGTTTCTCTAAAAACTAAAATTATAATGATCATATGATCCAGCAATCCCACTCCTGGGTATATATCTGAAAGAAATAAACACTAATTCAAAAAGATACATGCACCCCAATATTCATAGCAGCATTATTTACAACTGCCAAAGTACGAAAGCAACCTAAGTGTACATCAACAGATGAACAGATAAAGAAGATATGGTATATATATATATATATATACAATAGAATACTACTCAGCCATAAAAAAGATTGAAATTTTGCCATTTGTAGCAACATGAATGGACTTGGAGGGCATTATGCTAAGTGAAATAAGTCACACAGAGAAAGACAAATACTGTATGATAGCACTTACATGTAGAATCTAAAAAAATGCAACAAACTAGTGAATAAAACAAAAAAGAAGCAGACTCACAGATATAGAGAACAAACTAATGGTTACCAGTGTGGAAAGGGAAGGGGGGAGGGGCAATGTTAGGGTAGGGGGAGAAAGGGTTATTATGGGATTATAGGAAATCATGTGTGAAAATTTGAAAATTGTAAAGCACTGTAGAATTTAAAGAATCTTTCATTCAATAAAGATATAACTAAATAAAAGTCTAATTAAATGTGAAAAAAGTACATTCCTTGCAAAGTTGTTATGAGAATCCTGTGTGAACTTATGAAAAAATAACTGGCATAATATCTCACACATGGTAAATGAGAAAAGTGAAGAGGAATCAAAGCCAGTCATCAAAACTGTATTTTGGTTGTCACTATCTGATTCCCTCTGAGTGATTTGCCAAGAAATCTTGGTAGAGAGGTCTTACCAAGTTCTGTGACTCTTTAATATTGTATTCACCGGTGACCTTGATTCAACATGTACTGAGCACTTTCTGTATGTCTGGCATTATACCAGGTACAGAGGTACAGGGCCTGAGGCCACCTCTGTGATGTTCTGAGGTGGTTTGTACTCCAGGATCAACCCATCATCCCAGGTAGTACTCAAATCTAGAAGCCATGGTCTGGAAAAGGGGTCAGCAAACTATGACCCAGGAGCCACATCCGGGTTACTGACTGTGTTTGTAAACAAAGTTTTATTGAAAGATAGCCATGTCCATTTGGTTATGTATTGTCTATGGCGACTTTCGTGTTTACCATGGCAGATTTGAGGGATTGTGACAGAGGTAGGTTCACAAAGCCTAAAATATTTACTATCTAGTTTTTCACAGAAATGTTACCTTTTGCATAGTCCAGACCTTGACTTATACTCTTCTTTGCTTTTTTTTTTTTCCACTGTAGGAGACTTATATTCTTCTTAGTCTATATGCCTACCTTGGAATTTAAATTTCTTTTCTTTCTTGAATTTAAATTTCTTTCTCTTCAGCTACTGCCCTGACTTCTCTGACAACTTTGATTTGTCTAGTTTTGAGGCTCAAAACCTTGGGGTTATTCATTCATCATAATGTATCAATATTGCTTCACCACTTGTAACAGATGTACCACACCAATGCAAGAAGGTAATAACAGGGCATGCATTCCCCACAGTCCACTCCAGGCCTCACTTTTTTTTTTTTTTTAAGACCCCCCTCTTTTGTTTTTTGGCCACACGACTCATCATGTGAGATCTTAGTTGCCCGACCAAGGATCAAACCTGTGCCCGCTGCAGTGGAACTGCAGAATGTTAACCACTGGACCACCAAGGAAGTCCCAAGGCCTCTCTGTCTTAAACCTGGTATTTTGCTTATTACATTCTTTTCCTGGATCCTATTGAATAATTTGTGATTCCTTTCTAAATTTGAAAAGATGTAATACAGAAAAACTCATTCTTCAGCAAACATTTGTTGAATACCTATTATATACTAATTATATAAGTATTAATATAATACTACTAAAGGACTGGAACATAGTAGTTCAAAATATTTCTGATGAAATTTGAAAGTTACATTAGTTTGTAATAGATGGTATCTTTCCTCAAAATATTCATTGCCTCTTCCATAGGGCCCCTGCCTATGGGAGGATGACCTATCTCTGCTCGTGGCAGGCATGGTCATGTGACTTGCTTTGGTCATTGGACTGTGACTTGAACCGACAGTCCTACCTCTGAACAGAGCTTTAAGAGCCATTTTATGGTCCTTCACCACCAGCTCTTTTTCATTCTGACATGAAACTCTTACATTTTAGATAGGGGCTGCTTTTATCTGGAATGGAACTGAGTCAAACTTGACCCCAGTATGGACACGAGAAATAAAGCTGTGTTGTGAGCCACTAGGATTCTGAGATCTTTATTGCCACGTAGCCCAGACTGATGGAAAAATCACTGATTATATTCTCGTCACATTTTTTTTAGCTCAAATAACATTTAAGAGTTATTTTTCTAACTTTAATATTATGGATGACAATTTACAACTTAGAGATAATCAAAATAAGGCCTAGAAATAAAATGTCACTTGTGCATTAAATGGAAGTATCCAAAATTCTAGTTGCCAACTTAGCGTACTGTGCACATGGTGCCGAGTTATATAAATCCTATTTGACTTAAGCTGATGTGTACTATCTAACATTTTACACTACTTGCTTTATTCATATATCTGTGTATCCATCCAATGATCCATCTTATTTTCTAAAGTATTTTAAGTAAGCTTCAGGCATCAGTACACTTCACCCCTAAACACTTCAGCATGTACATCATTAAATAGATTTCAATATTTGCTTATGATTTTTTCCTTTTGAGGTAATATTTATATGTAATGTACAAATCTTGCATAGATCATTCAATAGGTTTTGCTAAACAGATACTCCTATGCAACGCAAATCTCTGTCAAGATACCAAACGTGACCATCACCCCACAAAATTTTCCCTGTTTATTTTAGCCCATATATTTGCTGTGTGTATGTGCTTCTGAATGTTGCCTATATTTTTATTCTGAGCTTAATATATTTAAGGAGAGATTTAAATATATTCATCGAATTCACACTAATATGTCATGTCTCTAGACCTCACGAATGATACACTTTAACAGGAATTTGTTTCTCAAAAAGAACTTTTAGCATCTGATAATCTATCTATATATAGGCCATTAGTTTTCTTTCTCTGCCTTTGCTTTTTGAATAATAATTTCTGTGATAACCATCCAACAGGAATGTCCCTACCACATTAAGCAATATAATCATTTCCATATAATTGAAGCTTTGGCAATCTCAGGTTCTACAAGAGACGTTGAAGGGGCTGGGATGTGTTTTTCTGATGCTAATCACAACACAATTATACTGGCTTAGACTGGCTAGGGCTGAGGCTGGTTAGTAAAAGTAGGATAACTGCAAATAAGAGAGAAAAAAAAGGTTTATCCTATATGTTTGTGGCCATACACATGTGACAGACCGGAGGAATAAATAGTAACAGCATCAGTAGAGAAACTGGGCCAGCATGGAAAAGGCAAGGGCAGGTATAGGGATAAACATGGGCTGGTTTTTATGCCAATTAGAATGTGGCCTTAATTTTCTTCTACTGCTTCCCTGCTCCCATGTCTTTTTTGGCCTCTAAGATAACATGTACCCATATCACACACACACAAAATAAACATTGTAGAATAGCAGTCTGTTTATATATTATTATAAAATATGGATGTAAAATGCTCATACCTAAAATCTATAGATTTGAGGGATTGATTCATATTGTATTCATACAGGGAGAGGTAGCTATTACTGGAAATTAGAACAGTGAAAGATGGTTTCTATTTATTAAATTCACTCTTAAGTACCATTCCAGTTATCTTTCTCAAGACATTTGTCTTTCAGAATTTAGGCACCAAGATTTAAAGGACTGAAATCAGATTTTTCAGAAATTACAAATTAATGGAAACTAATATGCACCCTTTTTTTCCAGGGAGTCTTTGATGGAACCAAGTTTGGGAAGAACAGAATTGCTGGACAATGTATAAATCCTGCTTATCATAAGGTGAAGGAATTCATGACTGAATTGAGGTATCTCACCACATTTTAGTCTTAATAATCTTTTCATAATGATCTTTCTTACCTGTAATTTAAAAGGCCAGAAATAGAAGAATGAGGAAAGAGACGACAGACAACATGAACAACCTATAAAATCACCTAAGATCCTTATCTCTATATGTCCTCTGAAGGTTCCTTTTATCCCAGCTCACTGTTTCCTCCTCTCCAGGTACCTTCCTGGCTTCCTGTTGAGATATTCTTTGGACTCCCTGAATGTGAAACTTAGCTCAGACACAAATTAGTAGGGAGGTTATTACAAGCTTGAAGGCAGGGTCAAAAATCCCTTTAAAGAAGTAATTCTATTATTAAATCATTCTCCCCAGCCCCTACTTATCACAAACCCCATTACTGAAAATTAAATGTATCCCCCGCATTTATTGAAATAGAGAAATGTATTTATATTGTAATTAGAAATAGACTTAGTGGAGACATGATTGCTCTCTTTAGATATCTGAAGAGCTGTCATTTCTAGGATGAACCTCTTTTTATATCTCCCTAAGGCACAATTAAGCCTTATAAGTAGACTTAACTATAGGCCAATTGAGGGCTACTCTAGGGAAAGCATTTCTAATAAGTAGAGCAGTCAGATGGTAGGATGGAATACCTAATGAATATGAGAGATTTCTATCATTTGAACCACTCAAACTCTCAAGGAAGAGCTTAGGTATGAGTTTCCTGCATACAGTGGCCCTTTATACAAATTTTGACTTGAAAATACTTAAACCCAAAGACTTTAAATCAGACTTTCATTGATCCAGCCAAAATTGTCTACATATTTATCATATCAGACTGGATGTCATAGTCAAGGGTTTGAAACTGATACATATATTTCTTACTGACAGTAAGCTTGCTCTGGGGACTTTCCTGGTGGTGCAGTGGTTAAGAATCTGCCTGCCAATGGAGGGAACAGGGTTTGGAGCCCTTGTCTGGGAAGATTCCACATGCCGCGGAGCAACTAAGCCCGTGCACCACAACTACTGAGCCTGTGCTCTAGAGCCCACAAGCCACAACTACTGAGCCCGTGTGCTGCAGCTACTAAAGCCTGCATGCCTAGAGCCTGTGCTCCACAACAAGAAGCCACTGCAATGAGAAGCCTATGCACCGCAATGAAGAGTAGCCCCAGCTCACCGCAACTAGGGAAAGCCCACACGCAGCAACGAAGACCCAATGCAGCCCAAAATAAATAAATACAATAATAATTAAAAAAAAAAAAAGCTTGCTCTGGGTTTATGAGATCCAGTAAAGATGGAGCCACATCAAACTTCGTCTCATATTATTCATCAGTTGACCGTCTGCCAAACGTATATTGTAGGCACTGGTCTGAACATGTGAGATAAGAGCCTCAAAATATCAGAGTAGGGTATACTTTTGGGAATCAGACAGCATATTGCTAATAAGACAACCTGTGTATGTGATTGCAAAATTCTACAGACAGTCTTAAAGAAGTTATCACTTGGTCCATATTCATATCCTACGCTTACTGCAGCTTCATATTTTCTCTTTAGCAAGGTTTGTAGGAGGACATTGTTACTCTTGCTGACATTATCTTAGAACAGGTAAGGCTATACATTGTCATACCTCTCTTTTTTCCAATGAGAAATAACCTCAAAACTGGCATGGCCCAAGATCTATGCTAAGAAAATTAAGCTTCTTTAAAATTTGACTTCCAGCAAAGTTTAATATATGTGTACTATATGTGTAACTCATGCTGCTTTGAAGTTGAATTTGTGGTTATTCCACTGAGTCTATATTAAAATAATTCCCTGGTTGTATTTATTATGCTCATTGGATTTGGTGATTTATTATTAAACTTCTTAGAGTTCATTATGTTTATTGCTCCAGTCCTCTCTGAAGGAAACTGGGGAATTGTCTTCCTCATCCTTAATTAGGAAATCATAAAATGCAATTCTGAGAACATGGGAACTGTTTTCCTTCACTCAGTAAGACTGACCCACCAAGTTTATTAAATAAAAATGCCTCATGATACCAGATAAAAAGTTTTATCTTTACTATTAACATGTAAAAGGATATTCTGTTAAATAGCAAATCAGCTTTTCTCAACTCCTGGTTCCTCATTTTATATTTTTAAGGGCAGAAAGGTTATTGTTTTTTTTTTTTTCCCTCTGCTAAAAACATACTTTTCTTTTTAAATGACAAAATTGTGTTGTTATAAATATCCTATTAGTGTGCTAGGACTTCTATAAGAAAATACCACAAATTGGGTGGCTTAAACAACAGAAATTTATTGTCTCACAGTTCTGGAGGCTGGAAGCCTGAGATCAAGGTGAGTTCAGGGTTGGTCTTTCTGAGGGTTGTGAAGGGAATTCTGTTACAGGCCTCTCTCCTTAGCTTGTAGATGGCCATCTTCTCCCTATATATGTCTGACTGTGTCCAATTTTCCCCTTTTTATAGGGACATCAGTCTAAGAACTTCATTTGAACTGTAAGTCTTTACAGAGTAAAGTTAAGTCAAGTCATATTCTGAGGTACTGGGGGTTAGGCCTCCAACATTATTTCTTTTGGAGGGACACAATACAACCCAGAACAAATGTCATCATGGAAAATATCCTACAATGTTAGTTACTTGTCCAGCAACATTTTTGATTTATTAAAAGGAGATGGAATTATCTTTGCAACCAATTTTTCTTCTTTCTTTTTTTCCCCTACATTTTAAGCAGAGAAGATAACATGGTCTCAAAATATATACAGTAAAAATGGTCAAAACCAGAGAGAAACAGACAAGTCCATAATCGCAATGGGAGCTTTTTATACATACCTCTTTTAGCAACTTATAGAACAAGCAGTCAAAAACTTAAGGATATAATACCAGGAAAGAATAATCAAGAAACTTGACTTAATGGACAAATATAGAACATTCTACCCAAGACTTCAGAATATACTTTCTTTTCAAGCACACATAAAACATCTACAGAAATTTGCCATAAACTGGCCCATGAAGAAAGTCTCATCAACGTTCAAATGAATGAAATCATATAGACTAGATAAAATATATTATTGACCCTGATGCAGGTAAGCTAGAAATGAATCATGAAAGGTAACCACAAAATTCTCATATATTTGGAAATTTAGCACATATTCTAATAACCCATGGTCAAAGAAGAAATGATAACAAATTAGGAAATATTTTGAATTGAACAATATGAAAACGTACAATCCAATTTTGTACAATTTAGCTAAAGAAATCCTTAGAAGGAAATTTATAGCCTTAAAGCCATATAGTAGAAATGAAGAAAGACTGAAAATTAATGAGCAAGAATTCTACCCTTCTAGAGAGGTTATAAAAGGACTAAAAAATAAGCACAAGAAAAGTAGAAGATGAGTGAAGTCAGACAGAGAAAGACAAATATCATATGATATTGCTTATATGTGGAATTTAAAAAAAAAGGGTACAAATGAACTTATCTACAAAACAGAAATAGAGTTACAGATGTAGAAAATAAACTTGTGGTTACCAGGAGGTAAGCGAGGGAGGGATAAATTGGAAGATTGGGATTGACATATACACATTACTATATATAAAATAGGTAACTAATGGGGACCTATGGTATAGCACAGGGAACACTACTTGATACTCTGTAATGGCCTGTATGGGAGAAGAATCTGGAAAAGAGTGGATATATGTATATGTATGACAGATTCACTTTGCTGTACACCTGAAACTAACACAACATTGTAAATCAACTATACGCCAAAAAAAAGAAAAAAAAAGCGACTTGCCAAGGGGCAGTGGGCAGGGGGGAAGAAAAGTAGAAGCAATGAAATAGTAAAGGTAAGAGAGAATCAGATAGAAAACACATATATAGTAGAGAATCAACAAAACAAAACAAAAAATTTAAGGACTAATAAAATTAACAAGCCTCTGGTGTGACTTTTCAAAAAAAAAAAAGACAAATGTCTAATATAAGGAATGAAAAAAGAGACCACACTACAGATCCTGCACACATTAAACATATGGTAAGAGGAGGACCTAAGAAACTCCTTCAGACAGAAATTCTTAATGTCTTATTCTCTCCACTCACTAGCTCAGAGGAACTGCCCAAATTACTGCTTAAAATAGGTGGATTATTGGATAGACTTTTATCCTATAGATTTCTTGGCAGCAATAATATGTGAGCCCTCTCCTAATAATTAATGCAAATGAGGGCCACAGGAAGTTCCTACAATTAAATTTTGGGGGTAATCCTCAAGTCTCCTTTAAATCAATAGTGTCTATTCTTTTTTCTCACTAAAATGTAATTAATTCTCTCAACACATAGTAAAAGAGACCAATTTTTTAGTTTCACTCTCTTTCTTGTGGAGGTGGAGTCAGTACAGGTACAAACAAAAATGCCATTAAGAGGCCAAATGTTAGAGAAATGTAAATTAATTTTTCCCTGAATAATTAAAGTTCTTTTATTATACAAGCATAACTTGAAATATTGAACTAAGGGAGCCATTAGCAAGAGGCTGGTAATTTTATATAGAAGTGGTAATGAACTTTAACATATGTAACTCAGCAATATGCAACTTTTGTATTCTTAAATTACTTTTTAACCTTTGAGAGAATTTCCAGTTTTATCCTTGCATACATCAAGATAACAGCCAATGACTTAGCACTACAGAATATCTGGGTTCAACATGGCATCACTTGTGGCTCTACATGCTCCTTACTAGACTGACATTTCCATAAAATTAGGAATACATTTATGAAAAGAAGAGGCATTAGTTTTCTGTGGATAAGTATTTTTTCAGAAGCTCTGATTTAAAGTTGCTTTGGTGTGTCCAGAAGCTGAGATATATGCAGAGTTGTAGGAACAGGTTTGGCTGGTCAGGTGCTTTCTGTATGGGGCCTGTAATTCATCAGGAAAATGAAAAACTTTGAGTTTTGCTTTTTGGACAAAGCAAAAGGTACAAGAAAGTTCAAAGAATAATACAGCAAACACCCACATATCTGCTACCCAGAACTAACCAAAATTAACATTTAGTAATATTTTCTTCAGATTGTACTCTCTCTTTGGAGGGGAAGGGGCAAAGAAATAAAACTTTACAAATTAAGTTAAGCTCTGTATAATCTCTTTTCTGGTACTTGTCTCCTCCATCCCTCCCAGAGGCAAGCACCAGGATTTTGTTGTCTAGGCAGTGCTTTTGTTTTTAGGGCAGATTTAAATATCCATAAATAATAGTATTGTGTCTTTATTGTTTTCCAACTTCCTTTTTTCACTCAACATTTTCTAAACCTACCCATGTAGATACTTACAGCTCTGTTTCATTCATTTTAACTGCTATTTAGTACCCCATCATATGAATAAAAGACAGTTGATCTTTTCTCTTACTGATGGACATTCAGGATGTTTGCAGATTTTTGCCACTACAAATCAATTTGCGGTTAACATACATATCTATATATATCCTCGTGCATATTTGAATTTCTTAAGACCAGCGGTCTCCTACTGTGTTCATCAGGCTGCCCTATCAAGAAAATATTTAACTGCCTATCCCCAACATTTCTATATTTATCTATAAATTATATAAATGCTCTATCATACTAATATACAATATCCACTGTAAAATGTAAATTTTTTTCTTAAAAGATAAAATAAATAAATACAAAGTTCTATTATTTTCTTCCCACATCCCATTTGAACTGCTGGGGTACAGGATATGAACATGTTCACCTTTACTTATATTACTATCATTATTATTATATTATATTATTATTATGTATCTACAATACAATATAATACATTATTATTATGTTACTCTCCAAAGAACTGTACTAATTTGCATCCTTTCTAGCAGAGTATGAAAATTTCCATTTTCCTACAACCTTAATAATATTTGATATGAACAGATGCTTTAAACATTTTATTTTGAAAAAATTTTCAAACCAGCAAAGTTGCTAGACTGTTACAATGACCTCCTGTATAAGCTTCATCTAGATTCACCAATTATTAATACTTTGCTACTTTTACTTTCTTTCTCTCTCTCTCTTCTTTCCTCCCTCCCCTCCTTCCCTTCATATGCATTTATGTTTTATTTCCATAATTTTTTCCTGAGCCATTTAAAAATAAGTTGCAGAAAGTATGACCTGTTAGCCCCAAGTACCCCCACATGTAGATCCCAAGAACAAAGACATTCTCTTATGTAACCATGGTACAATGATCAAATTCAGGAAACTTAACATTGCTGAAGAACTATAACATTTCACCAATTCTCCCACTTAAGTCCTTTTTAGCAATTTTTTTTCTGACCCAGCACACATGTTGCCTTTGTCATTTCTCTTCAGTCTCTTTTAATCCTGAACAGTTCCTTAGATATTATTTTTCATGATATTGACATATTTGAAGAGTACAGGCCAGTTATTTTGTTTCCTGTTCCTAAATTTGGATTTGCTTGATGATTTACACATGATTAGATGGGGTTATGTATTTTTGGCAGGAATACTATATAAGTGATATTGTGTTCTCAGTGAATCACATCAGGAGGTTGTCAGATTTTCTTAAGTTTTGCCAATCTAATGGACAAGAAATGAAATTGCATTTTATTTTGAATTTCCTTGATTACTTATAAGGTTGAGCATCTTTTCCTTGGATGTTCAAGTTACTTCTTTTAAAGTTGTTTAATAATCTTTGCCTATTTTTCTTTTGAGTTTTTTTTATTTATTCATCTGAGTTATTTATAGTCACACGAGTCATAAATGTTCTCCCAAAGTGTCACCTGTCTTTTATATTTACTTATGCTACCCTTTGTTTTACAGATCTTTAAAGTTTTAATGTAGTCTAATTCTACCAATTTTCCTTTATGATCCCTTTTGTTGTCTTGTTAAAAAAAATCTCTCTGGTGCTGTAAAGATATCTTACATTTACTTCTTACAGTTTTAACCTCTGTTTTTCATATTTAGGTATTTAATCATTTATATTATAGGGAAGAAATTTATTTTTTTCTATATGTGTATCCAGTTATCCCAACACCATTACTGAATAAGTTGACCTTTTGCCACTGATTTGTAATATCCGCTCTATCACATACTAAGAGCCTACACATGCTTAGATCTTTTTCTGGGCTCTCTGTTCTGTTTTATTAATCTATTTGTCTATCCTTATATCAATGTAAAACTGACTTAATTACTCTAAAATGACTTGTCATATGTCTTACTAACTACTCAGGCTACTCCTCCTCCTCTTGTTTCTTTTTATCCTCCCCAAATTATTTTGGCTGTCTGTGGTCCTTTAACTCTTCCATATACGTTTTCAAATCAGTTTTTCAAGGTCCTTAAAACAGTCATATTGAGGTTTTCATTGGAAGTGCAATGACTTTACAGAGTGTTACAGATAACTTAATCTTTATGCTATTGAGTCCTTCCATCCATAAGCATGAATCTAATCTACCTTGTATTAAATCAGGTCCTATGTTATACTTTTTTTTTTTTTTTTCCATATGCGGGCCTCTCACTGCCGTGGCCTCCCCAGTTGCGGAGCACAGGCTCCGGACACGCAGGCTCAGCGGCCACGGTTCACGGGCCCAGCCGCTCCGCAGCATGTGGGATCTTCCCAGACCGGGGCACGAACCCGCGTCCCCTGCATCGGCAGGCGGACTCTCAACCACTGCACCACCAGGGAAGCCCCCCTATGTTATACCCTTAAATAACATTTTATAATTGTCTCCATGAGTCCTGCTCATATTTTACTGGCTTTTATTCCTAGAGATCACTGCTAATGTGAATGTTATCTGTTTTTGTTACATTTTAAAGTTGATTATTGCTGGTGTATAGAAATCTATTGATTTTTATAGGCTTATCTTGTGTTTAGTTCCAATGGCTTGTCTGTCCATCTTTCTTTTTTTTTTTTTTTTACTTTTTTTAGACAGATCTATCATCTACAAACAAAGACAGTTTTGTCTTTCTTTCAAACTTTTATACTTTTTTCTTAACTTATAGCATCACATGGTTCCTCAAATAGTGTTGAGTAGTAATAATCATAATGAGAGGCATCCTTGTCTTTTTCCAGACCTTAAAGAGTTTCACCATTATGATGCTGGTTGTAGCTTCTTATTAGGTAACTGTAGCAGACATTTTTGGTACCCAGCAAAGTTCACTATAGTTCAGCTGCACCTATAGTGAACATTGTTGACTCAGGCTAACAATATCTCACCTCAAGCATATGCCATATATCTCTGGGGTTTTGTTTTCATTTTTAGTTTTCCCCGATGGGCTTCTCTGCAATAGTAGGGCTTTTCAAAAACCATAAGAGTCCACTCAGTCCTTGTGTGGAGATGCTACATAGAAGTGCTGGGCTAGAGGTTACCCCTGAATCAATGGTGAATGGGAGCTCAAGGATGGATGTCCTGGCTTCTAGTCTTTCCTTCCTCTGATGGACGATTTTTTCTATGCTTCTAAGGATCCCAGTGGTATTGAGATGTTGTGGTTTATAACAGTGATATTGATAACACATTTATATTGGCTCACCTTCTTTGCTTGTTTCATTTTCTCTGCGACCTCACTGCTGCCACCCGGAATCACCTCCCAAATAAAGTACTCAATACTTTGTTACTCGTCTGAAGCTTTGTTTTCAAGGAACTCTAAAAAAGTGTCTATTTTGTGGTTTTTATCATGAATTTCTAGTGAATTTTCTTGAATATGTTTTCTATCACACCTGTTAAGAAGATCCTATGTTGCTTTTTGTTTAATTAATGTGGTCAATTACTTCAATAAAATTTCTTGATGTGGAAACACCTTTTCATTTGGGGGGATAAAAAGCCTTCTAGTCAAAATGTGTTAGTTTTGTTTCATTGTTGGTTTCTTGGCTTTTGGATTTTCTTTTTTCCTGCTGGATTTGACTTCCTAATATTTATTTAGGATTTTTGAATTTATAAGTGAGATTTGGCCATACTTTTCTTTCTTTATATTATTCTAATCCAGTCTTGATATAAATTTGCCTTTTCTCTTTCATTTTCTAGGATGACTTGCATTAGAAAAGGATTACGTATTCTTTGTAGATTTAGTGTAAAACCACATAAGCCTGAAGTCTTTTTTTTTAGGTTGAAGGAAAGAGAGTAAGGCTTCAAATAACAGATTAAATTTTAGTGGTTATTATTTTATTTTTTATCTTCTTGAGGCCATTTTGATGACTTATATTCTTCTAGAAATTTTTCCATTTAAGTTTTTAAATATATGGGCATCAGTTTAATTTTTCAAAATATTTATTCTAGTTTTTAAATTTCCTACTGAAATGTAATTTTGATTTTTTTCATTTCTAATGTTTTCATGCTCTCCTTCCTTTTGCCTTTGTCCATCTTGCTAATGCTTTATCTTTTCATTTAGTGTTTTCAAAGAACCAGCTTCTCATGGTGATTTTTTTTCTGTTTTCTAGATTATTAATTTTCCCCTATCTTGATCATATTCTGGGTTAGTGGCTTTATCTGCTTCTACCTACTATTCCAGGTATACAGCTTTACATCAGCCATCTCACAGGCTGTGGTCACATATTCTTCCAGCCCAGCTGCATTTTTATTTCATTTATGCTTTGAGAATTATACTCCCAGCCACTTTTGCCAATTCTCTGACCCAGAATCCAACAACTATACACCTTTAGCCCTAATCACTGCATTTTGCTTCTATTCAGATATGGTCCATGAGGATTTGTATCTTGCTTTGGAATATAGCTATATTTTAATTGTTTTCTTTTATTATATTTTATCTATCATGCACTGCCATGTATTTTGGGAGTGGTAGTTAAAGTATAAACTCACGGTACAATCTTGACTAAAAAAACAGGCAACTACAGTTCTAATTCTTTTTAGAATTTAAAACTGTTTAACTGTTTAGAAAAACAAATAACTTTGTAGTTCCTAGAGTAAATTTTAACTAATTCTATGAACAAAACTGATCTCTTTTTTTCCCCTTGGAATGTTTAAAAAACTAAAATGAAGCTATATCTGTTTAGAATATCTACTTAGGAAGTATGTAAGAATGAAGGACGAGAACCTCAACAAAAATCCAAAAACAAATGCTTAGCCCATTGGCCCAAGGATGGGTATAGAGGTAGCATGGCAGTCAGAGATGTCCAGGTCACAGAGAAATCATCTTCAGATGAAACCAGCCTGAGCCTGGGGAAGATACATCAGAAATTCAGCCTCCAGGAACTCTCCTACACTGTTGATGGGAATGTAAATTAGTGCAGCCACTATGGAGGTTTCTTAATAAACTAAAAATAGGGACTTCCCTGGCAGTCCAGTGGTTAAGACTTTGTGATTCCACTGCAGGGGGGCACGGGTTTGATCCCTGATCAGGCAAGTAAAATCCCACATGCTGCACAACATGGCCAAAATAAAATAAATAAAATATATTAAAAAAACGAAAAATAGAGTTACTATATGATTTGGCAATCCCACTCTTGGGCATATATCTGGAGAAAACTCTAATTCAAAAAGATACATGCACCCTGATGTTCATTGCAGCACTATTTACAATAGCCAAGACATGGAAGCAACCTAAATGCCCACTGACAGATGAATGGATAAAGAAGATGTGGTATATATACACAATAGAATACCACTCAGCCACAAAAAAAGAATGAAATAATGCCATTTGCAGCAACATAGATGGACCTAGAGATTATCATACGAAGTGAAGTCAGACAGAGAAAGACAAATATCATATGATATCACTTATATGTGGAATCTAAAAAAATGAACTTATTTGCAAAACAGAAGCAGACTCACAGACATAGAAAACAAACTTATGGTTACCAAAGAGGAAAGGGGGGAGGGATAAATTAGGAGCTTGGGATTAACAGAAACACACTACTATGTAATAAAATAGATAAACAACAAGGTCCTACTACATAGCACAGGGAACTATATTCAACATCTTATAATAACCTATAATGGAAAAGAATTTGAACAATTACATAGATAGATAGTATATCTGAATCACTTTGCTGTACACCTGAAACCAACACAACATTGTAAACCAACTATACTTCAATGAAAAAAAGAAAGAAATCCAGCCTCCATCTGGAAGTTCAAGAAGAGTACTTGCTACCCTCCAGAGCTGGCTATATCTTGGGTGGGGCGCTCTCAGGTAAGCAAGAGCTCCTAGTATAACTTGAGTGAGAAGATGACGACACCTATGAAACTTACTACCACTCGCGGAGAGAAACCACCGCAGGACTCTGTCCTTCTAGTACCCATCTTGACACACAGTGTGAGGAGGAAGACCTGGAAACATATTCCTCTGAGCACTCAGAAGAGCTTCAGGGAGAGCCTATTGGGGATGATGGACATATCCTTATTGCCTTATTTGATGATGAAGACCTAGAGCCACTCTCTGGAGAAGATTGCTCCGATCAACCTAAGAACTGTGGGACAGCTTTTCAGGAGCTTACAGGACTTCAGGAGTATAAGCAGAACAATTTAGCGGAATGTTTCCACTGCTGCCCCATTTGTAGTAGGGAATTCTTCCAGGCTGCCAACCTACACGTGCACAAATTGTTTCACTCTAGGGATGGGACACAGAAGTGCCCTGAATGTCATAAAGGTTTCATCTACACAGCAGATGTGTGGAGGCACCTGTGTAACATGCACTGGATGGAACACTCAAAAATGGTTGTAGAAATGGTACCCTGAGAATCCCTGGTCCACTGCGTACCTGAACCATCACAGTTCAGATGATGGAAACAAAGAAAAGAAAGGCTCCAAACCATACACCTATCTGTCCTGTTTGTCGTAAGGGGTTCTGCAAACCAAATCTTCTATGGAAACATAAGGTGATCTATTGGCAGGACAAGCCATACAAGTGCCAAGAATGTGGCATGGCCTTTGTACCACTGGTCAGGTTAAAAAGACACCGACAAACACACTACAGAGGGCGCCCCTTCTACCGTGTTGAATGTGGAGGGACCTCCCCTGGTTGAAACCCCTGCAAGGCCATCAGCGGATTCATACAGGAGAGAAACCACACTCCTGTGCTTCCTGCGATCATTCCTTCACTGAGTCAGGCGCTCTGAGGAGGCACAATGGACTCATAGAGCAGAGGAATCCTAGTGGCTAGGACTGTTAAGTTTATCATCACCTTTTGGTTTTGTCTCCATTAAGATTTCATGTTGCCAGCTTTCCAATATAGTCATTAACTTAGTCCAGGTTTTTTCCCCAGACCCTGCTTCCTCATGGATGGCTTAAAATAAATCTAAGAACGTGGGGGGTTTTTTTCCCCTTAGAAATGCCATAGTCATTTCTAGCAGGAGTAAAGAAGTAGGTATTTACAAGTACAGATAACAGTTTTCAATGACAGAACTAAATGAAGTTTTTGGTTGGCAGACTCCTTATCAAGAAGCCTCTGGCTCTTTTCATAATTTGGTGCTCCGCTTGGTCCTTTAAGGACTAGTCCTTATTGGAGTTTTCCATAGTTGTAACCCCTCTGCAGGTTTGCATGCAGTTCAGGATGCAAAGGTAGACTCTTTCCTAGAGTACACTAGTAATTTGGTTAGCCTTGTCACTGTTGCAAATTTTTCAAAAAAGTATTTGTTTTTCTTAAAAGCTATGACAATACTTTAGTGAGATGAACCTGTACTTTTTTCAAACTACATATACCATTTTATAATTACAAGAATAATTGTTACCTTTATAAGAGAGAACATGACTAATTTAACATGTTAATTTAACATGACTAATTATAAGTTAATTTACTAATTTATACTCGTAATAAATTCATTTCAGCATTCGAAGAAATACGTTTATCCCTTTGGAGTATGAATTGTCTCAGTCATCTTCTGTGTGATTTTCCCTTTGTAAAATCCCCTAAAAGATAGTCTTTGATGAGGATTACTTTGTAAGTCTGTTGTAGCCCTTTCCTATTGTAACTGACTTAAGTTCCTGGGTATTGGTGCTGGACACATATTTGGAAGAGGAATCTAACAGAGATTCTTAATTCCTGTCCAGTTGATGGGCTTTATAAGGTCTGTGACTCTGAAATCATAACACAAAACATCAATAATGTGGGTTTTTTGGATAGGATCCATAGCTTTCATTGAATTCTCCAAAAGCCTGTGATTCAAGGAAAGGTTCAGAACTGCTTTAAAAGATTTTGGGAATGACTTCCAGACTCATCACTCTAGTTTCATCTTTAGTTCTTTACCGCTTCTCTTCAGGACTGCTGTATCATTACAAAAGCATCATCTTTAATATGCCTCTAATAAATGCTTTCTTTTACATTTGTGAAAATATTGGCAGTAATCTCTTTTGCATGGTGTAAGCGTGTTTTAAGATCTTTTGAAATATGATGGAAGGAGAAGAATTTGGAAAATTGCATGTTAAGATTGAAAACTTTTTTTCTTTTATATTTGCCCAGATAATAAGTGGCGATGGTAGAAAACAAGTTATAATAAGGAGTAATGGTGCTGGAAAGACTTGAAAGCTTAAGTAGATCATTTAATTGAGATGGAAATGGGAATTATGAATGGCTCTTAGAAGACAGAAACAGCTATAGATCGAGAATTGAAGCAATTCTAAAACTAAAGCAATGTTATTAGTATAAAAAGAAAATGTAAAAATTTTCATTTCTGATATCTAAGTATTTTATTTAAATCTACCATAACTTCTGAAATTAATAGAGCTAATTAAAGTTATGACTGTTAGTGACTTTAAAGATTAGAAATCAAACTTCACACAAAAATGAAAAAGAGGATCTGGTAGAATGAAAAGAACTCTGGACTGCCGTTAAAAGCTGTGTAACTTGCAGCTTTCTCCCTTGCAAAATAAGTGATCTCTAAGGCCCGCTGTAGTGCCAAAGTTTCTTTAAGTGACAGGAAAATTATACTTTCACTGACCTTTCAGCTACCTTAAGTGAAAAATTGTTTATCACTTAATATTCATAGTTGTAAGAAGACCCCTGATACTATTTGTTGCGCATCAGGGTAGTAAGCTGAATAATGGCCATCTAAAGATATCGCGTGGATAGATGTTACCTTCTCAGGAAAAAGGGTCTTTGCAGATGTGATTAGGGATTTTGAGATGGGGAGATTTCCTGGATTATCCAACTGGGCCCTAAATGCCATCATAGTGTCCTTATAAAGAGAGGCAGACAAAGATTTGACAGAAAAGGAGGAGACATTGTGACTATGGAGACAGAGATTGGAAGGATGCAGCCACAAGCCAAAGAAGCCGGCAGCTGCCAGAAGCCGGAAAAGAGAAGGAATGGATTCTCCCCTAAAGCCTTAAGAGGGAACTCAGCCCTAAAGACACTTTGATTTTAGCTCTAATTTCAGACTTCTGGCTTCCAGAATACTGAGAAAGTAAATTCTGTTGTTTTAAGCCACTGAGGTTGTGGTACTTTGTTACAGAAGCCACAGGAAACTAATACAAGTGGTTTAAACACACACCCACACAGACATCCAGGCATCATGATTGTGAACATCGTTATACTGGGGGAAACAAGATGCACACTAACTACACTTCTGCGTTGTCTGTTTCGAGTTATAGATGTTCCAGGCTGACATAAATAATTACATATCAATTTCCAGATGGATGTCTTATGATTCGAGGAGCACTTGGAGGGTGCCTCTCCCAAATATCTCCTTCCATTGACGCCTCCAATCCCTTTTTAATTTTTTAAAATTTTTTGGTTTTTTTATACAACTTTTAAAGGTTACTTTCCATTTACAGGTATTACAAAATATTGGCTATATTCCCAGTGTTGTACAATACATCCTTGAGCCTGTCTTACACACAACAGTTTGTACCTCCCCCTAAAATCCCTTTTTTAAGACATACCTCCACAGTCTCCAAATGGAAAAGCTTTAGGTATCTATATATTTCATGTCACTTTCCTCCCGGAAACATGAGCTGAGGATGACCCAACAGGAGCTTCAGTTGCCGCACAAATGTGTCCACATCACCATCTTCTTAAAGTCCCCATTAACCCCCTCATTCCTTGGAGATAGGGGTTGGAAAGTGAGAGTGGGAAAGAGAAATGGGAAAATGCTAGCTGTGGTATTTACAGAAGGCCTAGGGCAGGGAAGTGGGAACAAAAAGAAATTAGGAATAAGAGCCAGTGGTCAGAGTGGAAAGAGCACTGACTCTGCCCAGTGAGCCCAGGGAGAAACCTGGGGCCAATCCTTGGTTCCCACGCCCTCCCCCACTCCAAGACTGAGCCCGCACAGCTCCACAGATCTGACTTGGTATTCTGGTTCTGTGCTTAGGAGCTCTGTGACCTTGGACGTGTTGCTTAATCTTTGCACTCCTTTGTTTCCTTACCTGCAAAATGGAGATAATAATACTTCCTTCACAGGATTGTGTTCTACACTCTAGAGAACTAGAGATTTCCCCCCTTTCTGGGAAGATCATGCATTGATTCACTTATCTCCATGGAGTAGGAATTGCAGTATTCCAAAAACAAGGGCAAGCAAAAGGGTTTTAATTCTCAGCATTCTCTATCAGATGTGGTGCTAGTGTCCAGATATTATGCACAATGCTTCTGCCCCCTTCCCAGAGGGTCTATCTTGCTGGGCCCTAGGGTTAGGACAGTTCACTTGGCAATGAGGCCTATGACAGAGATGTAGGCCAGCTGAGCTTCTGCCAACCTTAACAGTGACCTGAGTGGGGGGGGGATGACAGGAAGTGGAGATGCTTTTCAACCCCTCTGTCAATTTCCTTAGGGCAGAAATCAGGGCTCAGGGTGACATCGAGTGACTGCTCTCTAATTCATTAGGGGCAAGTTGTTCTCTAGCGTTTGTGACCTATTCCTGGGTCACAAATTGCCAACCAAAACTTATCATCTTAAAACAACAAGTATTGATTATTTTACACAGTTTCCAAGAGCCAGGAATTTGGGAGCCACTTTGCTGGATGCTTGTGGCTGCAGGTCTCTCATGAGGTTTCAGTCAAGCAGTGGGCAGGTCTGCTGTCACCTGAACTCTCGACTGGGGCTAGAGGATCCCCTACGAGCTCACTGATGTGGCGGTTAGCAGCAGATTTCAGTTCCTCACCACACGGGTTCTTCTGTAAGGCTACTCACAGCATGGTAGCTGGTTTCCCCCATAGTGAGTGATGAGAGGGAGAGAGAGAGGGAGACAGACAGAGGAGAGCTGTAGAAGCCAGAGTGCCTTTTATGATCTAGCCTTAGAAGTTGTGCGCCAACATTTCCGCTTTATTCTATTCATTAGAACCAAGTCACTAAGTCTAGCCCACACGAAAGAGGAAATATTAGGCTCTACTTCTTGAAGGGAGGAGTGTTAAAGAATTGTGGGCATATTTTTATTAAAACTTTTAAAATTCTTTTTTTAAATTTCAGTTTATGGAGGTATAATTGACATATAAAATTGTAAGATACTTAAGGTCTACAATGTGGTGATTTAATATATGCATACATTGTGAAAGGATTCCCCTCATCTAGTTAATTAACATATCCGTCACCTCACATATTTATCTTATTTTTTTTCTTTCGGTGAAAACATTTAAGTTCTACTCTCTTAGCATATTCCAATTATACAATACAGTGTTATCAACTATAGTCGCCATGTTTTACATAAACCCTCAGATCTTATTCGTCTTATAGCTGAAAGTTTGTACCCTTTGACCGACATCTCCCCAATTCTCCCACCCCCGAGTCCCTTGTCATCACCATTCTACTCTGTTTCTACGAGCTCAACTTTTTTAGTTTCCACATATAAGGGTATCATACAGTGTTTGGCTCTCTCTGTCTGACTTATCTCACTTAGCATAATGTTCTCAACATGTCTACCCATGTTGTCACAAACAGTAGGATTTCCTTCATTGTCATCGCTGAAATAATATTCCACTGCATACATATACCACATCTTCTTTACCCATTTACCTGTTGATGGACACTTATGTGGATATATTTTTTAAACCACCACAATGATGGAAAATAAAAATGTAAGCAAGCATGATTTCTAAACCAAAAGGCAGGGGATTTGCTGCATGTTCTCCTTGTTGCAGGTTTGCAACCTATTTCTTGGAAGGGGTACACAGACTCTAGTGATTTAGTGACCCTTGCTTAACAATAATAGGCAAAGCTAAGATCTATTAATCTCACCTGCTTTCCTGGAAAGGAAAATTGTTGCAGACCCCACATGGGAATATTTCTCAAGGGTCTCCCATAACAGACCGGATTAATTGGGATAATGAATGTAGTGTCTGACCCCTAAAAATTGTTCACTAAATAGAAGTTATTATCCCGTCATCAAGCCTAATTGACTACACCTTTGAAATCTCAGGCATCTTCTCATTTAATGTATTATCCCCACTTGTCCTTGATTTCATCTGAACTATCAGACAGAATCCTTGCTTCCCTCCTGTTTTTCTTTAAATCTCAATCATAGGTTATGTTTTATAGACACTCCATTCACTCATTGAGCCAATCTACTAACAGCCTGACACTCCTGAGATGAGTCAGTGAAACTCTGAGCCAATTTGACTGAGGAGAAAACAAGGAAAAGGAAGATTTTAAAATATTATCCAGCCATAGTGGAAAAATTTTAATTATACTGGCATGGTTTTATACAGAATGGAAAGAGGGCAATTGATATAAAAAATGAGCTTCCCTCTCAACTTTAAAAAGATGCCTTTTTCTCTTTTGATGAAACATTGAGTCACTCTATCTCTGGCAATATTTTCATGGGTAATTGAGTCTGTAGTTCATAGTCTAGTTCTGAGCCTAGCAATGACATCTGCTTGAGTATTTTAGCAATTAAATTGATGCTTTACACAAAATTTCCTTCCAAGTAAGATTTTTTAAGGCCTACTTGGAACTCCTGGGTGATCTATTGTGTTCATATTGGGGGTACTATAGCTGCTCAGTGTGCGTGCATTTGGTTTATAAAATGTTGTGTAAATGCTGAGTGCCAAGATTCATTGCTGCTGTATTTTTCTGTGTCCAGCATAGGCACAGAATGTTTCTTTCCTCAGTGAGATGAAGTAATGGTAGGTCTTCAGGGAACCATCGTTCCTTTAGATTCAATTCCTTCCCTCTGACCAGGTTACTGACAGCTTTTCAAAGGAATTAATGAGTAACAGCTGCCATCCCAGGGTCTCCCACACCCATTCTTAAGTAATTCACAGGTCTCCTTCCTAGAGTCACACCGTGGTTTCTGCTGTGCTGTGTTTCAACCTTTATCTTCCCTTGAATTTATGATCATCCACTTTGAAAACACATGTTATCAAGAATTTCAGGGTATTCCTCTGTACCAAACAGAAGCAGTTAGTTCTGTGGTTAAGAACACAGTCTCTGGAGCCAGGATGTCAAATCATTATTATGCTACTTTCTAGCTACGATATCTTGGGCAATATAACTTTTTTGTCTCTTGATTTCTGCATCTTAAAAATAGAATGTCTCTTGTACTGCAATGTTCATTGCAGCACTATTTACAATAGCCAGGACATGGAAGCAACCTAAATGTCCATCGACAGATGAATGGATAAAGAAGATGTGGCACATATATACAATGGAATATTACTCAGCCATAAAAAGAAAGGAAACTGAGTTATTTGTAGTGAGGTGGATGGACCTAGAGTCTGTCATACAGAGTGAAGTAAGTCTCTTTCATACAGAGAAAAACAAATACCGTATGCTAACATATATATGTGGAATCTAAAAAATAATGGTTCTAATGAACCTAGGGGCAGGACAGGAATAAAGATGCAGACATAGAGAATGGACCTGAGGTCACAGTGCAGGGGAAGGGTAAGCTGGGACGAAGTGAGAGAGTAGCATTGACATATACACACTACCAAATGTAAAACAGATAGCTAGTGGGAAGCACCCACATAGCACAGGGAGATCAGCTCGGTGCTTTGTGACCACCTAGAGGGGTGGGATAGGGAGGGTGGGAGGGAGGCTCAAGAGGGAGGGGATATGGGGATATATGTATACGTATAGCTGATTCACTTTGTTATACAGCAGAAACTAACACACCATTGTAAAGCAATTATACTCCAAGATGTTAAAAAAATACATAGAAAAAAAATAGAATGCCTCTTGATTTCTTCATCTTAAAAACAGAATAGAATAGAAAGGCTTACTTTAAAAATGAAACAGTTAATACATGAGAAACACTTAAAACAGTTCCTGGCACTGTAAGTGCCAACTCTTATCCAAAGGATGTGGATCATGGTGACTGTAGACTCTGGTGAATACATTAGGAGAATTTTTATTAAGTGAAAACTTACAAATGAACAGTTTTACTGGGCATATCCAAATTAACTCTGGCAAACTAAACAGTGGAAACAGCACTAGTCCAGAGAGAAATGTTAAATTTCTTCTATCACAATGAGGTCCCTGCTCTGATTTTAAATTATATACTAGGGAAGTAAGATTTGAGGTACAGTGGGTGTATAGAAAACCAGAAAAGTAGCTCAGCATCACTTGCAGGCAACAATCTGAGCCAGAATAACCAGTATTCTAGCATTGATTCTTCTTCAAATAGAGGATTCAACTGCCTCCAATTTGGAAGGACAGGCTATTGGGCAGAATGTGTGTCAAGCCAGCCTGCAGCTGGTTGATTTCTCTGCTGGCCACTCCATGTGTTGCTGCCTTCTACGTGCACCATGGAATGGCCCTGTGACTATGGCAACAGGATTGCTTCCCCCTGCCCCACCCGCAATACCTACTCAGCATGACGCTTGCAGCTGATGTAGTGAGAAAAGACTGTTTGGGACAATTTTCCTTTAAAAAGAAATGTGACCTCTTTATGTAATAAGCACTGAAGGATTAATGAAGTTCTCTTCGGCATATTATATAATATTCAGTACATTATACACCCTTATATTCCAGAAACACAGTACACAGCTCCAAATGTACCCAGCACAAGCTAAACTAGTTGGCCTATTAACTCACACTCTCATTCCAAAAGTATAACCACCTGGAAGCCATACCTAGATGCTGCATCTCATCTGCAGAAATGAACTTATGGGACACTTCAAAACTTGCTTGCTAGTTTGAGTCTACCATATCCAACTCAGGAGATGTTCCAGTAGTTTGTGCCTATTTTAAGTCTAGTTCTATTGTGATCTCATCCATATTGCCCACTTCTTATTCCTCTATTATTTGTTTATTAAATAATAAGATTTAAGCATCACCAGTATATTGATTATACTAGTGGTCCCAACTTAGCTGTGCACCAGAACACATGGGAAGCTTTACAAATTAGATTGCAAGGGGCTTCCCTGGTGGCACAGTGGTTAAGAATCCTCCTGCCAATGCAGGGGACATGGGTTCAAGCCCTGGTCTGGGAAGATCTCACATGCCGTGGAGCAACTAAGCCCATGCACCACAACTACTGAGCCTGTGCTCCAGAGCCTGCGAGCCACAACCCCTAAACCCCGGGCTCCTGGAGCCAGTGCTCTACAACAAGAGAAGCCACTGCAATAAGAAGCCCGCGCACCACAATGAAGAGTAGTCCCCGCTCACAGCAACTAGAGAAAGCCCGCGTGCAGCAATAAAGATCCAACGCAGCCAAAAATAAATAAATAAAATAAATAATAATAAAATAAAATAAAATTAGATTGCAAGATGCACTACAGACCTGTATCAATATTCAAGGCTAGGATTCAGCAAGTTTGTATGGTTAACAAACATCCCAGGTGATTTCTATACAGCCATTCTATGAACTGGTTTGGGGAACAACCACCTTAAGAAATTACAGGCCAAACCCAAAATTTTAATTAGGAAAAGCTCTACTAACAACCACCTTAAGAAAAACGGAACACAAAGAAAAGGAAGAGTAACTTCAGTTTTCAAATATTTCATTGACTTCCCAGAAAAAAGTATACTATCCTTTGCTCTCTTCATAGTCACAAGGTTATAGCTGATTCTTATGACTTTTCTACCAATCTAATGCTTTTGAATTCAAAGCTCTTCTCCTGGGAGACTGATGCTCACCCTTATTACCCCGTTATTATCATTCCTATTTTGCCAATTCAGATGCAGAAGCTGAATTCAAGGTCACATCACTGGTAAATATGGAGATGGATGGATTAGGAACCCAACAACTGGCTCTCCAGCCGGACCCAGAACTGGCTAACTCTGTCGTTTGGACACGCAGATCTATCTGAGTCAACACACAAAACCTGCAGGCATGCTGTCAGAACTCTAAGGTTACCTTTGTCAAACAAGGCGTGACGCGTACAGCAGTTCTCTCTGGACTCCACGTGTCAAGCATAAGAACACTATTTAGCAGTCACTCCCTGGGTCCAAATCAGCTGAAATTCAAGGGAAATTCAGATTTGGCAGATTTCGGTGGCGATTTTAGGAATATAGCAAAGATATCCTCAGAAGGAGAGTGCAATACCTTTTTGTGGAGTACCTTCTTTAACTTTGGTAAGATGAGAAGTGTCGTTTACCTGCGTGCGTCAACGGAACTCTGTGAAGTCACGGATTCCTCCCGGTTGAGGTCCAGAGCTAAGAACTACTGACTTTTAAACTATACAAAATCAATGTATGTAGCAGTACATCTCTAAGGATGGCTGTTAGTAATGCAAATTTCAGTTAACCTTGTTCGAGAATAACTGAGAGTCACGTAGGTTTTCAAACCTGTTTTTAATGACGGTGAAACAAGCTGATTGCACTTGGGCAAGGGGTCCTTTATTTTATTTACTTCACATTGGAGCTCTTGATCCTGGCAAGTTTAAATGAACCTAAAAGGCTTCCTGAACCATGGTCAAGCCCACAGGGAGAAATTTTGTATATGTCTCTGTAAATGGGCAGATTCCTCTGTAAATATAGCATGTGATTGAAGCTCCCAGGGTGGAAACAGGAGAAGAGGTAGCCAGAGAGGAGGCACCTGTGAATTTTGCAGGTGAGACTCCGATTAGTTCCAGTTACTAAGCTCCACTGTGAAGAGAAGCGGGCTTCTTCTTTTTCAGAGGCTAAGGCTGTTCTGGATTTCTAGGATAACTGGGTCCCAAATATAGGACATAAACACCCCTCTCTTTAAGATAAAGGCCGTCTCTAATTCAAAGCCATGACTCAGAAATACATTCCCCAGGGTGAAGTCATTTCGTTAGGAAAGTGAAATGCTGAGCCATTTGGATGGGTTTGAGTTACCCCCAGGTATAATTTGCTGCTTTGGAAGATTCCTCCATAGAGACCACATCTGGGGATTCCTTTATTTACATAAAAACAGAAAAGTACCTTTCTCTAGACAGGACCAGCCTGGACCTTCTCGGTATTTGCATATGGCTTTGAGGGCAGAACGGGCTAGTTTGTTTCGTCACTGCATCCGAGGTCGGCCATGTCTTCACCTTCCCTGAGAGTCAGCTGATGGAGCCCTCACTCGTCCGAGGAGGAGGGGGGGATGGGCTCCTTCTTGCAGCTGCGGTGCTTGGCTCGGTGTCGTTGGAGGTGGTTGGAGCGGGTGAAGGCCTGGCCGCAGTCCTCACACTGGTAGGGCCTCTCCCCGTTGTGCACCCGAATGTGCTGGGCCAGCTCCGAGGCAATGCGGAAAGCCCTGCCGCACTCGGCGCAGAGGAAGCCCTTCTTCCCGGAGTGGATCTGTTGGTGCCGCTTCAGGGTGCAGGAGCGCGCAAAGGCCTGGCCACACTGCGCACAAGGAAAGGGCCTCTCGCCCGTGTGGATGCGCTGGTGGCGCGCGAGGCGCGAGGGCTGCGCGAAGGCCACGCCGCAGTCGGCGCACTTGAAGGGCCTCTGGCCCGTGTGCAGCGTCTGGTGCTCGATCAGGTTGGAGGATTTGGTGAAGCACTTGCCACAGGTGGGGCAGGGGAAGGGCCGCTCGCCCGAGTGCACGCGTTGGTGCTCCATCATCCGACTGGCCACGGCGAACTCCCGGTCGCAGGTGGGGCAGCGGAAGGGCTTCTCGCCCAGGTGCGTGCGCTGGTGGCGCAGCAGCGACAGCGGCTTGTTGAAGGTCAGGCCGCACTCGGCACACGAGAAGGGCTTGTCGTTGCTGTGCATGTTGCGCTGGTGTTTGCGCAGGTCGGAGGAGCGCACGAAGGCCTTGCCGCAGTCCGGGCAAGGGTAGGGTTTCTCGCCCGTGTGCGTGCGGATGTGCTTGCGGTGGTCCGAGGACCACGTATAGGCTTTGTCGCAGAAGGGGCACCGGTAGGGTCGTTCGCCCGAGTGCACGCGCTGGTGCTGCTGGAGAGTGCCCCGGTGGGAGTACACCTTCCCGCACAGCTCGCACGCGTAAGGCTTGGCGCCAGGCGGCTTCTGGAAGGCCTGACCGCCCCACCGGCGCTTGTGGGGACACGCCTCCCTCTGCCCGCCCTCCCCGGCGCCCGCTGGGTTCTGGTCCTTAAAGCCCTTCCGCACTTTGGCCAGCGCCTCCGCTGCCAGGTTGGCTGGGGTGGCCGACCCCTGGACTGGTATATGTGTCTCCTGCGTGGAGGGGTCCCAACTGCCCGCCGCCTTGGGGACACAAGCTGGAGAGGAGCTGTCTGGGGACTTGTCTACCCCTTTCTGTGCACAGAAATATCTTCCAGAACCAGGGAAGTTGGATGGGATACCTAGAGCAGTGTCCAGGTTTGCCCTCCAGTCTCCATCATTGCCAGCAGGTAATGGGTCCCTAGGAGGTTGCACCTGACCGAACCCCTTGTGTGAGAAGCTGCTGGGGAGGCCACTGGGAGTTGTGCTTGCTCTGGGGGAGTCCTGAGTCAGGGTGATCTTTGACTCGTCTCTTTCCCAGCTGGCCTTCTTCCTAGGCATTGCCATGGGTTTCTTCCCCACGACTCCTGCACTAAAGGAGTCAGAGAATTTCTCTTCCTTTTTGTGGAACGGATGCTGCCGTGGCAAGTCAGTTTTGTCCTGAGTCCCTTGGGAGCTGAGCCTTGAATGGGCCCACTGACCAGTGTCACCAGTGCCCCCTTTGTCTCCTGCCTGTCCATGGTCCTCATCCTCACTCTCCAAGTTCATGCGTAGCATCCGGGGGTCATAGCTGCAGAGAGGAGATGCCTCACCCTGTCCATCCTGGGGGTCCACCTGTGCCATATGTGCAGGTCCTTCTGTCCCTGCTTCTCCGACACAGACCTTTACTTGGCTCAAGATACCTGCAAAAAGGAAAATCACAAAGAATGGACTTAATCACCTTCACGGCCACGGGGACTGAGTTCTCACTACAGATCTGTGTCCAGCTGGTAGCCGTTCCAGCCACATTGCTGCCCCTCACAGGCGAAGGAGGAGCTGGGCCCTGCTGAGAACTCCACAGTCACCCTTAATCCTTTGGAGGTCCCACTTGCCCGAAGCCCCAGGAGACAATGTTGTCAGGATGGCAAGCGTGGGGCATTTGTTGAGTGCCAGCTGTGCCCTGCCCTGCCCTTCCCAGGGGCTCAAACACCAACTGCTAGCCAGGTGGGTGCTCTGTGAGCCTGGGGAAGAGAGAGGGCAGGAAGCAAGGTCTGGTCCTCCTCGGACCTCTTAAACTGCCGTCCTGGTCGGGAAGCTGAAAACCAGGCCGGCTCTTGCCATGTCTGCTGGGAGTGCCTCCCAGGCCCTGGACTGCGTGGGCCACCCCTTCCAAAGCTAAGGACCAGCTCCTGGGAGAATGGGGGTGAGTCAGGAAGACACCAGCGTGTTCCCAAGAAGAAACCCAGCTGCCTGTCACTGCTTAAGGGGAGCTTCTCAGGCCTTTGCAGTGAGGACCCCCCTGCTGCTGGGCGGGGTAGACACATGCACCCAGGGAAAAAGGGATGCCCACCAACAGCTTGAACTATCTCTGAAGTATTGCTTCATCTTAACTGTTCATGAGAATGTAGATTCTATGTCATGTCTGTTTCAACGTAAAAACAGTGTTTTAAGTTACCTTCAGTTTAAACGTTTAACTTTTCCCCAGGTGTGCTGTATTTATCCCATGGCCTCATGTATTCCTGGCATACCCCCATAGGCTCCCACAGGTGTACATACCCCAACTTGAAAAGTATGGACTTAGGGTTTTGACAGCAAGGCATGAGACAAGAGAGGCTTTGAGTTGCATTTTCTGATTGATTTTATTTTAGCTTGAAGATACAAAGAAAGCCTGCTGGGGTTGGTTAATAAGGATTGTTTGTGTGAGTCTTACAGGAGTTGCTGGAGTGAGAGACAGGCTACTGAGGGTCTCTGTGGAGGCCGGGGGTGGGGGGGTGGGGAGTGGGGCAGGATGGGGTGTAGGTGGGGGAGGAGCAATTTCTGACCCGGGGGCTGAGTTTGCTTTGCTCTGGAGGGAACCTTCTGAGAATCCCAGAGAGCAGTATTACTAGCAGTTCCATTTTCTGGACAAATGTTATGAGCCCGGCAATGTGTTGAGCATTTCACAAGCATGACTTCCTTTAATCCGCCCAGCAACCTTTAAGATAAGTGCTAGTATCCTCTCCATTTTACAGACCAGAAAACTGAGGTTTCAAGAGATTACTCACCTGCCCAGGGTCACACAGCTCCTAGACAGCAGCCGTGGGGTTTCTGCCCTAGCTCCCCGATGTGGCCTCCACACTGAGGCCCTGCCCCGGGGCTGGGCCCTGCCCAAGAGCCGCCGCAGCATCCTGGGGTGGGGAGAGCCGCTGCTTTCGGAGGCATCAAAGCCCCTTGTGTTTTCTGGGCCAAGACACCTTGGCTACGGGGCCTCACGGCTGGGCTCCTCCCTGACCCTGTTGACCCAAATTGCCCTGCACAGGAGAGAGAGGCCAGGCCTTTGACTGAGGTGGTTCGGCGTATGAGTCACTGAGGGTTTGCTTTCCAAAAGCCGCTGCTCCCCTCCGCCCACCTTCCACCGCCTCTCAGAGGGATAGGCTCTTGGTGTGGCTCCAACGTGCCGCTTCAGGGCGGGAGGCTTGCCATCCTCCCTCAGCAAGACGGAGTCATTCATTCGACAGATGTTGACCAAATAGTCAAAACCGTATGCCTGTGTGTCGACAGACATCTCTGAGCCAGGTTCTCTTCGTCTGCAGGATGGACATACTGCCCCTACTGTACAGTGTGGGGGACGCTCCTGCACACATGGCTGGCTCTCAGTGACTGGGCCATTGTCACTCGTGCTGCCAGCTCCTCTGCACCGCGGCGGGACTCCCGGGAGGTGTCTAGGTCGACGATCTTCGCAGTTTGGTGGTCAAGGTTCACACAGTAAGGTCATGTCCTGTTATATTAGGCCCTGTCTCACCAGACTGCCCTTCCCCCAGCTCCTGCCTGATCGCAACAAGCCCAGTTGCTCTGTGTGTGGGCTGGAGGGAGGGGAGGGGCAGCGATGGGGAGGACTCCTCACTCTCTCCGTGGATACAGTAGCCATAGATAAATGGAGGACACAGTGCAGTAACGACTGGAGTTCAACATCTCATGTCCCTTTGTACCCGAAGCCCAGGGATCACTCTCTCCCTCTGACCCTTCTGCTCTATCCCCATAACACGTCAGAGTGTAGCTGGCGTACCTCTTGGCAGGAAACCAAGTTTGACATATTTTCAGCATAGTGGTTCTTAGAGAGTGGCTGTGTGTGTGTGTGTGTGTGTGTGTGTGTGTGTGTGTGTGTGTGTGTGTGTGTAGAGGGGACACAGCACTAACCAGCTTACTATGACTTACTGAGGCCAGTGTGCCTGCTCAGGGACTGTTCTGCCAGCAGGATGGCAAGGGGACGCTGGATTTGATTGAAGCAGGTTCCAAGGCGTCTTTCTTTCTCTGGGACAACACGCCGTGCATGCTCACAGAGAGCTGTTCACAGACCATTCATCTCACCCACTCCCCACCCCGCCTTCGACACAACACGTGTCTCATCCCTTTCCTCTGGGCCACAGGGGAGCCTCCTCAGGGTGGCACACAGCCCTCTGCTAGCTCACAGCTGACGGGGATTGCCTTTCCAGATGGGAAACCCCTCTGTCTGCAGCCACATTCCCAGTGAGTATGTCCCGCTGTCTTCCTCCTATAGCTGCCAAAGGTGCTGTCTTGACCACCAAGAAGACCGAGAGGAAGGCAAGGGCTCAGGCTGGGGTTTTCTGGCCGGGTCGACACAAATATTCCCAGTCTGGAAGAGGAACGCTGACACCCTGGTGCGGGCAGAGCACAGCCCTTTCCTGGACCTTCCTCCGTGCTTGCCGGCCAGGGGCGGCCCCGGCTCACCTACCTCACCCGTGGACGTGGATGCTTTGCAGAAGCCTGGCCACAGGCCTTGTTCCAGCTCCCAGCCCCTGCCCCTCTTTCCTTCCATAGAAGGTACCCCGTCCACCCCAGGGCAGCCGCCTCCCGCCTTCTGCCCTGCCCACCACCTTCAGGCCTTGCTCGTCACTTCTGGCTCCGACACAAATAGTCACTTACCTGGGAAATGCAGACAGCCACGTGCCCCGCCCCCCCAGCTTCTCTGTCATATGTAGCTTCTCAGCTACTGGAACTAGAGTTGGGTACAAATCAGCAGAGATGGTGTCTCTGTCCCTCATGCTTTTGTGTCCAGTCCAGCAGCTGTGGAGAGAGCTTCAGGAGGTGGGGCCAGCGTAATACACTCAACCTTCCTGCCTGCTTCCCAGAAGGGCAGCCTGGGAAGTCTACTGGGGCTGCCCTGTCTCACTGCCTGGACTGATCTTGCTGCTTCCTCTGCGCCCGCCTCCCCTCCTGCCAAGGCCAGCCTCCCTCCCTCCCTTCCTCCCGCCCTCAGGAAGGTTACTCAGCCCTCCTGCAGGTGGCCCTCTCCCTTCTGTTCACTGTCATCCCTTCTTCCAGCAGACCAGGCACTCAGTCCTTCCGTCCTGCCCCAATATGTCCGTAAGCCTCTGGTCACATTGTGAGCTTCCTGGGGGAAGCATGCTTTCCCTTCCTGGAAAGCAGGACAGGGTATTAGGCCTGTACCCCTACCTCCCATGCTAGTACCCACCTTTTGCAGCACTGTGGTTTGAGCAGGGTTGTTCCCAGGATGTTCTGCAGTCATCATCGGCTCAAGGATGCCCATGACTACTTAGCTGCGGGTGGAGTACAGGGAGATAATTTTCTCTCCTGACTCATATACAAACCAAGCTTCTCTCTCCATCTTTCAGCCTTGCTTCCCATGCAGGTTCATTGTGAAGAGAAAATTGTGAAAGAATTTTTATTGGAGCATAGTTGATTTACAATGTTGTGTTGGTTTCTGCTGCACAGAATCATATACATATATCTACTCTTTTTTTTAGATCCTTTTCCCATATAGGCCATTACAGAGTATTGAGTAGAGTTCCCTGTGCTGTTCCCTGGTCCTTATTTGTTAGCTATTTTGTTTATAGTAGTGTGATATGTCAATCCCAATCTCCCAGTTTTACCCCTACCCCCCTCAACCCCTGGTCACCATAAGTTTGTTTTCTGCATCTGTGACTCTACTTCTGTCTTCTTTCAGCATTGCTTCCCATGCAGTTTCATGTTGAAGAGAAAATTGGCCCGGGATCAACCCTCAGTATGTCTAGAATTGGCATCCACTCGAGTGTAAGGTGCTTTTATTAGGGTGAATGCTCAGGACATTAAAATAGGGGATGGGAGTATGGTACCTGTGATGTCCCTAGGTGGCCAAAACTATACTGGTTGACAGTAGGGTTCTGGGCCTGGGTTTAACTCTTACCTCATGACTTGTATGACCTTGGACAAGTTATTTAACCTCTCTGTGCCTTAGCTTCTTATCTATGAAATGGGAATCATGGCAGTATCCCCATCATGGGGGTCTTGGGAAGGTTAAATAAAATCGTGCATGTGAAGAGCTTAGCACAGTGTCTGGAGCGTAGTAAGTGCCCAGAAAAGTTAGCTGCCCACCTTGTTATTATGGATGTTCTTGTTTCCAGGGAAGACATGGCTCATGGGGCTCCTTTCATATCCCCACTGCCTTGTCAGGGCTGCAACTCTGACAGCAATAGTGACACCTGACACATTTTTCTGAACAGTAAACTTCAGAATGTGATTGAGAGAAGTAGGTCTCTCTGCCCCTTGGCGTTTTGTAGGTGTGGCTTCAGAGGAAGGAGTCAGGCAGCAGAGAGATGCCTCTAGGTCTTTGAGTCTGCAAGTCTGGAACAGGGTTCAAAACCTGATGTCCCTGAAATAAAGTGCAGAATGCTACAGATATGTGGATATGCACTGTCTAGGCAAGAGGATCCTTAGCTATTACGCATTTCTCAAAGGGACTGTGATCCCCTTTGTGCAGGGGGAGCGATAGGATAGGGAGAGTTGGTACTTAAAATATCTCCCATAGCAACGTATCAGATGGTGTTGCCACCAACCCACACCCCAACACTGCTGTTCAAAATTTCCCAAGTGGCTGTGTCATACAGGATGGCCTTCAGATACCTTTGGCAAGGAAGTGACTAAATTCCTCAAAGAGGCCAGAGGAGGTGAAGGCTGCAGCTGGGGTGGAAGTGTACGGGTCCCTCCCTTCTCCCAGCCTCGCGGCACCGGTGCACATGCGCTGAGCTCTTCCTTGTGCCAACACTACGCTGACACCACATGCAGTGTCTCCCTTAATCCTCACTGCATTCCAGTGGAGTGGCTGCTGTCAATGTTACTCCCGTCCACAGACTGAGGATGCAGAGACACAGACGGCTTAGCGCCTTTTCTAGGCTCACAGCACATGGTCACTACCGAGTGGAGCTGCGGTTCCAAGGTATCAGGGTCTGCACTTGAACCACTGAGCACAAACTGCTCAAACACTGTCACCTCAGAGCCTGTGTGTTTGGCCTGGCGCTGCCCTCCCTTCCTCCTGGAAACCCTCAGTCCTTCCACCCGAGGCTGTGTGACGTGTGTGTGTGGCGGGGGGGGTCCCTGAAGTCCCTCCTCCAGAAGACCTTCTTTTCCCTCAGCACAGCTGCCCAAGGAGACGATGGGTCCCATAAATGCCAACTTATTATTGTGCAGCCAACACATCTTGTCTCTCGTCGTGCTTTATTTCTAGAAACCCTAAGCATCAACTGTATAACAAAAGCCCACACGCCATGGAACTTCCGTGTTAACTTGCCCACTTTGTCTCCCCCTTGGTTTCCAAGACACCCTGCCCTGACCACCTCGCTGGTGTGGGCCAGGCGAGCTCACCGAGTGAGAAATGGGATAAGGAGCAGCCTGGGTACTCCCGACAGCAAGACGGAACAGGAGCCCCTTATCCCAAGTCACCTACCTGAGAGATCCCCGGAGCCCTCTCTGCCATCCTGTGTAGTCAGACCTCCCTGACTACACATGTGCAGAAAGGCTCCTTGGAGGTCAAAAATGGAGGGGCCGCCACCTCATAGTAAGTGATGTCAACGACCCACAGTCCTCTTTGCTAGAATCCATCTTGGCTAAGAGATGCGCACGCACACAGGGGAGTACTCCCGACAGCAAGACGGAACAGGAGCCCCTTATCCCGAGTCACCTACCCTGAGAGATCCCCGGAGCCCTCTCTGACATCGCACTTTGAAGTGTCACGCACCTTCTCTGTGTGTGGAACTTCGTCCTAAGGAGCCGCAAGCAGGGGGCTGAGCAGGCCTCAGAACTGAATCCTGGGTCTTGCTCAGGCCCCTGGTCAACCTGCTCAGACCCAAGGGGACAGGGATCTTTTTCCTTCCGACAGCACAAGCACATTCACTATTTAATCTCCCCAGCCGTCACTCTGGGGACCACCGGGCATGAGAGGTGAAGGGAAAGCCACATCTTTTTCCTTCTTTTAAGAGCTCTTGGAATCTATATAATTTGGCCCAATCCCTTCGGTATGGAAACAAGGGAGGCATTGTTTTTGTTTGTTATTATTTGCAAGTCTACCTTCAAAATCTGGCATTTTCCTTGAGCTGTTCTGACTGGCAATGGTGAAAACTGGGGTCCCCTTGCCTGTCTGGGAAGGGGAGAAAAGACAGATTGAGAGAGGCTTGCAGGGCACTGGGGAGAGAGAAGGGAACCTGGCCCTTGCCAGGCATGGTGCCAGAGCCCAGCGGTGCCTATGAACCACACCGACTGGACCGGCAGGGCTGAGTGACACGGGTGGAGAACAGGCCAGACTGGCCCTCCGTCCTGGAGGACGCGTGGGCACCTCGCTGAGTTCACAAACCGTGGCTAAGCCTGGACGTTGGGTCTGATTATGATTCTGAGAGGACCTGAGAAACTTCCCGCTTCCATTGATGAGGCTCCAGGATCCCCTCCCCTGCAGGTTTTCCCCATGCTCTGCCGCCAGCTGTCATCACAGTGATCTAGCTGAGCTGCTTTCAAACAGTGGGAACCATTGCTGAGAAACCAGTCATCCAGTCTGCTTTCTTGCCCCTGTGTCATCCTTGAGGAAGATTAATGGAGCCACTTAAGTGGCCCATATGTGGGAGAGACTTAAAATATTTGTTGTTTTTCTCTCACATGCATCAAAATTTGTTGAGTAAGAGAATGCATGCGGGCGAGCAGAATTGTGGGTGGAACAGGAACTTGGTACATGATCTCGGGCTAGACAGACCTGGCTTTGAATCCCAGGTGTATTTGTTTGACGACCTTGACCAATTTCCTTAACTTTTCTGAGCCTTAGGCGCTCTGTCTGTAGAATGGGAATAAGAATTCATTACAACCTTCATTACAGGGTGGTTGTGAAAATACCCTGAAACAATATTTGTAAAGTTTTAGCCCAGTGTCAGCCATGTAGTGGTTTTTCAATAAATTATTATTTTTATCCTAGAGCTGGTGGGAGCTTGCTGATGTCTTTACCCCATCCCTGTCCTTCCAGAATGCTTGTCCTTAATTACTCTGCCACCTGAAGGGCACCTTCTTTCTGGTTCCTACTCTGGTCTCCCTGCCCAAAGCATTCCCACTCAGAGGCCAGCCAAGCAGACTTTTTCAAGGCCAATGATGTTCTCAGAGCAGTGATGTCAGGGCTTTTCATTGTGTGTTGCACTCGACACACATGGCAGTCAATGCCATGGCTGGGAGGTTCGTGCTCTAGACAGGATGACAGAACATGGCAGTGACCCCAAATGTCAGTACTTCCTAGAACTTTCTGCAGGATGGTACCAGGTAGAAGTGAGGCAGGAGATAGACGGACCCCAGGCTGAACAGTTTCTACCCTGTGGACAGAAACTCCATAATAGCAGAAACTCCATAAAAGCAGGATGATGGAGGAGGCTAGGCCCTGCCCAGATAAGAGATGAAAGACCACATATTCCTCATTCTCGAAGTCAAGGAGACCTCCCTGACTACACATGCACAGAAAGGCTCCTTGGAGGTCAAAAAGCGAGGGGGCGCCACCTCATAGTAAGTGATGTCAACGACCCACAGTCCTCTTTGCTAGAATCTATCTTGGCTAAGAGATGCGCACGCACACAGGGGAGGATCCTGAGAAAGACCAAATACGGACTCAGAACCAGGCAAAGCAAGATGATTGGTCAAAGGAAACACAGAAGAAATGCCCCATAAAAGTGATTCAAACTACCACGAGTGCGCAACTCTCTCTGAGCCCGCCCATGTGTCTATCCACACGTCCTGTACTCTTTTTCCTCCTAATGAACACTTTACTTACTTCACTATGTTCCGTCTCTATGTGGAAATTCATTTCTACATAGCTGACAGGCCGGGACCTTGTTACTGGCCACTGGTCCCTGGTGGTCTGGTATCTAGGATTCAGTGCTCTCACGGCTGCTGCCCGACCTCAATCTCTGGCTGGGAGCCGAAATCCTGCTTCAAGCCAGTGCCGGCTGAGGCCACCCGAGATCAGAAGACCTTCGCTTGACTGATAGCACCACCTGGCAAGGGGGACGCCTGCACAGTGTAAGGACCGAGGATGCAGGCTCTGGAGTCAGGCTACTTGGGTTAGTTAATCCTGTTTCTACCACTGGCTGCATGTCTGTGGGCAAGTTACTTAAGCTTTCTGTGCCTCAGTTTCTTGATCTGTACGTTATGGTTAATAATAGCGTCTACCTTCCAGAGTTCTTATGGGGTTTAAGGGAGATGATGCTGTACTTGGTATCATTCTTGCTCTGCATAAAAAAAAAACCAGGAATCTGTTTAAATATGATGATGGTAGGACCACACTCCCAGAGATTCTTGGGGTAACAGCAGACCCTAGAATCTGCATTTTGACAAGCCCCTGCATGACTCTGAGGCATGCTCCAGGGAGCAAGAAGGAGGAGAAATTGGCTCTGTCTGGGCTTCGGAGAAGTCTTTCCAAAAGGATGATTTTTGACATGGGCCCTGAAAGATGAACTTGAGTTTACCAAGCACAGACGGGGAGGGACAGGGCCACACTACCATCAGGAATTTCACGTCACATTCCTCGGCCTTGCTCCGCCCTTCTCTGTACAGGGACGGGCCTCTCAGCTCTCTGGCTCCCCCTCTGGCTCAGTTGAACATTGCCACCGGGATTCTGACTTCTGCCTGCAGCAGCCGAGCTGCTGCCACGGGGCCCTCCTGGGCCATACCACCTACAGTGCTGGCCAGGGGTAAAAGGGGCCTTTTCTTTCCAAGGCCCCCACTGAACACACACGCGTTTCCTCGCAGGTGTCTAGCTCAGCTGCCTGAACACAGAGGTAATTCACAGGAGATGAGGAGAGGCGTTTGGGGTTTCCAGGAAAACACACCTCCCTTTCCCTTTGTCAGCTGCTGCACTGAACATAACTGGAGAGGACCTGTCTTCAGAAAGGTCTGGCAGAGGGTGTGAAGCCAAGATTCTTGAAATTTTGTTTAGGGCTCCTGGGATGCGATATTACTCGGTACGTGCGGATTCTCCGGGCCAGGGTGAGCTGAGGACTGGCCCTGCCCCCTAGCCCAGCAGTGCGCATGTCTGTCCTTTGGAAAGACTGAAATCCTCGGACAAGTCTAGTTGGAGGGTGTGGGTGGAGGACGGATGTAAAAACACAAAATTGAGAGTGGTTATGAACACATACAGGAATACTTTGCAGTTTTATGCCATACATTTGAAAACAACAATGAGATAAGTTATGTCCTCATACATAAAATGAATAAAAATAAAACTTAAATTAAAATCTTGCATTCAGAAAAAAAGTATCCACAATCTGCTAGTGGCTGGGCCTCACGGGTGAAAGCGCCTTAGCTGAATCCAGTCCTCAGCCTCACAGAAACAGACACGTGATTTTGACGGGGTGGTGGGGCTGCTGAGGTGATGACTCCAGGCAGGGCTGCTCTGGAAGTGAGAACTCTCAGTGTCCGGCTTCAGCTTTTCAGCCAGGTTTCTTCATCAGGGTGGAAGCAGAGAGGGGGAAGAGAATGAGAGATGGCAGACGCTCTCTGCACAGAGATTTGAAGTCATTCTTTACCAGGACAAATGGGGTAGGTGAGTATTCCAGGCAGAACAGTAAATGCCAAGGCCATGAGTTCAGATTCTGCCCAGCTTGTTTGAGGGGCAACAAAGGAACCAGTGTAGCTAAGGGAAGGGACAGCAGGAAAGGAGATCAGAGAAGCAGCGAGGGGCCGACTGTGTAAGGCCTTATAGATGATGTAGGAGTTGGTTTTATTTGGAGTAAAATGGGAACTCTTCAGAGGGCTTTGGGTAGATAGGAGGTATCAATTCATTAATTTGACAAATATTTAGTACCCACCATTTCCAATTACTGTTTTAGACTTTAGGGTTTTATCAGCGAACAAAGCAGACACAAATTCCAGCCACAAGAAACTTGTAACGCTGAAGGTCTATGTTATAAAAGAAGAAAGGTCTCAAGAAATGACCTCAATTTCCCCCTTAAGAAACTAAAAAAGGAAGATCAAAGTAAACCCAAAGTTGGTAGACTACAGAAAATGATAAAGATCAGAACAGAAATAAATAAAATGGAAAAGGAATATAATGCGGAGAAAAAACCCAGTGAAACCTAAAGCTGGTTCTTTGAGGAGATCCATAAGATTGATAATCCTCTAGTCAGACTGATCAGGTTAAAAAAAAAAAGAAAACACCAATTAGTAATATCAGGAATGGGAGATATGACATCTCTACAGATGCTACAGGTATTACAAGGATAAAAAGGGGATATTATGGACAACGTTATCCCAATAGATTTGACAAGTTAGAACAGAAATATCCCTTGAAAGAAACACACTACTAAAGCTTACTCAAGAACAAATAGGTAATGATGATAACCCCGTATCTATTAAAGTAATTGAATTTGTAATTAAAAACAAGCACACAAACAAAAACTCCAGGTCCTGAGGCCAGGTCTTTCTACCTCCTCCTCACTTGGTCCCCAGATGCAGGAAGCTGATGGCAGCAGCAATGGTAGACTCAGGAAGATCAGTTAGGAGGCTTTTCAGTCATCTGGATGAGAGATGATGGTGGTTTGGACCAGAATGGCCACAAATGGTGAGAAATGGTCAACTTCTTGGTATATTTTGAAGTTAGAGCTAACATGATTTGGTTACACACTGGATGTGGAAGTGAAAGACAGAGAAGAGTCAGGGACAACCCTAGGATTTTTGGTCCAAGCAACTGGAAGGATGGAGTTGCCCTTAACTGAGTTAAGGAAGACTGTGGGAAATAGAGTTTCAGGGAGAAGATCAAGGAGTTTAGGCTTGGACAATGTTTCCAAGTGGAAACATTGAAGAGAAAATTGAATATTGGCGGTGGATTGGGTATAGGCATCTGGATTTCAAGATGGAGGACCTGGTAGAATGTAAAATTTAAGAGTTATCAATGCATGAATTGCATTTAAAGCCATGTCGTTTTAATGAGTCACCAAGGGAGTGTACAAAGGGGAAGAGAAGAGGAGCCTTAGACATATTCAATGTTAATAAATGTGGGAGATGAGAGGGAAACGAAGATATCTTCAGCAAAAGAGATGAAAAGAAGAGAACAAAAAGATTTGAAGGGAAATCAGAAGGATGTGATATTCTGGAGATCAAGGGAAGAAATGATGCCAGGAGAAGGAAGTGATCTATTATATCAAATGGTGCTGAGAGCTCATGTTAAAATGACCACTAAGAAATGACCATTTGGCTTAGCCTCATGGGCATCAAAAGCTGATTGGGGTAGATTTAGGAGAGGAGAGGAATTGTCAGTGAGTATAGATAGCTCCTTCAGGGAGTTTTCCTGTAAGAGGGAGCTGGGACATGGGAAGAGTATGTCTGTAGAGAAAGGGAAATTGATGAGGCAGAAGGAATTGCTGGGGAGATGTCCTTGAGAAACTGAGAGAGGATGGGATCCAGGACACAAGCAGATGTTGGCCTCCACACAGTTCATCCACAGGAGCAGGAGAAAAGCTAAAGGACATGGACACAGGTGCAGGTGTGTGGGGAGATGTGGGGAGGGAACACTCGAGGAAGTGTTCTTTCTAGGGCTGCTTTTTCTCCCTGCGATAGGCAGCAGGTCATTGGCTGAGATGAAGGGTGGGGGAGGAGGTGTGGGAGGCCTGAAGAGAGAGAGGTAGGAGATATTCAACTAGGAGAGTAGGAGAGTGAATGGGTCCATGATTGCCAGGCAGCATTTAAGGCCCACTTGAGGTTAGCAGTCATAAATTAATGTTAAACCGTTCGGGAAGGTTGTGTACTTTCCTCCAGCCACGGTCAGCTGTGTGGGCACCAGAATGGAGTAGGCTTCGAAGTGGAGTTAACCAGGGTTAGAGTTTTGCCAAACCAACACAGTAAAGCGAAGGAAGGGTGTTGAAGATGAAGAAGTATGGAAAAAAAGAAGATATGATTAAAGTGATAAACCATGGAATTGAAGCCAAGTAAATTAGGGAGAGAGAACATGAGGGGCACAGAACAAGTTAAAAGGCAGAGGATCCAGCAGTCCCACTGTGATGAAGGATTGTTGGTGACGGCATTTCGGGAGCAGTGAGCTAGGAAGTTGGGAGGCACTGGTCAGAGAGGAACATGCACCGAAACTGAGAACATGGAAGGGGTGCGGTTTTTATCAGTGTCAGGCATGTGACTTAGGCCATTTAGAGTTATCTGGGATAGGGTGGAGGATGAGACCATTGGAGGAGAGGAGATCAGGGAGCTGAGAAGCCAGATACATGGGGTGTAGTCCCAAGAATGATGACATGATGGTGTGGGTGAGAGTGACAGTGAGCCACATGCTAAGATCCACATAAAGAATGAAGGAAAGGGATCTGGGGTGTGTGGGAGACTGTACCAAGGAGGGGTGGTGGGTGCTGCAGGCTGATGATGTGATCTTCAAAGCCCAGAAGTTCTTAAAGGAATGGCCTGACACAGCAAGAAGGAATGAAGAAGACACCTGCCCCACCAAATGGTAGGAGGGATGTAGAAGAGAAAGATAAGTCACACCTTGAGCAGAGGCTGCATGGAATTGCTCCAGAAGAGAGACTGTGCTCAATGAGAGCAAAAAAGGAAAGAGAAGACAGTGAAGATACAGGATAATGTTTCTATTGGTGACATCCCACCACGCTTAGAACCTCTCAGACCAAGTCTCACGCTACCTGCTTACTCCCTTCCTGCGCTCCAGCCACAGTGTCTTTAGCATGTTTCTTAGACATGCCAAGTTCTTTGCAACCCCAGGGCCTTTGCATATGCTTGAAATCACACCTCTGCCCCCACCCCACTCCTTTAGATCTCATGTTGAGTATTATTTCCTCTCAGAAACCTTGCTGAACATCCTCCTTAAAACAGGGTGCTGTGCTGGTGCCACAGACGTGATCTACACCAAATTTTCTGCTGTCAAGTAGTCCAGTCTTGTGAAGCAGATGAGGAAGTGAGCAGGTGATTTGGAGTTTGCTAAGAGCCATGATGGGGCAAACCCAGAGACAGCACACAAGAGAAAGACTTAACTCAGCCACGGTAGTGGTGGGGGGATTCAGAAAATGACTAAACAGAGGCCTAAAGGATGAACAGGAGTTAGTTGAGAGAGGGTGGGAGGCTATTGAGAGAACGTAGGGAGCCCTTCTGATGGCTGAGTTAGAGGAGGTGAGAGGGGCTGATGCTGTAGAGATGTGGATGCGGGGCCTGTGGGACATGCTAAGGAGCTTGGGCTCCACTGAAGGATGATTATTTTGTCTTTAGAAGGTATATAATTCTTTTGCTGAACAATTATGAGCAGAAACAGAACATGATTAAACTGGGCCCCCATTGTGTTTGGCCCCAGAACAAGTGCAGAGCTGGCACTCCGGAGCCAGATGACCCCAACCTTCTAGGGGCACAAAACAAGGCCTAGAGCTGTCTGGAGAAAAACATTTGGCTGGGATCCTGCAATCACCAGAGCTACAGAATGTCCTAGACTATTGGCCTCCCAGCCACCACCCAGACTATTGTATTAACCAGCTTTACAATAGTTACACCTTCTCCATTTGATTCCAGTGCCACATCTTGACCTGCCTTGTACCTGTTACCAGTAGAATCTGCTACAGGCCCTGGTGTGCAGGAATACTGAGTTCCTTAGTTTTCTCATTGTGGTTTGAATGTATATCTCTCTACTTCTGGAACTATGTCAAGGTCCTCAAGTCCTTCACAGGACCAAGGGTTCTGGTTCTTGGGCATCTGTCTCCACGGGTTACCATGGAGACAGCTGGGTCTCTTACAGCAGGGGGCTCACAGGTCTGCAGGCTCAGGGATGCTTCTCTGCCATTCTCGGGACCTGGAAGTTCTTTGTAGGCTGGAAGGGCAGCACATCCTGGCACTGCAGCCACTTCCCTCTGGGGCCTTGATATGTCTCTGGGGCACTGCAGGGCCAGGTTGGGAGTGGTGGTTTGGAGCCCTCACCCCACCGGGCCAGGAGAACTCTGCAGAGGGGAGAAACCCCCTCTGCCTTTTGTTTCCCCTGGTTACATGGCTTCTTCCCTCAAACCCAGCCCTCCCTCTTGTACTTTCACAATAGTCCTGGAGGCCCTTAAAACACAGAATCTGATTTTAACAACTGAAAAACTTGTTTCCCTTTCTCGTAATCTTTAAATCTGCCCAGAAATTGAGGGGAAATGTTTGCATTCCATCCTTTAGGGGCAGCCAAGAAGTGGATTAAGAATAAAACAATTCAGTTTCTATATTCAAATATCCTATCTTGCTAGTCCTGTAGCCTGGAATCTCCTTTCCCATTTTTCACCTGACAGCCTCCCACTTACCCTCAGCTCAGACGTCACCTCAGATAGAAATTATCCGTATTCATGAGTCACCCTTACTTCTCAATCCCTCTGCATTACTTTCCTCTGTATGGCCAGCCCACACCTGGCTCATATCAAGTGTGTGCTAAACTGAACCGAATTCAGGGCAAGATGGTGCATTAGCAGGTTCTGCCTGTTGACTGGTGGCTGCCCAGGGAAGATGGGCTTAGATGAGAGGCACCAGAAGAGGTACAAGACTGGGGGACACCTATAGTTCTCAGAATAGGACAAAGGTAGAACAGGAAATGGAGGGCAGGGCCACGCCCCCTGGCTTCCCACCTCTATTTGCATCTTCCCTCCGAGAACGGGAGACGTTTCTAGCATCGACCAGCAGGTGGCAGCCTTGCTCCTCAGATGAGGGACTCCTTTCCCCAGGATAAGCTAGCACGGCTTCTTGCCCTGGGAGATGGTCCCCAGGAGGCCTTCTCAAGGCCAGTCTCAGAGAGTAATTTGAGGCGCAGACAAGGCCAAGACGCCAGGTGCTTTACACGCAGTTGGATCTGTAACTATTTGTGGATCCAATTTTTTCTAATTCCAAGACTTCTTAGCTCTACAGGTCTTGCATACTTGTTTTTTTAAAAAAAAAAAAAAAGGATGCACAGGTCTCACCCAGAACCACTGAATCAGAATCTCCTGGATGGGTCCCTGGGAAGCCCCAGGTGATTTTGATGTAAGCAGGCCAAATTCTTATTTGCCTGATTTGATTCCGTAGGCCAGCCTTTCAGACACAAAGTTGACTTTATCGATTAAGAAAGCCTAGCACAGCTCAGCCTACAGCCCACCGCTCTGCCAGAGGCACGAACTTCATCGGCGAAGGCTGAGCAGGTGTCTCCAGGAGATGGCTGCTGGGCGCCAGGCACAGCCTCGTGCTCCCACGGCACCCTCCTCTCTCCTTGTTCCTATACCAGCCTTGGCTCGGGCTGTAGCCAGAACACAACCCACGCCCACCGCCAGCTGAGCTTTAACCCCACCGCGGGGCTTGCTGATGAGTCTGCAGAAGCAAACGGTTTAGTAAGCAGCCCCATCACCTCTCAGGCAGGCACTATTTCCAGCAGCACCCCGTGAAACTGAGGCCCATGGAGGGCGTCCTGGTGTTGATCGGGGGCCCAAGTTGGCAGGGCTACCCATGCGTGGAAAATCCGGGCTGGGTGGCTGACTGTGGGTCTTCACAGCAGGGGACTACGTTATCGCTGCTCTCTCTTCCTGCAGCCTCCCCCAGTCACTGCCCCCAGATGGCCCTGGGCACAAAGCTGCCAACGTGGGGAAAGCTTGGAGGAGGGGAGCCCAGGTGCTAAGCAGCCAACGTGAAGGAGCTGGCCTGGTGGGGGTCCGCCCTGATGGCTCCCCACATAGCCATCCACCGCTTCCCATCTCCACGCCGTGTCTACTCTCTCCCTCTGCCTCTTCCTGGACTGGCCCCTGCCATCCAAATCCTATGTGTTTCAGAAAGTCACTTTCAGATGCCACTTGTGAGGCCCCTGCACTGTCTTCCCTGCGGTTGGTGCAGCATCTTCCTCCTCCACCTCCTGTAGCACATTCTCTGACGCCCCCTCATGGCGCCATGTGAGAGCATCCCTCCTGTATGTACATCTTCCCGACTGCATCGGAAACGGGGTGGTGGTACCGTGTGACGTCTGCCCCCAGCCCCTAGTGCAGGGTCTGGGAAGGACCTGACAAGAAGAGGTGCACAGGAAGTGATAAAGAAATCCAGAAAAGGGGTGTGGTTTTTAACTCTTGCAAATGCATAAGGATGCTGGAGAAGTTGGTGGCGATCTGGAGTCGACAAGGAAGGTTTCATCGTGGAGGTGGGAATGGATCTGGGCCCTGAAGGAGGGGTTAAGTGATTAGGTGAAAAGGTCACCAGCATGTTATCAGGTCTTTCTTCTTAAGTCAATGCTGAAATATTCAGGGTGGGAGGAAAGTGGCCCATGGTGGCCATGGACCAATCAACGATCAACAGGCGATCCTGTTGATGCTCCTGGTCAATCCCCAGTACAACTTTCTGGAATGTGTGGAACTACCCAGGATTGAGGAGTGCATGGAGAGCCACGCCCTGGCTTCCTCCCTGGACCCAGCTCACACTTAGAAAGGAACATCAAACACAAAACCAGAGAGAGGGCTGGAGGCAGATATGCTGTCAGGGTGGGCATGGCACCCCCAAACCCAGTCCTTGGGCTTATGGTGTGGCCATGCTTGACACCAGCCCAGCAAAGACACATCCTAAAATCAAAGAGGGAACAGCCTGAGAGGTGGAATGCATGTCTTTGGGGAACACATCTTTGGGGACTTCTGTGCTCTCAAGAATCTCCTCCACCTTCTCCCCTGACCCGGAGGTATGCGTTGTGAGACTTTGCGTGCTTCCCCTCTTCAGTGAAAAGTTTGGGGTCTTTGCTTAACGAGGGTCAGGGTGTTTGGAGGGGACAGCAGGCAGGATGGAGGAAGGGGGCCCCCAGGATGAGTAAAACCTTGTTCTCCAGCTTTTTCGCTCCTCCCAGAATGTATCACCCATGCTCACCATCCTCCCTTCTGAGTTTGTCTAAGACAAAGAAAGGTTCCACCAGGGAGTCCCCTCTCGGCCACCCCATGGGCCCCTGAGAGTGGGTGTGGATGCTGTGGTCCAGGTGGGGAGCTGCAGGCCCATGACATGGTCAGCACTCCACCCTCCCCCTCCATGGCTCGCCCAGCCTCACCCCTGTTGTCTGGGAAAACAGCACCCAAGGACAGAGCGTGCCTTGCGTTCCCCTAGGAGAATGGGTTCTTTCTCTACTATCTGATGGAGCTCTGGCCAAAAAGTGTACATCTCCCTGCCTTCCTTTCTTCCTCTTCGAGGGCCTCACTGTATCCTTTATCAGGCCACATTGCTGAGCTCAGAAAAACAGACAAGTTATGTTCATGCGGGAGCAGGCTTCTCTCTTGTGGCATCCTGTAGATCTGGCCATCTCTGGCCGCCCCAGCTTTGAGCCCCAGGCTGGCCCTAGGCCACACCCCTCCTCCCCTGCTTCAGGCTGGCCTGCCGCCTCCCATGAGTCACTCAGGTGAAAAGGAGGGCAACCACAAGAGGAAAATAATCACTTTTGTTGCCCTAGGGGGAGGTCCCCGTCCGGGGTAGAGTAAAGCTGGAGCACTACTTGCAGGTCCACAGAAGTCAGGCCTGTCCCTGGGGCAGCAGGAAGAGGCTGCACGGAGATGCTGGGACAGGGAAGCCGAAGCAACCCGGAACCCAGCCTGGGGCATCCTGACTTGCCATTGCTGATGTCAGCATCTTCCTATGCCCTTTCACGGGGTCAGAACCAGGAAAGGCAGAGGTAATGAGATCAAAATGATGCTGGGTGAACTTTATGGAAGATGAGTGTTGAGCCCATTTCGCTGACCAGCGCTTATCGGTAAACAAGCGGCGGCTCTTCCCTCCTGGCTCATCCCAAACACACTCTCCCTTCTCTGCATCCATAGCTCTGATTTGGTTCTTCATTTTAAGACATGTGATTGGTCTATGGGTCTGTCCTCCCCACTGGGAAGCCCTGGGTTCCCTATCTCTGACAGCGAGCGCAATGCTTGCCCCTCGTGGGCACTCAGTGGACATCTTTTGAGGTAATGAATGAACACTTAGGTTCCATATAGCCCCAGAGGCTCTGAGGACAGAGCAGCTGCTGAACTTGGGGTGCTGAACTTGGGGTGCTGAACTTGGGGTGCTGACACGTTCTATTTGACAGAAGCTTGAGAAATTCTCAGGAGAAGAATGAGCTGGCTCCTCATATTTGACCCAAACTGCTCAGAATGTTGTATCTTCCCCTCCTCTCCCTCACTTTCCTTCACAAGCCGCAGAGGACGGAGTATCAAGCCCATCACGCTAACCAAGGCCTTTTGGTCATTGAAGGACCTGGCGCACGTGCCAGAAAAATACATCTCCTCCCCTCCTGCCAGGAGCCCAGATCCCCTCAGAGAAGCCTGCTGGCTCTGCAGAGGCTGGATTCGGAAACTGCATCTTACACTTGGTATCCTGAAACCCGCTGAAGAAGCAGGGACCACCTCTGACTCGGGAATGGACTCGTGTAAGTAAAAGGAAATCTCCCAGGCCAGCCATAGCAGACACTCATGGTTTCCTGCTCTAACTAGTCCTGAGTATTTGCTTAAATGAGCTCTGGGTGACATGCCTGAAACCTCAGACAACGGTCACACACACTCACACCTGTTCTAAGCCCTGTGCTCTCGGCTACACACACAGCACCTGTGGTGCAGACACACCTAATGAACGGGTCTTCTAGGCTTGGGGAGTAGAACATGGGCCTGCTGAGCATGAATCGCATCAAGAGAGTGGGGACCCTGAGAACTGTAACAGCCCACGAGAAAGATGGTGGCCTGAGCAGGGACAAAATCACCCATAGGGTCAGATCCCAAATGATGTGGGAACATGGAATGCATGAAAACCCCAAGTGAAGGCCGAAAGCTCAGCTGGATCCCCATCTTGTCTGTCTAGGCAAGAAGCCCATTGTCCAGTCTATTATCCCAGCAGAAAGCAGCAGAAGTAACAATAATTACCAAAACCAAAGCCAAACCAAACCAGGGACTTCCCTGGCGGTCCAGTGGTTAAGACTTTGTGCTACCATTGCAGGGGGCATGGGTTCGATCCCTGGTTGGGGAACTAAGATCCTGCGTGCGGCGCGGTGCAACCAGAAAAATTAAAAAAAAAAAAAGCTTGGGGCTTCCCTGGTGGCGCAGTGCTTAAGAATCTGTCTGCCAATGCAGGGGACATGGGTTCGAGTCCTGGTCCGGGAAGACTCCACATGCCACAGAGCAACTAAGCCCATGCACCACAACTACTGAGCCTGTGTTCTAGAGCCTGCAAGCCACAACTAGTGAAGCCCCCACGCCTAGAGCCCGTGCTCCGCAACAAGAGAAGCCATCACAATGAGAAGCCCGTGCACCGCAATGAAGGGTAGCCCCCTCTCACAGCAACTAGAGAAAGCCTGCGCCCAGCAACGAAGACCCAACGCAGCCATAAATAAATAAATAAATAAATATTTAAAAAAACAAGCTTCATTCCTGATAGACGGTCCAAGAGAGAAAAGAAAGGAAGCATCAGAAGGCATGTTGAATGCTGAACAAGACTTTCTATCATTTGAACATAAGCAAAACCAAACCCAACCTTGTCAGTTTCCATGTTGGTTTGATGGGGGAGCGCTCAGAGTTAGTGGGGGGAAGAGCAGCTTTCCGGGCAGTCGAGTAGGCAAGAGCCTGCTCTGCCCGGGGCGATGTATCCCCCTGGCCATCTGCTATGCCCCTGTGCTCCAGTTTGCTCAGGGATAATAAGATTTTTGTTCTCGAAGGTTGGAACATGTAGTAGCCCAAATGCGATGACTTCTGTGGATATCAGCCCTCCAAGTGACATTAGTGCAGTAGAGCGTTTCCTGCTCAAAGCCCCCTGCCTGTCCCACGGTATCCCATCTCCCTGGAATTCAATCCTGGATTCACACTCAGCTAACTCATTTAAGTGCCACTAAATGCTGGTAGGCCTCATGACAACACTACAAGGGGCATATTTTCCTTCCATAAATCCAGAAATTGAAACTGATTGCTTCCACCACTTGCCTAAGACCACAAAGCTAAGTGGTCTTCCGATTCCTAACGCAGTGTTTTGCTACCACACAAAAGCTGCCTCCTTCTTGTTTGAACCTGGAATGGCGCCATTTGCCCTCTCTAAGTCCCTCAGCAGGGAGACAAGGCAGGAAGAGGCGGGGCAAAGTGTAGTCAGAGCCTTGGCATGGACCCTTTCCTCCACGTGCCCTCCTCCTCCCGTGGAAACTGACTGCCGTGTTCCCTGGAGGTCTCCCATGGTGGTCAAGAATGTGAACTCAGGAGCCAGACTGCCTGGGTTTAAATCCCATGCACTGTCACGACTACCCGCGTGACATCAGAGAAGATATGTCCCCTCTCTGGACCTCAGTTCCCTCATCTACAAAGTGGGATTATAGTAGCACCACCTCATAGCGTTTGTTTTAAGATGAACTGAGTTGATTTGTGTAAAGTACGTAGAACAGTGGTTAGCACTTAGTAAATGGTCCGTGTCTATTATTGTTGTTAATAACAGTTACTTTCGATACTTCATATTACGTCCGAACAGGGCAAATTGGTTGCCTTACACCCCTTTTATGTAGAAAACAAAATACAAACAACTGAAGCTAAACAGCCAATAGGTGCTCTAAGCTCAGGGTCCCAGGCTGCACCTCTTGCTGAGCTGAGCTCTCTGAAGCTCCCCCTGGGAGCCTTCTTTTGCCCAAGAGGTACCAAAGCACCTGGACTGGGCCTTCTAGGAATTTATGTGTTTCTCTGGCTAAGGAGTGAAGCCTGGTTTCACGTTCTCCCTACCGCCAGCTCTGCGCTCACTCACCCACCTGTCCTGGGGATGCTCCGGCTGTTGCTGCAGCATAAATCCTGCACGAAGAGCACATTAAGCCCCTTGGGGGTCGGGGCTGCCAGCAGCTTCTTGCTGCCTTGCACGTAGGATGGACAAGTGCCTGCTTCTTGGCCTTGGCCTGGCCCTGAGGCCCCAGTGCAAAGTTCCTTACACGGCCTGGAGCTTATTCCAGGCTTCCTAACAGGAAGAACCAAAACACTGGCTCCTCTCTGAATCCTCACATTCTTCTTATTCTCCTCTTTCTTTTAATAGGATCCAGGTGGCCCCTTACTCAAACCAATTGCTTAGAGAGCTGCCTCCACCTTTCATTTCTTTTGACAGTTTTCTTTCCCAGAAGGTAGGATGGGGAACATGACGAGGGAAACTGTGACGTGGACCTCACTGAGATGGAGAAGAATTGCTTGTAGAACGGCAGCAATGGGGTTATGGGGGGAATGTACCCATTTCCCTGTGAAGCTTGTGACAGCTGAGGAGAGAAACCCATGCTACAGGCTCAATGCATTTTTCCAGACTGTAGGGAGAAGATTTCAATAGACTCACGGACAAACACAAATATGATTTGTTTTAGTTAAGATGATCCTAGCTATTGTAATATACAGATTCTCAAATCTCAGAGGCTTAACATGATACAAGTTTATTTTGTACTCCCACAAAATCTGATGGGGAAAGGGCTCACTCAGGCACCCAGGCTGGCAGAGACACTGCCCATTTAACATGCGGCTTCTGAAGTGAGCTGGATTGGAGACATCCCGCAGCAGATGGGGAAGAGGGCCATGGAGAGCCAGGGAGGAGGTCTTTTTGGATCAGCCCTGAAAGCGGTATTTATCATGTCTGCCTTCATGACATTGGCCAGAACTCAACAACTGGGTTCCCTGTCTGAAGCGGGGCTGAGAAACGTAGTCCATGCTGGAGAGCCCCTCCCAGCACCAACTCCACACTGTGGACAGAGAACATGACTCTGGTGGAATCAGAAGGGGAATTCTAGAATGAGAGTCTACCATTGAAATCTCAGCTACTCCTGAGATGGAAGGAGAGAGGGAGAGATCTAAAAGGGCCATCTTAACATGGGGCAGTAAATAAAAAGGCAGAAGTGGCTACCCAGGAAGCTCTCAGATGAGCTCAGTGTTAAGAAAGAACATGTATAAAAGAAAAGCGGCTGTTGACCAATAACAACATAAACTATAAAAGACTGGTATGGCACTGTAAGAGTCATGTCAGGAATGCAAGCTATCTGAAAAATGTTAACACAGATTTTTAAAGCTTTTTAAAGCATTGTTTGAGCAGACAAACACAGGAGACTTAGCTCTGTCCCAGTGGTGGGTGATCGGGTGTTACTGAGGGTCAGAAAAACATTCCTACCCATCTATTTTGCTTCCAACTTCTTTGTCAAAGGGAATGATTTCAAGACCAAAAGGAGCAGAAGACACCGACATCCTCAAAGAATGAAGAGTGTGCAAGAGTGAAACTTACTCCTCAAGTTAACTGACATATCCTGGCCTGAGTATATTACATTCCAAAATTCTGAAAAAATTTCAAGAAGGGGGCTTCCCTGGTGGCGCAGTGGTTGAGAGTCCGCCTGCCGATGCAGGGGACACGGGTTCGTGCCCCTGTCCGGGAGGATCCCACATGCCGCGGAGCGGCTGGGCCCGTGAGCCATGGCCGCTAAGCCTGCGCATCTGGAGCCTGTGCTCCGCAACAGGAGAGGCCACAACAGTGAGAGGCCCGCGTACTGCAAAAAAAAAAAAAAAAAAAAAAAAAAAAAAAATTTTAAGAAGGGATTGCTGTAGCTTCAGAAGAACAGTTAAGAACACACACCCTGGAACTAGACTGCCTGGGTTGGAATCTTGGCTCTGTCCCCTGCTAGCTGTATGACCTTGGGGAAGTTACCCAATCAATCTGTCTTAGTTTTTCCACCTGTTAAATGGGTAAAACAATAATACCTACTTCATAGGATTGCTGAAGGATGAAAGGATAAGATTCTATTTATTCTTAGCGCTCAGCCTGGCACCTATTCAGTGCTCAAAAACTGTTAGCTGATGCTGCTATTACTACAGTATATAGCTGATCTGATATGAAACATCGGCTAGGAAACATGGCAATCAGAGAAAAGTTTAGAAGACAGAGAGAAACAAATACATTCCAATTTTGAAAAGAAAAGAAATGAATTTTCTCAATGCTATCAGTGCCAGGCAAAATTTCTGACCGTACTGTTATTCAATAATTATTATTACGTACCTACTATGTGTTGGGCCCTGGAAATATAGCAGTGAACAAAATAAACAGAAGTCCATGCCCTCTTCAGTGTAGTAGGTCTAGTAGGAGAGACATATAATTTTAAAAAATAAGTAAATATACAACATGTTGGCTGCTATATGTGGTGTGGAGAGAAACAAAGTGAGGCAAGAAGATACAGGGTGTTAGAGGGAGAGGGTTTCAATATTAAAGAGGAGAGTCAGGCAAGGTCTTGGACACAAGAAGACCTTTTAGTAAAACCTGAAGATGTGTCACCCTCTGGAGATGGAACGGCAAGTGCAAAGAGCCCAGGAGGCTGTCCTGTGTGGCTGCAGTGGAAGGACTTGTGGGGAGAATGGCAGAGGATGGAGTCAGAGAGACAACAGGAGGCCAGACCGGGCAGGGCTTTGCAGGCCCTTGTGAGGACCACGGATGGTCCTTAGAGAGATGACAGTCATTGACCTGGGGAGTGATATGCTCTGATTTACATTTTAAAAGTTCACTCTATGGTGTAACAGACTGAATGGAGGCTTTGGTGGAAGCAGGGAGGCCTGTTACGAGGTTCTTGTAGTAAACTGTGCAGTGATGATGGCTTGAATCAGGCTGGTAGCTAAAGGAGGTGCTGAGATGTGGTCTAAGAAGTAGTCAAATTCTAGACAGAAACAACTGGATTTTGTTAATAGATTGAATGAGGATGAGAGAAAAAGGGAGGTTAATGTCAAGGATCTGGGCCTGATCAGCTGGAATGATGGAGGGGCATTAACTGAAATGGGATGACTATAGGAGGACCTGGCGCAGGGGGTGAGAGGAGACAAAGAGCTTCTTGTTGGATAGGTTACAGTTGAGATCCTTACTTGGCATCCCAGAAGAGACATGTGGCAGCTAGTCGGATTCCTGAGTCTGGAGATGAGGGAGGAGGCCAAGGTTGGTGAAATACATCCATGAGAATGGATGTACCTCTCCCTGGTGGCGCAGAGGTTAAGCATCCGCCTGCCAATGCAGGGGAGATGGGTTTAAACCCTGGTCCAGGAAGATCCCACATGCCGCAGAGCAACTAAGCCTGTGCGCCACAACTACTGAGCCTGCGCTCTAGAGCCTGCGAACCACAACTACTGAGAACGCATGCCACAACTACTGAAGCCCGCGCGCCTAGAGCCCGTGCTCTGCAGCAAAAGAAGCCACCGCAATGGGAAGCCCGCGCACCACAACAAAGAGTAGCCCCCGCTCACTGCAACTAGAGAAAGCCTGCACGCATAGCAACGAAGACCCAACACAGCCAAAAATAAATAAATAAAATAAATAAATTTATTAAAATCAAAAAGAGACTAAAACCTAGAAAAGAGAGGAAGTCCTAAGGACTGAGCTGGAGCACATCTCAATGTTGAATGTTGAGAAGAGGAAGGGGAAGCAGCACAGGAAGACCCAAAAGGAGCAGCCAGTGAGGTTGGAGCACAACTAGGAGAGGGTAGTATCTTGAAGGCTAGTGAAGACAAGGTTTTCAGGAGGGAGGGATTGACTGTGTCAACAACTGCCAAGCGGTCAAGTAAGATGAAGACTGAAAAATGACCATTGGAATAGCTGGCTAAAAGGATTGTCAGTGGACCCTTGGAAAGAAAGTGGTGATAACTAGAATTCAAGATCCGTCCACCAAGAACAGGTTTTGCCAGATGACGCACATTCTTTTATTTAGAAAGTGTCTCTGGACAGTGCAATAGTTTGCCCAGATTTCAACATGGTGGTGGAAAAAAAGACTCTTCTGGTATTTTTTAACATGATGGCAATACATGGGCTTGTGAAACAGTTTTATTACTTGAATTTATAAATGGCATGTTCTACCCTCTCTCTCCTTGGCCTGTTCAAAAATTCTGTCACAGACTCGAATGAAAATATCATTGAAATGATAGTCCAGTGTGCAGACGTTGCAAAGCTAGGAAAGATAGAAATATATTGACAGAACACGTAGGATCCCAAATAATTCTGTTGGACTAGATGAATGGGCAGAGTTAACAAAGTAACGTATAATAAGAATGAATGGGAATTCCTGCATTTTGGTAGCAAGGACTGAATACCTCAATGTCAGATAAGGAACCAGTGTTAGGCCATAGTAAATGAGAAAGCAACCCCAGAATTTAATGTTGATAATAAGCTCCACATGAAGTAACATAGCGATATGTTACCAAAACCTATTGTCATCCTAGAAGGGTGGTATCTACAGTAATTAGTTATCTTATGGCATCTCTGCTGGTCAATCCTCACCTACAGTATTTTGTTCCATTCTGGCATCATGCTTAAAGAGGGAAATTGACATAGCAGGGTGCATAGAGACGAGAAAAGCGGGACCCATGAAAACCACGACAGCTTCCATGCCGGTTCTCCACACCGCTCTCAGGGTGGTTTCCCTTGAACACACATAGGCTCACATCACTCATTTATTTAACATCTTCAGAGCTCTTTCTCCCATTACCTACAGAATAAAACCTAGGACTTTCCACATTCTAACCCTATCTCTGCAGCTCCATTCCCTCTATTCTTTCAGTGGGCTTGATGCCCTGGCCGCCTGTCCCCCTAAGCTTACCAAGCTGGTTCTCACTTCCTGCTTTCTCTCATTTCATGCCCTCGCAGGCTCCCAAAGCACCTATTTTTTCCCGTGTTCTTGCCTTAACTCACTATGTCATTGTTGCCTTTTTTTCCTACCGATATCCCAAACTAGACTGTAAGCTACCTCAGGGCCATGCTGCTTTTTTCACTCTTATTTTCTTACTTAGAGCAGATCTTGCCACAAAGCAGGTATTCAGTAAATATGAGGTAAATGAATGAAAGGGGAAATAAATGAATCGGTGCTGGTTCCTCTGACTAGAATGCCCTCCTTTTCCATTTGTCCATCTGTCAATCTGTCCATATTGTCCAAAGCAGCCAGCTCAGGCAACAGGCATCCTGAGAATCCTTCCCGCTGCTGCAGGTGTTCACTTCCTGTAGCACTTGCCACGTGGCCCCACAGAGCACTCAGGGCCTTGTACTTATGTGCCTACCTGGTCACTCTATCTTGTTTCTCTTCATATGCTCAGGATGAGGAATGACTATAGCAACTGAGATTGTAGAGCACAGAGAAAGAAGAAATAGGATTTTTTTAATTAGGAGATTTGAAAAAGAGATGGCCATTTGGCCTTGGTGTTGCAGTGGTAACTCACATCTATGAGGGGTAAAGTGGATAGCTCTCCAGTCTCTTCCAACTCTGGGTCTTTGTGACTCTTGAGCTCTGGAATTCAACAGAGTTGTCCTATCACTGAATTGATAGAGTCTTGCTTCAGGCTAAGTGGCCCCAGGAAAGGGCTTGGAAGAAGTATGGCCCCCTTTGCAGCAGGTAGATTGTGGTATGAGAATAAGTGAGACGGTCACCGTCTGGGGCAGCAGAGAGGTCGAGGGAGAAGTTTCTAATCTCTCCCTGGCCTTACGGGAAGAAAGCTTCCCTGGTCCCACAGGGGTTGCTGCTGATGGAGCAGCTCGTTACAGCCTGCCCCAGCAGGCTCACTCCAAAGCCAGTCTGATTCAGGGAGCTCTGGCCACCGCAGACCTTTGTCTCCCTGCATTTGGGGTGTGGAGACACAGCCTTGTGCCAATGCCCCAGTTCATTCGGGCTCAGGGCAGGTCTGAATTCTCACAGAGATCTAGCGGGAGGTCATCAGTGTGGGAAGAGAAAGGTCATGGCAAGACTGAATGTCCCTGTGACCCTCAGCTGCAGGGCCACTTTGGCCCTGGGATATGGGTGGAGGGAGGGGTGGGAGGTCAGGGGGGATATATCCACAGAACCTCTCTGCCAGCATTCTTTAGTCATGAGATGAGATTTCCAGGAAATCTGTGGGTCAGCATAGCAAGAGCCTGGCCTCAGCTTTCAGGCCATTAATAAAGGTTCAGAGGACATGGTACCTTGTCCTCAAAGGCTCGGCTTCCTGGAAAGGGCATGCAGAAGACTGTTCCCTCTGTATTGAGCCTGCTTGGGTCTGCCAGGTATCTACAGGTCTGCACTCTGAGTGTGGGATAAGAACCAGGCTGGCCGACAGGGAGCATTTCTAGGTTTGTTTCCTAAGAATAGAAGTGATAAGATAACAGCACTCAGGTTTTCTGTTCCATTCATCTTATCAAAGGGACAAAGTTTGTAAGTGCGGCGCTCACCTTTACAACCACCTGAGATGACATTTGACTGTTTCAGTGTCCCTCTGAAATGTTCCCCTTGCTTGACTTTCCCTACCTGTTCTCCTACCACCCTGTCCCTAAACACCACACCACCTCCCCTCAATCTCATCACCAGAATCTCAGAAAACAATTCAATTCACAATAAACTAGTAAAACTCTTAAGCTGAGTTCCCTTCTTTGTCTTTGCAGTGAATTGGGGGCCCCTAGTGGCCCCTAAAACTTGCATCAGTAACTTGCTTCTGCCCTGTCACACTCAGCAGCAGGTCCCGGCTCGCTCGGACAAGGACTGGCCTGACCCCACTGTGGACCCTGGGCTGGAACTGGCCTGTGTGATGGTGGAGAACGGTGCCCTCCCCTCTCAATTCTGGGAGGCTGCTATTCTAGGGAGAAATACAGATCTGGTAGACTATTTTTGAAGAGCAGTTAAAAACAATTTGTAACTGTAAGCACCTACCCAGAGAGTTGATTGGATCTTTACAAAAACAACATCTGGGACTTCCCTGGTGGCCCGGTGGTTAAGAATCTGCCTTCCAGGGCTTCCCTGGTGGTGCAGTGGTTGAGAGTCCGCCTGCCGATGCAGGGGACACGGGTTCGTGCCCCGGTCCGGGAAGATCCCACATGCCGCGGAGTGGGTGGGCCCGTGAGCCATGGCCGCTGAGCCTGCACGTCTGGAGCCTGTGCTCTGCAACGGGAGAGGCCACAACAGTGAGAGGTCCGCGTACCACAAAAAAAAAAAAAAAAAAAAAAAGAATCTGCCTTCCAGTGCAGGGGACACAGGTTCAATCCCTGGTCAGGGAACTAAGATCCCACATGCCGCGGGGCAACTAAGCCCGTGTGCTGCAACTACTGAGCCCACATGCCACATCAAAAGATCCCGCATGCCACAGAGAAGGTCCTGCGTGCCGCAACTAAGACCCAACACAGCCAAATAAATAAATTAATTAATTTAAAAATAAATAAATAAATAAAACATCATTAAAAAAAATCTGTTGATTGTATCTCAGTGCCTGTCACACAGAATCCATTCAATCAGCATTTGGCAGATGTCCTTTGAATTTGTTCTGTCGACAATAATTTAATGGACAACAAACATTAGTTCTGGATACTGAGGGAGAAATAAAGAACAATGTCAAGTTCCAGTCCTCCGCTGTCCTACAATCCTGTGGTGGAAGAAAGACATGTATTTGAAGAGTAAAATCCCACTGCAAGGCAATCTATGACTAGGGCACATCTGTGTGTTGCGGTCCTGCAGGCTATAAGAGCTGAGGGATGTTTTGCTTGGCTCAGCTCACCAAGTTGGCTGGGTCCTACCCAGTGTGCCCCAGGGCCACCTACAGCAACTATGCAGGGCCATGACTTCAACCTGTGGAAGGAGATGACCACATCCTCCTCTCTCTAGATGTTAAGGTCCAATTCTTCCGGCTCTAATTTGGCTGGAAACACTGTATAAACATCAGAGATGATGTCATAGGGGAGGATTACAGAGGATATGTTGGTGTTACATTATTTAATTTTGTCAGTGAGCATGATAAAGGTAATGGATTGGAATTGCTATAATGAGTGTTTTTGATGCTTTGCCACGAGGAAATTGTTAAGGAAGGAAGCTTGCCAAGGGTCATGAAGAGGAATCCAAAGCAAAATCAAGACTAGGAAGTTCTCCCCTTTCAGATCCTTCTGCTGCCTCTGTACCAGTTCATTCTGGAAATCATAGCATGACCAGACCAGCGGGCAAACCTCATCCCTGAGTGAATCTCTTACCCGCTCCAGACAGATGGGACATCATACCTTCAGCTTCCCACTCATGAGCAGACTGCCCTTCTAAGCTGACCTCTGCGTGGTCAGTCTACCACCTGTCAATTGTGTTTTCTCTTCCCTCTAGTTCTGGGCTCCCTGGAAGAAGATACTCATACAAGTATCTGTGGTGTTACTCGGATAGTTTCTGCTGTTTGCAAGATGGCACTGTTCTGGCCTTTAGTTGATTTCTCTGGTTCTTGACACAATTTATACATTTATGTAGATGACCAATCTCCCCAACCATATTCCTGGGTTCCCCTTTGCCCTGGCCCATCTTGACCATGTTCGGGGCGGGGGGGGCTTTGTGTTTGCAAGTCATCTATGACACCTCCTACGCCACCCTCTTCTTCACGCCTTGCCCTCCTGCCAGACTTCTGCAGACCTGAAATGGAGGAATTGGTGGTTATTCTGGCCTGCAAATTCTCCAGCTATTTTTCCTCTCTTTTTAAAGGCTGGTCACCCTGCGATGCCCACGTGTTTATAGGTGTCTAGCCCACTTGGAACCTGGTTTTGAGCCACATCACTCTCCTGTCCTTATACTCCATGGGGTGAGGGATACAGTCTCTCTGGTTGTGCTCTCCCGTACCCAGCACAGCACAGGGATACTCTAGGTCCTCAATAACTATTTGCTGAGTTAATTAATCAATAACCTAGTCTTCAGGGATTCTCACTTCTACCAGCAGAATGCCTCTTGACTAATTCCACAGGTCCAAGAAAGTGAAGTCCAGGTGTCCTCTCCTGACCCTCTCCCCCTCTCCACCACCTCCTTCCCAGTCCATAAGAAATTTCAGTCTGATCCCCCTTGCAGAACAAATCTATGCTAAAGGCAGAATTTTCTTTGAGGTCACAAGAAAGAATTTCAACATCAGCTGAAAATAAGCCTCCCGGGTCCTTTGTGATTTCAGTATTTGGCCCTTTGAACTTGCTGCTCACCTTCAGGCCTGGAAATCTCACTCTTTCATCTCTTTCCAAGTCTGGTATTTTTCAGGTGAATTGGTTGGGGGTCGAGGGCAGACATGGGAGGCTGGGAGGTGGCTTGAAGGAAGGTAAGGGCTATTTTATTCATAAATGGTCTTTGGCACCACTTTAATTTTCAGATGTCTTTGATTTCTCATCTGATAGATTTTCAGTGTTGTTCCCAAGTGTCATTAGCCTTTTCCCCAGTTGCAAACATGTCAGATGGCTGTGCCTATCCCTGAGGCATGAGAGCGGGTGGAGGCAGACAAACAGTCCAGCGGGTGCAGGCCGAGGGAGGGCTGCCAGAGCGGGAGCAGGTGAACAGAGGAGCAGCGAGCCGTTCCCTGGAGTCCACAGCCCGCTGCGCCCACCCCCCAGCCCTGTCCCCCCAACGCATCGCAATCTCCTTGCAGACAAGGCTTCCACTACAGGCCTCTTGCTTCTCTGACGCACAAAGAATGTCTGGCTTGATAACCATTTATTCAGTGATTATAGGATTAACTGCAACCTGCAGCAGAGGTAAGCCTTTACACAAAGGTTTTGCTTTGGTTTTTTTGGAAGGGAAAAGAAAATATAGAACAAACAAACACATTATCCATTAATGGGCACTTTCAACTTAGGACTCCAGCAATTTAGTTATCAGCGAGGATGTCCTCGTGCAAGGAGGTAATCAAGTTCGGGCTGTAGTGCCCACATCCCTCCTTTTCTTCACAGGCTCAACCTTTGACTGCAGTTGCCATGGCAAGAAAATTGTTGCAAGAGAACAAGAGAATGATGGTGCCTGTACTTGGGAAGTGAGATGAACATTCACACTTTCCTCTTTTTCTCTTTTCTCTGCTAGAAAATAAGAAGGAACGGGGGACGGGAAGCAATCTCATGTTCTCTATTATGTGCCAGGCACGAGGCTAGGTGCTTAACATATATATTGTATGAAATATGTATGTACGTGTGTGTATAAAGCCCTTTTTATTGTGAACTACAACTCACCTATCAAAGAGCGCACAAAACAAAGATGTTCAGCTAATTGCACGTGCAAAACTGTTTGTAGAAATGTGTTCTTCCTTGAAAGAGGATTTACATTTGCTTCTGCCAGGCAGTTGGGATGGTTCTAATCCGAAACACCTGGGAGGGTTTGTCTAATTCTAATTCTTCCTTCTTCAGCATCTCAGCTCAAAGTAAGAGGATTCACCATTGACCCTTTTCACCCCTGGACTGCAATCCATTCCCTTAGTTCAGCCTCTTAGCTTCTCTCCAACCCCTCAGGATTTACCAAATACTCTCAAGCAGTCCTATCTACCAGTTTACTGCTCTGGGCCACTATACTGGCCTGGTAATTCTTCACGCTCTTGTTAGCACTCACTTTTTTTTTTTTTTTTTTTAAGCTTTTCTGGTTATCATCAACAGGAAAATTGGTCTGAAATATCTAGTTTGCCATTTTCAAACTTGGGTAGGCTAACGAACTCACTAAGGTCATACATCTTGAATAGCTTCGATAAGGCTGCCTACAAAACTTGTTTCTTTTGTTTTACACTGAGCTACCCTTTACTCTAACTGAAAAAGAAAGAAAAAAAAGAAAAACACCAGAGCATTTCAAATTGAACCAGAGTTTTCCATTGCCAGCTACAGAAGTCAAAATAATCTCTTAATATTTAACTATGAATTTCTTAAGTATGTTCTCTAAATCTTGTCCATCTTTGTATTCTCAGCCCCTAGCAGAGTAATTTCAGATAGTATTTGTTGAGTAAAAGAAGGAATAGGTAAAAGGGTGAGATATACAATTGTTAATGAAGGTACTTTCTACATGGGCCACTAGACTCCTCAATCTAATGAACCCGCATCCAGTATATCACAGAATAGCCTCTCTGTCCAAGTTTCCTTTTCAGGATAAAGTTTTTAAATGGTATGAGTGGAAAAGACCTGTAAGTTCAGGGTCTCCAATATCAGCTCCTCAAAATATCGTGAGGGATCTTCAAGTTCAAGGCTGGTCTAGCTTCTTTCCAGGGAGCTCTAGGGCTGTAAAGGACTATCAGATGGTGGACTACCAGATGGATCCACCCACTGTCAACCCAGCTTCAGTATGCCCTAAACAAAGCTCAGCATCTCTTCTCCCCCCCAAACTTTTAAAAAAATATATTTATTTATTCGGTTAAACCGGGTCTTGGTTGCAACATGCGGGCTCCTTAGTTATGACAGGAGAGTTCCTTATTTGTGACATGTGAACTCCCAGCTGTTGGATACACGTGGGACCATACTCCTACCAAGGAATCAAACCCAGAACTCCTGCATCGGGAGCACCGAGTCTCACAGACTGGGCTAGCAGGAAAGTTCATCGTTAGATCTATTTTTATCACAGAAATATCAGCCTTGTTTATTCCCACAAGCCTTCAAAGAATTGAGGCAACTGTCATGCTTTTTCCTCCCCATGTGAATCTTTAGTAAAAGATAAAAGATTCATTCGATTATGAGGAGAAACACTAGTATAGATTCCTCTCCCCCCACCTTTTTTTTTTTTTTGCTGTACACGGGCCTCTCACTGTTGTGGCCTCTCCCGTTGCGGAGCACAGGCTCCGGACGCACAGGCTCAGCGGCCATGGCTCACGGGCCCAGCCGCTCCGCGGCATGTGGGATCTTCCCAGACCGGGGCACAAACCCGCGTCCCCTGCATCAGCAGGCAGACTCTCAACCACTGCGCCACCAGGGAAGCCCTCCTCTCCCCCTTTTTAATTGCTTCTCCTTCACTTTGTTTACTGCCCCAGTTGGTGCCACTGCTTTTCCCACTTGCCTATACTAGTAACCTAATGGTCACCCCTTATTTCATCCTACCCCAAATCACCAACTTTGATGAGTTTTTAACCTAAATATTTCTCATATTTGTCCTTCTCCTGGACATCTCCACTCTTACTGCTTTAATGTGGGCTCTTTTCAATGCCCACCTGGAGTACAGCACTGGCTTCCTAATTGGTCTCACCTCCATTCTCTCTGGACCATCCTCCACAGAGTGGCCAAACGCAGCAGTGCATTCTTTAAAGCTCTCAGGGCTTTCCTGTCACCTGCAGACAATGCCAGCTCCTTTCCAGTTTGTAAAACTCTTCATAACCTGGCCCCTGCCTACCTCTCAAGACTCATGTTCCCTTTTTTGAAGTTCATGTTCTAAAATTACCAAATATATTATGCGTCCAAACATTTCTGTTATTCCTTCTGCATGAATTTCTCTTCCTTCCCTCACTTCTTCACCTGCTTAATTTGTACTCCTTCTTTAAGAATCAGCTTCCCCAGGCTAGTCCAAGTGATCTTTCAGTGTGCTCCCAACGTAGACCTCAATAATAAAACACAATCCATTATATTGAAAAGGTTTTATATTTATCACTTTCACTAATCTGTAATAAACTTGAAGGTATTCTAGCTTAGTGGTGGCACTTAATAGGCCTTTAATAACCTCTAGGTGTTCGTTCTTCAGTTTGAAGAGTTTAATTGAATAATAATATTTAAGATTAATCAGAATTAGAATGCATATTGTCCAAGTATCTTAGTCATTTCAATAGGTGGTTTGTTATGTTGTTTCTTGAGTTTTATTTTTCTCTTATTTTTATCACTATTAATAAGCATTAATATTATATTATTGCTACCTTAAAGGTATATTATATTTGCTACCTTATTAATCTTTATTTTATTATCTGAAAAGTTGATTTTTTTACATAACTGGATGGGCGTATTGAGAGTGAGATCTCATTTTCTCTTTTTAGAGCCCTCACATATTTTGATGTTTTTTTCATTCTCCTTCTTCATGGAAAGAGACTTGTGTCTTTTTTACTGTGCCCCACAGCATGGAGCTTTATTTATTAATATGTTACCTTTGTTAATACGTTACCTTCCTTCTAGTAGGATTGGGTCCTACACTGTTTTATGTCTTCATTCATTCCACGTGCTAACAAATTCCTTATATCTGTGTCCTGGAAGCCCCTGATTCCTCAGAGTAAAACCCTTCCTTCAGCAGAAATGAGAAGTACCCTTGCTGGTTATTCTAGTTGCAAGAGCAATATTTAGTCTTGTTCCCCTCACCCTGCCATCAATCCTGGGTATCACTGTCAATCTTCTTGTCTTTGATGTAAAAATCACAGCTTGCCTTGGCTTTCTGACTGACAGTAATGGCGATGCCTGCTTCAATGCCTATCACCAGTGGTTTGAAGAGGCAAGAAGGCTATGAAGGGAATGGATGCTTTTTACAACTGACTTGGCCTGTACTTGGTTTTATTGCTTTATTCCCTTACAACTTATAACGCTTGAAAGGCAGTACAAAAGTTCATTAGCCCAGTGTCTGACAGTTCAGAAACTAGTAACCTTCAGACTGATGTTCCCTCCATTGACTTACTCCATGTGGCAGATTAAACTTTCCAAAAATGGCCACAGCTATATTTCTCATCCTACGTGCTATTCCAGGACCTGTCAGTCCCCCATCAAGAAGTGAAGTCTATCTCCTCTCCCTTCAAACCTGGGTGGATCCTGTGACACCCTGGATGAGTATAACATAATAGAAGTGACACTGAATAACTTCTGAGGTTAGGTTATAGAAGGCAGTCTACACTTTGGGAACTTTGATTCGACCTGTGAGAAGTCCACTTACCCTGAAAGGTCATGTGGAGATATCACATGGAGACAGAGAGAGATGCCCAAGGAACCCCAGCTCTTTCAGCCTCCAGTTTTGTGTCTTCCCACCCAAGTAACGGAGATGTGAGTAAGTGAGCCTTCAGAGGATCCCAGCTCCTCTGATGGATCCTCACAGGATCCATCCCGTGAGGGTGGATCAAAAGTTTCCCTCCATATCTCTCCCAAATTGCAGACTTATGAGCAAAATAAATACTGTTGTTCTAAGTCACTAGGTTTTAGGGTTGTTTGTCATGCAGGAACATATGGGCAGAACATGCCTCATCATCAGAGTTCAGACAGAGACTCTCATTCGATGCCTTTTCTGTAAAGGTGGAAATTTGAGATTCTAGATGTGCCCTTAGATGGCAGAATGGGATGATAAGTCAGAGGGCTTTAAACTCTTTGTGTTGAGGCTTCTGTGTGAAAATAACACTGGAGATACTTTTTCAGGGCCGTTTGGAGGCTGGGAGAAAGAAAGAGGAATCAAAGTGGACCAGAAGGAAGAGACGCATGGGACAGACAGGCTATTCCCGGTACCTCCGCATCAGAGGACGAGAGACTACCATTTCTTTCTCTGTGTCATGTATTACGATCCCAATTCCCCAACAGTGTTCACTGCCCTAGAGAAGAACACAAGAGCCTTACTTTTCCTAGTGCATGATTCTTCCTACAGAGAAAGAAGACTTGTCTCTTTCTTTTCATTTGCCACTTATATTTTTAGGGCATCTGACCTCAGGGATCAGGAGAAAGGTGGGTGACTGTCCAGGGTGCTGGCTGAGGATTACCATGACTTGTGGATGTCTCTTGCTCCTGACATGCTTTGTTCTTCACAGGAACTCACATCTATAGGCTCAGTGACTTACAATGACAAAGGCATCCTAGATCCTAAGATGATCAAGGATTTGTCACTAGGTTTCATATATTTAGTTTTAGGATGTGATATAAAGACCAATCTAAAAAGGAAGACCACCATTTGTTCATTTCTTTACCTTAGTACCATACAGACGCCTCTGTGTAGGGGTGGGGGGGTGGGAGGTGTAGTATATGTACTCAACAGAACAAGGACTAAACAAGTTCTCCTAGAAGGGTTGAGGTATTTTACTCATTGACAATGTAACATTCCGTATACTGGAATCTCAAGTAGGCTAATCAGAATATTCTGCTGCACGTTTCATTGAATATCTTTGTTCACTGTTACTGGATGTGGACATAGGCATCCCATGTGCCACTGCCCTGGAAAGGGCAGACTGGGAACACTTGAGTCCCAGAATCTGGGACATGCAGTTGGAGGATCAGTTGGTCTACCTTTCTCTTTCCCCCTCCTATCTTCCTGTCCCCCCATGTCCTCTCTCTCCAGTCCTTTCTTTGCTGTGCAAGACCACATCCTAGGGTGGAAGTAGAGGTAGAAATCGAATGGTAATGACAAGTTCCTGTGGGGGCAGGAGAATAGGCTCCACCCACCCCACTGTGCTTCACAGTCACCCATGTGGCAAATGTGGTGAGGTGGTGAGGGAGAGCACTGCATCTGAAGGCAGACCTGTGTTCAGATTCAGCCTCTGAGGTTTGATGGCTGTGTAACCTCAAACCAGTCATTGAGTCCCTTTTTATTTTCTCATCTGTAAAAAGATAACTCAGCCTGCAGAGAGTTGTTGTGAGGACTAAGTGAGATGATGTATTAGAAAGAATTTTGTAACCTATGAAACACTCTACTAATTAATTACTATGTCTGATAATGAAGACATAAGAAGGGACGAAGGGGTGAATCTAAGGGGCTATTGAAGGCAACAATGAGCGGACATATGGGAAGAGAGGAGAGACATCCTCACAGGCAGAGGATATCTGCACCAGAGTTCCTGCCAGCTGGGTCTAACCCAGTAGAGGGAAAGTAGAGGCTCACCTGGAGGTGTGCATGTGCCCAAACTGAGGCAACAGGTAAGAGGGGAGAGCAACTGAATAATAGCAGTCATGTGCCCCACACTGGCTAAATGCCGGGACTGTGCTGAAGCCTTACATGCTTATTTACTTCTCAGGACAACTCTGTGTAACAGGTGCTAGTATCCTTACTTATAGAGAATAGGTTCTGATAGGTACAAGAAATTTCTAAAAACCTCACATCAAGTAAATGGCAGAAGATGGATTCAAATCTAGATTTTTCAGACTCCAAAGCCCCAGCCAGGAAGATGGAGAAAAGGTTTTATTTTGTTTTAATGAATTTTTATAACAAGGAGGAGAGTCAGAAAAACCTACTGTGAGGCAGTTCATAAAGCTGAGGTTTCAAAGAACCAGGGTGAGTGAAAGAAAGTAGGTGGTGGGACAAGTCAGAAGGTCCAGATGAGCCACAGAGACAGAGGCATACACCATCCTCCCTGTGGGATGGCTCGTGGGTGAGCTGGATGCATTTAAAGTGCTGTGGACAGAGCAACATCCTGCAGCCTATTCTAGGTGAGGACCAGAAAGTCTTCATCTTGGGCGTACCTGTGTTCCTGTTTTCTTTTCATTGCAGTTAGTAGTATTAGTGAATGGCACAGACCAGCATTTACCACAGTATATTCCAGGGCACATTAGTTCTGTAAGATGTTAATGGATAGGACTTGGAAAGAAGGGTCAAGTAAATTCACTTCAATTTAATTTAAGACATTTTTTGAAGACCCACAGCAGGGCTGTGAACTACAAATTCAACCATGAAAAATACAGGTAAAGTTCTTGTCCTCATGCAGGTTGTAACCTAACAGTCAAGTAAGTTTGGATATGTTATACCAAAGTGATGTAGGTTTCTTTACTGCAAACATTTCAGGGTTTTATGATGCATGCATTTCAACTTTCCAAGAGGAAGGTAGAGTATGCAGGGTATACTCTATGCAAAAAAGGGTACAGAGTATGCCAAATATCTGGCCATGCAATCCTATTTTATTTGCCATAAAGTCTCTTCTCATGACCCCAGAGCTGGTGTTCTGCAGCAAAAACCTGGAGGAAATGCTGGGGGCAGATAGAGAAAGAAGGACATACACCACCTCCACCTTGCTACATGTCACCACCATATTGGTAATGTGACCAAAAGAGATGATGGATAACATTTAAGCCCAGGACATGCCATTCAGGTGATGTAAATATGGGGGACAGTGGTCCCCGTTTGTGGACATTAAACGACAGCTACCTCTCAACACTGAACTCTGATGGAGAGTCAAGGCCACCTAAAAATTGCCAGAGGAAAGTCTGAGGGGGTGGATTGTTCTCTAAGCAGGACGGAGAGGCTCACTGGGCCAACGGAGTAGCAAGAGATGGAGGCATAGAAAGTGGTGAGTGAGGAGCGGGTAGGTCCTTTCCTCCTAGGCCATGAGAGAGAGGGAGTAGCATTTCTTGTCAGAGTCTTACAGGAGGACCTAGGTGGCAGCTGTGCTGGTGTGGGCCTGAGGGTAGAGCATGTTCCATCTTGTGTATAACATAGACAGAAGCACTCACTTGAGTCAGCCATGGGCCAGCAATCGAAGTTTATCACTCAGGCAAACAAGCCCAGGAAAAGAGCTGAAGGATGGCTAGTCTTTTTTTTTTTTTTTCCTTCTCCACGAAGACATTTTGATCTTGGTTACCCTCTGGGTTTTTCCTCTCTTTCTCTGATCCTGTCGCTCTCACGAGATGTGCCCTGCACAGGCGTTACATAACAGACGGCCTGCAGGGAACACCTATACAAGAGGGCATGACAGTCAGACAATGGGCGGGCAGAGCTGCCCTGAGAAAATGGAGTCATTCATGAGGCCTGTGAGAGGCGGCTCTGTTCCCAGCTTGGCTCGCTGGTAAATGAAGTGCGCTGGGGACAAAGAGGGAAACTTTACACTCTTGCAATTTTCCCACAGTGGCAGGCTCACAGAAAAACAAGGCACTAGTTGGCTTAGAGGAGAAAAGGCAAACATATCCATAGACTTTGCTTTCTCTCCCAGGTCGCTGTCTTGTGCCAAAACCACAGAATAATCTCCCAGCGAGGGAACAGCAAGGCTGACTTGCTGTGGGCCTAAAAGGCAGAAGCCAGAGGGTATGTATGGGTCTGCCTGCTGCTCCTGCCTGTTTCATCATCTCTCCATGGGTTTTCACTTCTGAATCACTCATATTCTACCTCTGTTCCAGCTCACTTTGCAGGGAAAGAATGTTGTCAGTGAAGATGATGACTCTGAAACAGAAATAACAACATCTCCTCTAAGTGCAAAATGGGCTGCATCTTCTTCCACAGAGCCAGCCGACTCACCTGTTCTCAGGCACTCTTCAGTTCGAGGACAGGATGACCATTGCTCCAGGCCTGTGTCCGGAGTCACATCCAGAAAATATGTAGCAGCTGGGCCCAGGGGCTCTTCGCATGGGAATTTTGTACTGTAGGTATATTGCTGCTTTGACTTATAAATCACAAAGTGCCAAAAATTTAACCTAAAAGTCATGTGTGTCTTCTAGTGTTTCATATAAGACTAAATTTCATGCCAAGATACCAGAATTATAACAAATAATCTTACATATTAAAGAAAATTCCCAAACCCCACTAAAAACCTACTTATCTTGGTACAAAGCTCTTGCCCAAGTTAACTATTTAAAGAGATTTTTGGAATCCATTGTAGAATGATTGAACACATGGCACTATCCCTACCACTAGGAATTCCACTGTAATCCCCAGGTGCAGAGTGGATCCCGCTGTGGGGTAAGTAAGTATAATATAATCGTATAAGATAGGAAGGTCCCTCTTTATCTACCCTGGAAGGTTTTCTCCTTACCCAGTACCAGAGGACTCCACAGGATAAAGAAGGGAAGAAGAGAGTTAGGAGGTGTAAAACACTTCCAGAATGATATGAAGGCACTAGTGCAGTCCAGTCTGGGATACAAATATAGTAAAATAGACCTGGGTTTGTAAGCTCAGCCCCATATGAGGAGGCTCTGTCCTTCTGGGCACTAAGCCTATGATGTGATCAGGTACCAGCTGAAGAAGATGGTGGTTAAATGCTCTGGAACGAGATAGATGGGTCTGTATCTTAATTTTAAAACTTGGTAACTATGAGACCTTCAGGAAATTACTTTGCTTTTGTTTCCTCAACTGTACAATCAGAATGGCCACAATTTATAGGAAGGTGGGAAGGCGTAGACCAGACATCTCTCCCGGGAGAACTGGAGGACGTGAACTGTAAGGCACCCCCCATCTCAGGCCATTCACAAGACTGAACAGCCTCATGAAGCAGGTGGAAATTTTTTGAGAAGAATCCTCATTGCCTTGGTAAAACTTCACACAGACCAGTATCGTGTCATGCACTGGGGCCTGGAAACCACTGCATAGATTATCTGCTGTGGTTGAATCCTACATTGACTTTAATGATATTCTTTAAAGAGTAACACTTTCAAGTTTTCTCATTTATGCTTCAGGTGTAAAAATGCAGCTTTCACCAATCCATGGGCCTCCCCTAACTGCTTCCACTTTAGAATTTGAGAGAAGAATCAAAAGCCTGTGGGCTTGCAGATGATCAGAGAATAGGCAGTCGCCAACATGTTTGGAGCACCTATCATGTCCCACGTACCATGCAAGACTTCAGTTACTTATGGTACTTACAACAGAGTGGGAGAGAGAGGTGAGGAATTGGGTTAAATGTTACAAGAATGAAGCCTGGGAGCCTCTGGGAGTATGCCTGAACCAGAAGAGCAGTGGCTGGGGAAGATTGTCCAGAGGAGGTGATACCTGAGCTGAGTCTTGAAGAGTACGTCAGCCAGGTGAAAGTATGGGGTGTACCCAGGCAGAAGGAGCCAAGCGTGCAAGGCCATGGAAGGCAAGAGGGCATGCATGTTTGATACACTGCAGTAGTTCCACATGGCTGGAGAATTAGAATGTGGTGAGATGAGACATGGTGAATAGGAGCCAGAGATGTAGACAGGGCCCAGATCTCCATAATATTCCCAGTTAGCTCTGAGACATCATTTCTTCCCAAGGAATACCTTCAATAGGGATATTTACTGCTCTAAGCATTTACTGATAATTTAACTCTTCAAATGGAATGGTAAAGCAGAGAAAGACACTGGGTAATGCTTCACATGTTTTCACGTCAGCAGTCCCTTTAATGACCTTTTTCTTTCTAATTTGAAAAGAATTCTTCAGGCAATTTAGTTTATGCTTCCATAACTATTTATCTTTTCTCTACTGACCTTTGAAACTGATCTTTTTTGAAAAAGCTATTTTTGACCAAATTGATCTAGATTACTCATTGACTAGTCTATTGACCACAGCTGCCTTTCAAAAGGGCTTCACCTTTTAAGCTTAATGATAGCTACCATTATTGGGCTACTATTATATGCCTGGCACTGTGCTAAGTGTTTTGAAATATTGTTATTCAATCCTCACAGCAAATCAACGAAAAAGATACTACTATTATTTCTTTTGTAATTTATACATATTTTATATCTCATTCTTTTTTTGAGGTGTAGTTGACTTACAAGATTATATAAGTTTCAGGTGTACAACATAGTAATTCACAATTTTTAAAGATTATATTCCGTTTATAGTTATTATAAAATATTATTCCCTGTGCTGTATAATATACCCTTGTTGTTTATTTATTTTATACATGGTAGTTTGTACCTCTTCATCCTCTCCCCCTACCTTTCCCCTCCCTCTCCCCTCGCCACTGGTAAACACTAATTTGTTCTCTATATCTGTGATACTATTATTTCCACTTTACAGATGAGAAAAATGAGGCTTGATAAAGTAATAGCTTATAAATGGCAGAACTGGGATTCAATCTGTTTGATTCCAAAATCTCTACTCTTCACCGTTTCACTCCACCACTATTTTAAAATACTTTTGAGGGGAACAACTGAAAACAAGATGTATGAGAGTTGCTTCCCGGTGGATAGTCAAGTTCTTAGACCAGAAAACATCTTTTCCTTTGCAGATAGAAGGCAGCTGTTGGGCTGAATCCTGCAGGCTTACAAGCCCAGCTTCAAGACCAAAGAAAGAGCCCAGAGTCAGCCACAGAGACATAAATGATTTAATGGATGAGGGAGCTTACATGTCGGAAGCGAGGTCCTGGAGCAACGACGGGCAGGACATGGTGACAGTCTTCGCTCCTGGAAGGGGGGGCGGGGAGGGGAGATTACCTGTTATAGGGGAATTGATGTCAGGTGGGCTCATTAGCTACCAGGGAAACCAGTAGACGGGCACACCCCTCACCACCCCTTTGATAAGAACAATCACTAGCTGGGGTCTGGGACAAGTACATAGGAAAGTCAGTCATGTGTATAGGGTATAGGTGAAGCAGGCACTGGTCGGGCAGGGGATGTGCTCTCTTACAGAGAGCAAGAGAGCAGCCATTTTGAGCAGCCTGACCATATAGCAGCAAAGCAGCAAACGATCAGTGAATGTTCTAAGAGGTGATGGGGGAGATAGGAGGTCAGAAAAGAACTTCTCTCTGTGATGTGAAAACTTGAGTTAAGATACCTCTGAAGAATTTTAATGCCAATTTTTCTGTAAAACTCTCATTCTTTGAAGTATGGACTTTAGTTAATAATAATGTATTGGAACTTCCCTGGTGGCATAGTGGTTAAGAATCCGCCTGCCAATGCAGGGGATACGGGTTTGAGCCCTGGTCCGGGAAGATCCCACATGCCGCGGAGCAACAAAGCCCATGCGCCACAACTACTGAGCCTGCGCTCTAGAGCCCATGAGCCACATCTACTGAGCCCGTGTGCCACAACTACTGAAGCCCGCATGCCTAGAGCCCGTGCTCTGCAACAAGAGAAGCCACTGCAAGGAGAAAGCCCATGCACTGCAATGAAGAGTAGCCCCCGCTTGCTGCAACTAGAGAAAGCCTAGGCGCAGCAACAAAGACCCAACGTGGCCAAAAATAAATAAATAAATTTATTTTAAAAATAATAATGTATCAATATCGGTTCCTTAATTGTAATAAATGTACCATGCTCATGTAAGATGTTACTCATAGGGGAAACTAGGTGAGGGGTATATGGGAACTCTGTCCTATCTTTGCAATTTTTCTTCAAGTCTAAAACTATTGTAAAAAATAAAGTTTGTTTTAAAAAACCTCATTCTCCAAAGCCACATACATATTCCAGAAGAGCTTTTATTCTTAGAAACATCCAGAAACAATTGATTTGCTAAGATCATGGCCCAGATTAGAATGAGCAGTAATTATTAATGATTAAAGTTTAGTGCAGAAGTTCCAAATTTGTACACTGGAGTGTTTATGTATCTCTAAATCTATATGTGTATGGATATATATATATATATATATATATACACGTATATATATATGTATATATATCAGTGATTCCTGTTGCTCTTTATTTTGTAGACAAAGCATGATTGACAAAAAGTATGTGTCACACACTTTTTTACCTCGTTATCTATATCTTTGAACTGCATGTTACTGACCCAGGTCCCTTTATCCATCTCTTAAGAGCTGTTGAATTAGTCAAACTGCCTGGGGTTGAAGAGGAGGCTTCCAAAGAGCTGATCTCATACATTCAAACTGGCAGGCTGGCCAGTTCTCAGGCACATGAAAGTGTTCTCTGGTGCTAAACACCCCATTGCAGTTGTGCCCATTTGGGGGGCATGGTTGATACAGCCTTGATGCATTCACTGGGCTGCTTTTCCCTCTCATCTACCCTGCTCCAGCCAGATTAAGGAGAGCATGTTTTATGAAGAAACCAACTCCCTTAGTTAAGATTATTCAACTCCTTGTTACTCTCCCCTTTCTCCAGGTGGAGATCTGAAGGGTCTGAGGAGGGAGGCTTCCTGTTGGAGGTTGTATAGCCAGGCTGGAAGCCAGCAGTTGGACAGAGGGAGAAAGATGCTCAAAAAGGCTTGCTTCCCAGGGCCCCATCCCAACCACACCACTTCTCTTTTTTTTAGATAACAGCGTAAGGAGGTTGGTCAACATGAGTTTAATTATTATCCAGAAAACCATTAAGGGCTGGATGAGCTCACTCACAGAGGCCACTGGATTTCGGAAGCAGGGATTTTTATTTCCTCTGGACTGGGAGAGTTGAGTCATATAAAAGAACCCAAGCTTTACTGAATTCAGACCCACATTTTGTTTCCAGCCAAAGGTCATCTTGAAGCAGAGTGGGAAGCAAAGCTTCCCTATAAGAAGAGCGTTAGGCTCTGAGCTTGGTTCCCCTATTTACATTCAGACAATGGGAGGGCAGTTGACTGTTTTCACGGTGTGCAAAATAGTTTCACTTAGTAAAAATAGTTCTCAGTGTATTTAGTTTGCTCTCTCTGCCATAATGCTTATGTGGTACCCCCATAAATCTCTTCTCTATTTAGGGGCCTACTGACTAGCCCTTCTATAGCTTGGGATCTAAAAAAGGCAATTCCTTCTTTGGTGTGAGCTTTTTCAGAATGCCTGTGCAAGGAATAAGAATTTGCTGGCCATCTGCCTGGGAGGAGACATCTGTATCAACTATAAGATCTGGCTTCTAGGTCACCAAGAGTTAGAAAGAGTTGAACAACCACCCTGGCCCCTTGGCTCGTGAGGAGCTCCCTCCAGGGTTAATAGGAAAAGAGATGAGGGCCAGGAGGTGGACACAGTCAGCCATTCTCCAAAGCCAGAATTGGACCTTGGAAGCCTTGTTTTCTAAAGTGATATAGGAAAATTAAGGGGAACCAGTAGACGAGGGACTTAGCAAGGCTGAAGCTACAGCACAAGGTCACATAGACTCTGAATGAACAAGCTGTGTCTCCAACACAGGTTTTATCTGACTCCAAAGTTCAGGCCCTTCTACTTGAGATTTAAATCTCTCATGTGGAATATGGTCAGTTAAGGCTGCAAAAGGGAAAGGAATGGAATCCCAATGTTGAATATTTATGAATATATAAGCTCCTGAACACTGTCAACAGTAAACAGATGGGAGCTCACTTCAGATATAATTATAACCATGCCAAAAAGTCATAATTAACATTGAAAACCTTTAGTGCACTTGCTATCGGAGCTATTGAGTATTCCTAACCCTGTGGTACAGAAGAAAAAAAATAAAAGCCTGAGAATTCAGCTCATTTACTCAAGTCATTGACACATCAAAGGAAAAGCTCTTCTAAGTCCATTTAGGTTGGTTTAGGGCTGGGGAACATGCCCAGAATCCCTAAATAGAAATAAGTATTGGTCATCAGAGCAGTGTGGTCTGGCCGAGAGGTCACCTCGGGCTCCAGAAGTTCCTTGTTCAACTCTGGTATCTAAACGTCCAAAATGCCTTATTCACTTCAGAGGGTGAAAAACACTCAATTCCCCAGGATTGTCAGATGGAGTTTTCCAGTATAAAACGTCTCAGTCGCTGGGAACCCGGCCAAAGTAAACTCCTATTCCTGACCCACCCATACCTCTGAACTGGCTGGGAAGGGAGAGAGGGAAATCCCAAAACAAATGTAAAAGCAGCTTGTCAGTTTGTGCTGTGGCCCTCCCCTCCCCCGGGGGAAGGTTCACTCCAGGTGAGACAGGATCTGGGGAAAGCTGTGGGTGACGAGCTGTCAATGGCATCTCTGTTTGGTTCCAGGCCTAAGTGGGGCCGTGGCTTACATAACAGTTTGGCAGGGGTACGCAGCCAGGCGGAAGCACGCGGGTTTCCAGCAGCATATAATCATCTTTGATTTCTCTGTTTGTTCAGTAGTTTTTAATGTGGTGGGAGAGGGAGCGGTGCAGAAGGAGGAGCAGGATTCTGACACGCTGCAATCTTCTGTTTCCTTCGACAGAACAAATAGTCCCAAACGGATCCCTGTGGCCAGAGAATTAGCAACTGCCACACAAGTCCTCTTTGGGGCAGGAGCTGCACTGGAGCCCAGTCCTGACCTAAGAAGGTCAGAGATTGACCTAAAACATGAGCCTGCACATGAGCCTGATGGGCTGCCGGGAGGTTGGGGTCCCTGGCAGTGCCTGACACTGTTTGCCCTCTTGGCTGCAAGGACTATCGTGTCCCCCTCTGATCTTGCAGGTTGCTGTGTCCCATGCCATGTTCACCCAGAAAGGCAGGTATTCAGCCCTTGTGTCTTGCTAACCAATGTCTCTCTCTCTCCAGGCCACCTCCATGTAGGTACCAGGCTGATCATGCTGGAACAGTGAGCATGTGGGAGCGACCAATTTACACAGTAACATTCACTTGATAAAAGCACAAATTTCCAGCCCCTTTTGATCCTAATTTACCTGGAGTTGAGTAGCAACTATCCTCCTGAGAATGAGAACACGCTCTCTACTGGCTGTAGTCCCCACCAGTCCCTATTGTCCCTCACCTGGAGGTCTCTTCATTTACTTATTTTACTTTTCTGGTTCTTGCAGACATTTTTAGGTTGAGTTCCCTGTCCTATCTTAATTGTAATCATTTGCTATCATAATCATCTGCTTACCTCTCTGACCTGCCTGATAGACTGTGAACTCCTTGGGCAGGGGCTCAAATTGATCATTGATTTATTGAACAACTATCTATGGAGTCCTCACCTTGGGCAGAATGAAAAGTACTAGTCATTTTGTCAGGAATATAGTATTCAGCATAGACTTCTAGTGCCTAGCACTGAGCACCTGCTCTCTATATGTATTTAGATTAAATGAATAAATGACTACTTCTTCCTTTGTGAGACGTGTTGATCTTGGCAGTAGGGTTCTGTTACCAAATATTCCCATGCTGTCAACCTTGTAAGCAGGTTTCCTGATAGGGTGCACCTTGTTATGCAGTAATTTGCATGAACTTGTGTAATGTTGTTTTGCTCAGGTATTTCCCTATATTCAGATATTTTTAATCCCCAGCTTGCATCTCTAGCCTCATTTTTGGCTACTCCCTACCCTATCCAGCCATGCAGCATTGCTTATATGACGTCTCTGTATCCACTTCACTCCTGGGACATCCATGCCCTTGCTCACACTGTCTCCTCAATCCGGAATGTCCGCTGTCTTGCCCTTTACTTCACCTCCTTACCACTCCTCCTGGCCAGCTCCCAGCCCACTCATAAGACTCAGCTCACATGTCACCTCCCCCAGGAGCCTCCCCTGATCTCTCCAGGCTGGGTTAGAGATTTCTACTTTCTGTTCTCGATTTTTGTGCAGATCTTTTATGAGTCTGTCTCCACCACCATGCTGACAGCCCCTGAGGTCAGGGACTGTCTTTTCACTTCTGGATTCTCAGGGCCAAGCACATAATAGGAACTTTCTATATATAGAGAGAAGACAATTCAGTCGTGCTGGTAGATGAGACCTTGCCCGGCCCAGACCCATTATTAGCACCACATCGGTGCACACATACCCTCAACCCCCGACACTCCCTGCAGAGGCCACATTACCTGCCAAGGAACCAACCGGATTCTTGCTTTGTACAGAGACTAGCTCTCTGTTGACATATCATGTTCTTTCCCCATTATAATTACTACCCAGGCTCTGTGTGTTTTCTCAAGCTTTCAGTGTTTGAGTACATGAGATTCTTTTGCTCTACATAAGAAAGCAATGCCATCTGTTCACTAGATGGAAATTCCAGAAAGCTTCAGAAAAGCAACCAGGTTTTTGCTATAGAACAGCCTCAAAATACCTCAGTGGAATTCGGGGTGGGAGGCAGATAAAATCATGACAGGAAAAACTGAGGGCTCTTAGTTATGTGTGATTTCTGCCCCCTTTCTTCCATCTTAGAGTTTAGAACTTTTCTCTCAAATCCATTTCAGTGGGATCTATGCCCCAAGGAAAATGAACATCCTCCTTAAACCTCAGTCTAGCAGCCCCAAGGGTGATGGTTGCCTCTAGGAATTCATGGCTCAACCCCATAAAGCACTTGCACCTACCATATACACACCAGCTGATAGGTGCTTTGGGGTCATGGAGATCCCGAAGACATTCACAAGCCTTACCTTGAAGGCCAGATGGAGAGGAGACACACCTACAAACCACAGCAGCAAGAGGCAAATTGGAACGAGTGGTGTAATAAAAGTCAAGTCAGTTGCTGTGGAAAAGTAGGAGAGGCAGTTAATCCTATAATGTCACCCCTACTTAAGACCATTCAGTGGTTCCCCATTGATTTGCAGGTGAAGTCCAGATGCCTTAATATGACATTCAAGGCCTTCTGTGATCCAGGTCTTGGCTGTTCCCCAGCCCCCTTTGTCTCCTTGGTGCCTCCCCTGACCCACACTCATGCCCAGTGCTCCAGCCATGGGAATCCACTTGTTCCCAAATGAAGCATGCTCTCCTTCATCTCTCTTCATACCTGCAGTTTTCTTTGCCTAGAATGTCTTCTTCTTTTTCCACAAACTATTACATTCAGTTGAGGCTTCCAGTCCTAGAACAACCTCTCAGACTGAGTTATGTGTTTCCTCTTTGCAGCCCCTTAGTACTCTGTGCATGCCTCACTATCCCCCATCACAGCTGTCTTCTCCACTAGACTGCAAGCTTCCTGAAGGCAAGGATTGAGTTCCACCTCTGTAGCCTCAGAAAACAATAAAATACCAGGAAACTAGTAGATGTGCAATAAATATCTGTTAAACACTAAACTTGCTGAATACATATTGTGACAATCAGGGAAGTAAGTCCTTATGGAACAAAACCTTGAAAAATGAATTTTACGATAATTGATTGAGAAAGGGAAAGGATATTTCAAATTGAAAGACCAACTTATCTGGATACGTATTAAAGGACTCAATCAATATTTATTGCTAGCTTGGCAGAATCTTATCAAGTTATCCTTACCTTATAATCCAGCATTTTCATTCCTGAGTATTTACCCAAGAGAACTAAAAACATACATCCACAAGAAGACATAAAAGAATGTTTTTGGAAGCTTTAGTCATAGCAGCCCCAAACTGGAAATAACCAAATATCCATCAACTAGAGAATGGATAAACACATTGTGGAATATTTATGCATGGAATACTGCACAGCCATAAACAAGAACAAATTACTAATATATGCAAACATGGATAAATCTCTAAAACATGTTGAGTTTAAAACTCTGACACATATAAAAGAGCTCATACTAAATGACTGCACTTATATGAAGTTCAAGAATGGGTTGTTCACTGTAAGGAAACTTTAACTCGATTTTTGAAAATCATTTATTAAGTACCAACTATGTCCCTGGCACTCTAGAGTACTGTTCTGGTAGCATTCCAGGTGTACTAGGGGGATGCATTAGAGAACAATACAGAAGCTGCAGCCCTTGGGGTGCTTACATCCTTGTAGGTCAGCTTGACATGTTCAATGTGAAAGGGCAAGCTGATATTTATCCTCATTGAGGTTGTTGACCTCCTTCAAGGACTTAATGCCAGGACTGGTGAGTGCTCACAACGCTTAAGCAAGTGATTGGGATTGCATTGGAATTTGGTTAGTAACACACTGAAACATTCCAATGATATTTGCCTTGCCTAGTGATAAGCAGAAGTTTGGCAGAGGGGATGGAGCACAGGCTTACTTTATCTCAGAATACAGGCATCAGGGACTGTGGGGAAAGAGTGCTCTGCAAGGAGGTCCCCTCCTTGGGGCAGGCCCTGTGCTGGGAATGAATGCAGACGCCATATCCAAGAAGGCCATGGAGCGGAGGAGGGCCCCTGTCCAGGCCTGAAGATAGAAGAGACAGAGGGGCTGATTGCATCCCTTGGTTCTTCTCACCAGCAGCCAAAATCAGGCATCTGAAACAGAGGTATCTAGCAAGGCATTTTATGGAGGAAAGAGGCTGTAGTAGAAAACCAAAATTGCTCCAAAGTAGCCAAACCAGCTAATGTGGAAGTGGCCATTTTTTTATAAATTTATACATTTAAATTGGGATGAGAAATTGAGAATTGGATGAGCTGGGTTTGTTTTTTTTTTTTCTTTTGTCAGATGCTTAGTATAAGAAATTTGGGGATATTTTTAAAAAACCTTGTGACCAGACTTCCCTGGTGGCGCAGTGGTTAAGAATCTGCCTGCCAATGCAGGGGACACGGGTTCAAGCCCTGGTGCAGGAAGATCCCACATGTCGCAGAGCAACTAAGCGCGTGCGCCACAACTACTGAGCCTGTGCAACAAAACTACTGAAGCCCACACACCTAGAGCCCATGCTCTGCAATAAGAAAAGCCACCGCAATGAGAAGCCTATGCACCTGCAACAAAGGGTAGCCCCCACTCGCCGCAACTAGAGAAAGCCCGTGAGCAGCAACAAAGACCCAGCACAGCCAAATAAATAAATAAATAATAACAAACAACAAAAAACCTTGTGACCATCCATAATTTACATTACTAGTAGTAAATTACCATTGCCAAATATTCTAAAGGAAGCTTTTGTTACTTGGGCTATGACGTGTGTCACTTAAGGAAGTTATTATGCTCATAATTTTGACACTGATGAGTGGTGCAGAAACCGACGGTATTAATCTAGTCTCAGGCAACAAAGGGAATATGCTTCCGCTGACTTGCATGTGGGACAGCCCACACCAGTCTTCCAGGAACAGCACTCAAATCTTCTCTACCATGTCTTCATCAGCTCTCCTCCCTCTGTTTATTAACAATGCACGGGGGCCAGCCATGATGAACGATGATAGGATGGAGGACGTGGGTCACGGAACCCAGAACAAATCACATGTAATTCGTCACCACTCTGTAAGTTTTATTCTCTAGTGAAGGTCAACATAGAAGGGAAAAATAAATGCAACAAGGGCCCCTTGGGGAGTTCAGGGTGCTGACTGTGTGTGGTGCGAGCTGGTGGTCTTCTCACACCAGTCCTAGAAGAGCAATTTCCTTCTTGCAACACCACATTGGCTCCTCCCTCACCCCTAGGAGCTTGCGATTAACATATACCCACTACTACGTATAAAATAGATAACCAAGAAGGACCTACTGTATAGCAGAGGAAGCTATACTTGATATCCTGTAATAACATATAACGGAAGAGAATGTAAAAAAAGAATATATACATATATGTATAACTGAAGCACTTTACTGTACCCCAGAAACTAACGCAACACTGTAAATCAACTACATTTCAATTAAAATTTAAAAAAAAGAATTGTGTAAAAAAAATACCTGAAGAGATACTATTTTGTGGATCACGTTGCCTTTTATTATTAAAGTTGAATTTCTAGCAATCTGACTCTTTTTGGTCACCGTCTTAAGTTATTTTGAGGATGATGGTTTGCAAGCTTTTAACAGTTTTTATAACTTCCCTGCTACTGAAAATGAATGTGATAGAAGTAAACATTTTAGGAAAACAATGCTTCCGAATTTGAGAAATCTCTCGAGTGATTAATTAGTTCCAAAGATGTTTACAGTAGCTTTAAAATAACCAAACAATATGGGATGGATTAATTAACTAATACCATACAAAGAAATACAAATCAGTCATTGAAATAATGTCATAGGTAAGTATTTATTGGAATATTAAATGGAAAAAAAATATAGGCTGTTTGTACAATGTAATCCAGTGGGGGGGTGTGTGTGTGTCCACAAGTGCACAGGTGTGCACGTGTGCATGTGTTTACATAGTATGTGTGTAGGTCTGGAAGGAAAATAAAATAAGTGACCAAACACTGGTTATCTTGAATGGGTAAGATCATAAAGTTTTAAAATTTTACAGTTTTTGCCTATTTGTATCTTCTAAATATTCTACAAAGAATATTTATTAAGTTTTATAATATGAAAAAAGGTACTTTAAAAAGAAAGTAACCGGGCTTCCCTGGTGGTGCAGTAGTTGAGAGTCCGCCTGCCGATGCAGGGAACATGGGTTCATGCCCCAGTCTGGGAAGATCCCACAAGCCGCGGAGCGGCTGGGCCCGTGAGCCATGGCTGCTGGGCCTGCACGTCCGGAGCCTGTGCTCCGCAACGGGAGAGGCCACAACAGTGAGAGGCCTGCGTACAGAAAAAAAAAAAAAAAAAAAAAAAAAAAAAGAAAGTAACCAAATATATCTAAAAATGTTAATAAACTTTAAAAAGCTAAACTAGCAACTCATGATTCTCCCCATGAAAAATATTAATGGGGACAGTCTTGATTTCATGTATTTTGGGGGTTTTTTTGTATCTATGTTTAGCTAAGTGCATTGATTAAATGCACTTCGACTTTTACACCTTTATAAGACTTTCTGTATAAGTTAACTCACAATATAAAGCAAGACTTTGCCACATTTGGAGTCTTGGGTTTGAAATCAGAAAATAAGGTCACTGTCAGGGAAAACAAAGGCAGGCAAGTCTTTTAAGCTGCTCAGATACGGACAAATCTGAGGGCTCCACAGTAAGTCTTTCTTTATAGAGAAGTGTTATATGGGGTCATTTTATGTAGCCACTGTGTTTTAAAATCCAGGATTCAAGCCGAAGATTGCAAAAATGCTTTCACCTGAGGCATCCCAGATGGAAAATCCTGTTTTCAATTCTTCACTCCAGGTGAGGTAGTGCCTTTGGGTTGAGGATTATATAATCATATTTCATACTCCTTACTCATACCTTAAAGGAATGGACGGAAAGACTAAGAGTCTAAGAGAGGATAGATTGATCTTTTTCTTTAAGATCTTTCCCTCAAGTACCTCTTGGCAAGATCCTCTTAGCTCACCATTACAGTCTTCAGAAAAACTATGTGGGAAAGGAACGTAGGCTTGTATGACTTATTTTCTCAACTAAAAAGGTGCTGGATATTCCTCCCAATCCTTCAGTCTTACAAATTATAAGTGGGGGGGATGGAGAATAACACAAGTAGAAATGAGCTTCTGTTTTGCCACTGACTAGCCATGTAACTTTGGGGAAATCACCTCTCACTAGTAAAATGAGTCAATCTCTGTCTTCTAAACCCCTCTGTTCCCTAAGCAGAACTCTAGAAGGCTGACATCACTCTACAACACCATTCTGGTCTGATGGATAAGTGCACTCCAGATACATGATCTGTGATGCTTGAGATGTTCTGGTGCTGGTAGGATGCCCACATGTTTGAGGCTTCATTGAAGGGCTTTCTCTATTTTCTTTCCTCTAATGGATACAAATTTTCTGGTCTCTGACCACAGGTATCCTCAGACAGCATTGTGAAGAAGACAGTAAAAAGGGCAATAAACCCAAGGACAGGAAAGAAAAAGGTCAGCAGTCGTAGAAGGAAGAGCAAATGATCAACAAGAGGAATGTGAAACCCAGATGCCAGCTGGAAAGCAGAACAGGAAGTCAAGTACAGGAAGTCAACTCTGTAAACTGAAGGGCACAGTATATCTTTCTTGATGATATTAATATTAGGCTGCTCCTTGAGATGAGAGCCTTAGCTCAGGCCTCTTATTCAAAGTCTAACAATTGGTGGATCTACGGGAAGCCCATGTCATGAAACTTGTCTTCAAACTGAGAGTGATTCACAGTCCCAAATCTGATGCCCCTTCCCGATCCCCACCTCATGGGTTAGATTGAGATCTTTCTAGAAGGTGGATTCCTGGAAAAAGTACTGGAGTTGGTCAGAAGGTCCGGGTTTGAGTCTAAGTTCTGCGGATCATAGGCAGATCATTTACACGCAGAGACTCAATTTCCTCATTTGCAAAGTGGACAGATTAACACCGCCCTGCGTACCTCCCTGAGTGGCTCTGAGGATGGGCTGAGAATTCACTGAGTGAAGGTGAAGGTTGTGCCACTGGAACCAGGGCTGGCATCTCCCCATGCATTATCTGTAATGCTGAGCTCAGGGTGGTATTCTTAGAGATTAAGTGAGAAGCAGAGTGATTACAACAAAGGCGGTGCCACTCTCTACATTGGTCATTAAGAGAGCTGGTTGCAAAACACCAGATCTTGTTTTAGTACCTGTTTCTTTAAGTTTCAAGGAACAAGATCCACAGCTTCCTTTCCCTGCATTAACCCTGACACCCACCAGGCCTGAGCCTCATACCCATCATACAAAGCCCTCAGAGCAACATTTGACAGCCACTGCCAGTGTCATTACTGCTATCCTTTTTCTGCTCCTATCACGAGTATAGCAACCAAAGAGACTTGTGATTGATGAGAAGTTTTCCCAGCACCCAAAGCTTGGGAGTACGTGCACCTCATGAAGGGCTGTTTGGGGTCTTGAGTGCTTATTAGTTTAGTAATTGGAACACTTGTGGTTCTTCCTGCCAAGTGTCCAAAGATGTGACATAAAAGTCTTTCCCTTTGGCACTGGTGGCTCAGGAGGTGAGTCCCGCTGGCACGTCGGGCTGGAGGTCACCCTGACCCCTGCTCCAGAGCCATCACTTCCCTGTCCTTGATCAGCAGACTTGCATTTCCATGTGAATGAGCCCAGGGAAAAGAATGTTGCTGAGTTTTATGGGTCTCTCATTCTCTTCTTTTCTTTAAAAATGGGCCAGAAACTCTAGTCCTTTCAGCCTTCTTCCTCTCCCTGGAGTCTCACTGGTGCATATTACTGCTAATGGGGCTTCAGGCCTTGCCAACTCAAAATGAAGAGCAGGTCGTCCGCACCGCATCTGTGGCTTAATGAGGAGCCCTGAATGCTGATGAGAAATCAAACATGCATTGAAAATATCCCATTCTCAGCCTGTTGTCCCTCCCCTCCCCTCATCATCTCCAGGTCCTGAGCCCACTGCCAGCAGAAGGTGACCTGCCAAACTGATACCCCGGGTAGCTTGGGGAAAGGCACACATAGGGGACTCAGAAGCACACTCTGAACTTGTTTTCTCTCTGCTCAGTGGCTGCCAAAGCAGGGGCTGGAGCGTGGGAGCAAGTGGAAATGGGAAAAGGGTTCACATGACTGGGAAGAATGAAAAGTCTGTGGGGTTGGGAGCAGGAAGTCAGACATGGGTTGAGGACCTGAAAACTCATCATTAGGAACTTCATCCTACCTCAAGAGCAGGGATTGGGAACTTTTACGAGCTTCTTTAGTAGAAGAAGAGCAGGGGAGGGTGAGTGGCAGAGAAAACATGGGTCCCCAAGACAGGAGCCATGGTCCCAGGCCTGGAGCTGGGGTGGGTTCCCCGCAGGAACTTGCTTAAGACCTCTCCGGGCCTCACTTCCTCCCTCGTGTGGGAATCCACGCTTTACCTGCTGCCCAAGCCCATGGTGAGGACTTTGGGTGACAATGCCTGTGGAAGGATTTTGTCAACTTGGGCCCATCAAATGTGTTAAATAATGAAAGGTCTTTTTAGGCAAATGAATTAGTTAGAAATCTAGAGATGGTAAAGCTAGCTAAACAGCTAGGAAGTGGGCTAGGTAAGCATGAGAGCGGGGACCCCCCCAAACCTGGAGGGATTCCCCTAACAAAATCAACAGTATTAAAAGTGCAGGCTGTTCAGGACAAACTGAATGGAGCAAGTTGACAGTAGCTAAAGTGATATCCATGTTGTTAAAGGGCATGTTGACAAAGGCTCGGCACAGCGTGAAGACTGGCAAAGAGTGGAGCATGGCAGCGCTTACCCAGACTGTCCAGGGGAAATGGTGATGAGACATCCCTATGTGGAGATAGGCCATCATGGCTTCATGCCCTTTAGACCCCACAGTAGTTCCCTACCTTGGTTTCATGTTCACTGAACCCCCTTCTGATCATGTCCTGACTTGCATGGAAATTTCTCACCAGGGACAAATGTGCAGATCAGAGAACTTTACAATTTTCTCTAAGGCCAGTACATTTTTTTTCCGGTAATTATTTTATCTATCAGTCTCCTATGACTGATTCATATAAATCACTTCCCTCTGGGTCCAATTTGGGGCCCTGACACAATTGAGTTTTTAGACTTACAAGGCTGAGGGAAGACTAGATCTCAGATCCCCAAGGACCTGCCAATTTGGACAATTTCTGGGCACCTAATTGGCATCTCCTGGACTCTACCACCCCCCTCTAAGTGACAACAGCTTTGAAAGCCAACAAAGCCAACTGGACCAAGGTTATGGCTGGATGAATGGAAAGGGAGAGAGAGGTTTCAGAAAGGCCTTGTTGATAACATGCATTTGAGTGGAGGTGAAGAAGTGAAAGAAATCAGGCATCAACGAAGTCTCCAAGTTTTAGGAGCAGCAAACTGGGATGGGGGTAAGGAGCTGGTACATTACTGAGAATAATGCGAGGGTGTAAGGTTGGTATAATGTTGGCGAATACCATGCATATGTTCCTTTTCCTCCTTCCTATGCTCATGGAGTGGTCACTAATCAGTGTTGGCTTTTCTCCTTTTGAGAAAGGTTAAAACCTTAGAATCCTTCTCAACTCAGGAACATTCTAGGAACCACTCTAATAGGTCAGAGCTAGTGTATGAGATGAAATAATAATATGACATCTCGAAGCTAATGAGTAAAGTAGGTACTCACCAGATAGTCATTGGCTAATTATTGATAATAACTTGGGTGAAGTAGTTTAGACAAATTCTGGACTCCAAAAAAAAAAAAAAAGGCAGTTGACCTTCTCTGATATCTAATTTCCAATAAAGACCACAATAAAATATGGAACATCCTCATATTCCCAAGGTGTGCTGTGTCTGACCATATTTCCTGTCTCATCAGTGAAAGAGGAGAGAAATTTTTGATGTAAGCAGAAGCTAGTGATAAGTTGAAATATACACAAACACTTGCCCATTTGAAATTCAGCTGTCTTCCTAAGTTTAGAAACTCAGGGAGCTATTATATGACTCTCTGATAAAGACAATTTCTCCTTCTGCCTCCAAACACAGATCTATAGTTTGTCCACCCCATCAAAACAGAGGAGCTCTGAGTGTCTGCCACAGACCCCTGCTGAGGAAAGTGAACCCAGGCTTTTCTTTCTGCCTGAATGGCTATGGTTTATGTCATTTGTGATGAGAGACAGCAACCTTGTTCTAGCTGACAACAATAGGAATGGAGCCCCAGTCAAAGGCCATCAAGTATGGGATGACGATGATGCAAAACATGCTTCTACATGGTGCCTTGGGGAGAAACTCTATCCAGTGGTGGCCCTCCACATTGGATAGTGACAATGATTGACAACAGTGCTGTTGGGGAGTATGAGAGGTGCTCACAGACAAGACGGGTCACACAGGAGCCATTACAGTACGGTGAATCATGTCAAACTGCTTTATTGGGCTTCCGTGGTGGCGCAGTGGTTAAGAATCCGCCTACCAATGCAGGGGACACGGGTTCGAGCCCTGGTCCGGGAAGATCCCATATGCCTCGGAGCAACTAAGCCCGTGGGCCACAACTACTGAGCCTGCGCTCTAGAGACTGTGAGTTGCAACTACTGAGCCCGTGCACCACAGCTGCTGAACCTAGGGCCCATGCTCTGCAACAAGAGAAGCCACCGCAATGAGAAGCTCTGCAACGAAGAGTAGCCCCTGCTCGCCACAACTAGGGCAAGCCTGCACGAAACAATGAAGACCCAAGGCAGCCAAAAATAAATTAATAATTAATTAATTTTAAAAACTGCTTTATTGCTACCCTGGATTCAATCTAGACCTACCGTGCATCCCACTGTGAAAGCCCTGGACCAATATGCAGGACCCACAATGGCTATGGAACTGCTGAGCACTTGGCCTGCCTCCTTACTTCCCTGTAAATTCCAACAGTAAAACTGCATCGCTTAAGATAATTTAAGTAAGACTCTTTCTTGTAATCTGAAAGAGCCTGAATAATATGTCATCTGTTGTGAAATTCAGAGCCTTGAAAGATTTCAAAGGTGTTTTGAGATGACATTTTGAAACCAAAAAATATTCTGCTAATTCCACCCTACAAAATGCATCCAATACTTTAAACCTCATCTGAAGCAATTAAATATTTCGAAAATGAAGTAAATCATGAGAAACCTATAAATATTGATATATAGACATTTACATGATACAATATTTCAAAAGCAAAGCTATTTGGTGTTTCATCTCTTTGAGGAATGAACAAAGGTTACTTAGGCCAATATGAGCAGCTGGCATGTGTTCAGTATTTCCTTTCAAATGTCTGCCATACCTGTAGCTTCCTTTCCATTTGTACTGGTACACCCTGGTTCTTGATGTTTCATACTCATATCTTACAATATAGATGTAATGGCAAGTTCTCCTGATTCTAGTCTGTGTGTCCTCCAACTTGTCCTGCATGCCAGGGCAAACCAATCACCTTTTAGAACTACATTCATGTCATTTCTTTGCTCAACATCTCTGTGGCTCCCCATTTCCTATGGTGGCTCATTTATAATCTTCTTTTTGCGTTACTAGAAACTATATATCATTCAGCCTCTTTCCCTGCCATCCCATCTCCTCTTCCGTCCCAGTCCAGCTGACTCTTCATGAAGATGCCCTGCATATTCCTTTGTCTCTGCCCTCACTCTTGGTGTTCCCTTCCCTTGGCAATGGAGTCCCCCATTCATAAATCTATCCCAAGACTAACACATGTCCCATCTTCCACATGAAGTTTTCCCTGATCACTTCCGACCCTCACTGGGCTCCCCGTCCAGGAACTTCACAGAGCATATCCTTTTAGCTCACAAATCTACTTGCCTTACAGAATCACTGCTTTTCCATATGGACCAGTTTTAGCTCCTGGACTAGTTAGTAAACTCCGTGATTTTGAGCAGGAGATAACTATTTTCTTGTTGACATTGAATAAATACCCTGAATGCCACATACCACCCCCAGAAGCAGCTTCAGGAAGCAAGATTGCATTAGGAATGTCGTTTTACCAAAAGAGAAAACTCATTTTGATCTCCTGTAGTCAATGTCCAGCCTGCAAAATGAAAACTAGTGAGGCAGTTCTTACCACCAGAGGGGCTGCTAATACTTCCACTATTAGCTATAAGTAGAATTTATAACAAAAGCACACGTGAAACCTGGCGCCATAGGAAAACAAGAATTTCCAGAAGCCAGACATTGGGAATCAGACTGGGTACTAGAAAAAGCACTGAACCAGGTCCGGTGGCTGGGCTCTTGTGGATTTGCCACTCACTAGCTATATAGCTTTGGTTAAGTCTCTCAGCTTCTCTAAGCCTAGCTTACCCCATCTGGAAGTAAAGCATGTCACAGAGCTCTGAGGTTTGCTCTAGCACTAAAATCTTGGTGTTTGTTGCCATGCCTAGGTGGAATTTCACACTAAGTTGGAAGGAAACACAGGTGTATCTTAGAAGGTGATTTGGACTATGTGGTCAGAATACCAGCGACCTTTAGCTCGTGGTCTCCCATGCGGCCAGAGGAATGGCTTCCCCAGTAACCCACCAGGAGGCCTGGTTTCAGCCCCACCCTTGGCTTTGGTATACTGTTTCCCAACCACTGCCTAGTTCCTGTAAAACTTGCCAATTGGCTTAAAACATTGTCTTAATGTATGTGCTTTCTTTTCACTTGGTTAACCTTGAAGTTGAACCCAGTTTTGTTTTGCTACTCTCCTTCTTAGCTGACTGTTGAACCGTTTGAGACTCTTGGAGCCTTTTATATAGCTGAACCTGGACTGCTCTGTCCTAGGAGCTGTCCCCCACCACCGCCCCCTGTGCTCCTTCTAGTTTGGGCCACAATCTCTCTTCCTTCCTCTGGTGACATTGCAGAACACTGCTGTGAACTACAGTGCAATAGCACAGGTCCTGTTCCATGGAGTCTAAATTCCACAAGGAGATTATTGGAGAACAGAGGAGCTGAACGACTAGACTTTAATTCAGAGGAGATGTGAAATTTGGCACTTTTCTTCTTCTGGTTAGCAGCCCCCAAAGCCATTTGAACCACAGTAACATGAATGACTTGCCTACTCCTCAAGCTTATGAAGTCTTTCTTGAAAGCCATCACCGGGCCAGCTTCATGTGTGGACCTGCAGGCTCTTGGTGGATTGACCTGATAATGCCTTAGGCAACACTGGACATGAGGATGCATCTTAATTTCAGGCATATCAGGTCCACTGCTAACATGGATTTGGTGCCCTAAAGTTTAAAAAGCCAAGCCTGGGGTGAGAGTGGGTGTTCTTGAGAACTGCTGCTGTGGGCACTTGCAGCAGTGAATGTGGGCTTGGGGGAAAGGCTGGAAGAGCATTTAGGCCTCAAGCAGTCACTATCAATGAATGAATGACCCTTGCTTGATTCCTGTGACATAAGACATCTTCTCTGAATAAGGGATTCTCTTTACTAAATTAAAACTAACCAAAATAAATAAATAAAAGGAGATTTTGCAGGCAATAAAGTTGGTTGTCAGATAATGCTGGTTAATAGTAAAACATTACAGCCTCCCTCTGAAGTTGGAGTAGGCTCTGCTGAAAATCACAGCTGTGATTATCCAGTGCAATGAATTTGGGAAATTAGTGGTTCAGTACAGCTGGAGCTCAGGAGATGTAATGGAAAGAAGTAGGAACTGGCAAATCAGGCAGGGGTAAATCCTTTTAAGCCATGCTGATACTTTGTTCTGTCCTGTAAACAGTGAGAATCAAATTAGAAGATCAGATCAGACTTGTATATACCTACAATGAGGGTCTGTGCTACTTGATGATTCTGAGAAACCACTTGTATTTAAGCAGGAAAAAAAATAAATCTATACCAACATCAACTGAAAACATTTTGACAGTATCCTAGGAATAAAGAAGTTCCAACAACCTCTACAAATGCCTTTAAAAGTTGTCTTACGTCCCTATAAGCACTCGTATAAGTCTGAACCTGGAAAGGCAGATATGCCAAGCACAAGCCGTCTCACCCCATCCTTTGCCTGTAATATTTATGCTACTAACAGCTAATATTTATTGAGTACTCTGTGCCAGATACTTTGCTAAGCCCTTGGCATGAATTATCTCAATCAATCCTCGTAATAAATCCTGTGAAGCAGGTGCTATAATTTATCTGCATTTTACTGATGAGAAACAAGGCTGAAAGTGATTAGGTAACTTGCCCAAGGTCACCCTGCAAATAAGTGGTGGAGACAGAACTTGAACTTCTGACTACAATACTCAGGCTGTTAACTACTATGCTGTCCGCCCACGGCAGGCATCACTAATCAATCATTGCATTCTTTCTCACTCAGCCCAGACTGGGCCTCCCAACTTCTTTTAGCATAGTGCTCTAGAAAGCCATTACTGATAGATCAGAGTTGATACATGATAGGACTAATTGCTGCCCTTGGCTTATAGCCCAGTAATATCATCTCAGATGCAGCCTCAGATTCTGATTCGGCACTGTAAGCCTGAACAACATCAAAAGCTGACCTGCCACCATAGATTGTATTCTGACACCTTTACTTGGAGTTTTTACATTAGATGGTCCCCCTAGACTGCTTTTCCAAGCTGACTCATACTGGTCAATTTGTTGGTATGGAAAAATGACAGAAGGAATTTGAGCCATCCAAAAGCTATCAATATGAGTTTGCTGCCCATAAAGAGTGCCTTTTATGAGGAAATTGCAGAAGTGATTCCAGGAAGAGACTACGGCTTTATGTTACATGTTCTATACATCTGGATTGTCTGAATTAATGTAGAAACTAGAAGCACTGTTGAAGACTCAGAGTTGATTAGGATTTTGGAAAAGATTAATGTGTTTCTAGATATTTTCTATAACACATTAAATGTACCTCATCATTCCACACAAAGTGGCAAGAAATCAAGTGTCCATCTTGATAACACAGGGCCCCTTCAGGCAGACAGCTCCACCATAATGCAACGGCTTCCCCTTTTTTTTCCAAATTCCACAAAAGTCACAATTTGTCACCAAGTATTTACATTGCACAACAGTGTGATGGCTTGAAATGGTTCAAGAATGAAGAATGGTAAGTCCGAGGACACAGGTTCGAGCCCTGGTCCGGGAAGATCCCACATGCTGCGGAGCAACTAAGCCTGTGTGCCACAACTACTGAGCCTGTGCTCTAGAGCCAACGAGCCACAACTACTGAGTCCTTGTGCCACAACTACTAAAGCCCGTGCGCCTAGAGCCCATGCTCCACAACAAAAGAAGCCACCGCAATGAGAAGCCCGCGCACCGCAACAAAGAGCAGCCCCTGCTCGCCTCAACTAGAGAAAGCCCACGCACAGCAAAGACCCAACGCAGCCAAAAATAAATAAATAAAATAAATAAATGGGAACAAAACAAAACAAAACATAACATGGTAGAAACTCTTAGTGCCCAGCAACTTATAAATGTTAAATAAAAATAAACTATTGGGGATGAACTTTGTAACTTTTAAAAGTAGTAATAGTAGTAATGTAGTATAGAAAAGAAAGTAAGCTTCTCTTTAAAATCTTCTTAAGGCAAAGGAAACACAGAAAGAAAAAATAATGCAAACTTTCTTATCAAGAAAGCACTTCTTATCAGCAATAATTGTAGTTAAAAGAGCAATAATAAAATGTGGTATTGTATACTTGAAAAAAAAGAATGGTAAGTCTGGGGCTGAGAGGAGGGGAGAGGTCTCACTGAATCAAGCAAGGGCCTGATCCCTTGTGACGAGAGGGAGAAACAGGAATGACCCACCCAGATTTGAGACTGGTCCTGGAAGGGCAGCTGGGTGCTCCAGGAGTGGTGTCGTGGGTAGCACGGCCATTTCCATCTCAGGGCTGGAGCAGGTGGGCAGGTGGAGGAGCCAGTCAAAGTCTGGGAGCCTGTGGTTACCAAGTGGGCAGAGGGTGATGCTGGAAGATGTGCCAGCATAGACTAGGAACCCAACCAGGGCTGAGATGTGAGAGCCAGGCCTCATCCCAGGGAGAGAGGATGATAGGAGTTAAGCAGGGTACCAGGCTAGACACTCAAGGAAGGTCTCCGCAAAGGGAGAGATGACAAGGGAGAATCCAACAACAGTTAGCTCAGGTCAAAATCCCAAACATGTGGACTGGGACAAGGCATGGGAGTAGAGGGAAGCAGAGAGGTTTAAGCAGTTTAGGGATAACCTGGGCATTTGATCCTAGGATGCTAGATCCTAGGAAGAGCTGACAGTGTAACAAGGCTTTGGGACAACCTGGGAGCCCAGTGGCCATGGTCTCCCTCCCATGCCTGGCAGTCTGAATTCATGCCCAGCTCCCACAGGATGCTGGGCAGTGGCTCTGATGCATATCTCATCTCTTCTAGGATGGTCTCAACACCCAGGGAGGCCTACAAGGGGAGCTAATTGTGTGGTAACAGGGAAGGGAATTGACATGTTATAAACCTGCCAGATGCTGGGTGCTAAATATCCCATCTCTTTTAATTCTCAAACTACTTCAGAAATGTTCAGACCTGCCAAAGATCACAACTAGTTGGTGATCCGGCCAAGATCTGAATTCATGTATGACTCCAAAGCCCTGGCTCTCTCTACCCCATCAAGCTGCTCCTGGGAGGACCTCGTAACACGCTGCTGGGAAAGACAGAGGTGAGAGACGCTGAAGACCAGGCAAAGGGATCCGATTCTGTCATCATCTCAGGGGTTTTTAACCCTGGCTACACATCGAGCTCTTCTGAGAAGGTTTAAAACACACACACACACACACACACACACACACACACACACACACACGTGTCAGGACCATCCCCAGAGATTCTGATTAAGTTGCTCTGTGGTGGAGACTGGACATGGGTGTTTTTCTTTAAAAGCTCTCCTGGTGATTCTAAGGTGCAACCATGGCTGAGAACCATCGATTTTCCTTGTTCCTGGCCCTTTAAGGCAGTCTAAGGCACTCAGGCCTGCTGGTCCAGGGAGGCAAACTGAAAACCCAGGGCTCAGGTCCATCCTTGCCTGTTTTTCACTTTTCTTTTGTTCTTATTCCTCTGGGCTCTCAGGTCCTGTGCTGCCCGGGATGGAAACACCCAGTTCCTGCTCAGGCTATAGAACCCAACCTTCGTTCTCTGCTTTAGACAAGGAGGGGTCATAGGAGCTGGACACAGGAGGGGTCCTGTGTCCTGGAAGCCAGTGGTGCTGGGGTTCCAGGATTCTCACAGAGGGATGCAGGACATGGAGAGGAGGAGGGTGGTGTTTCAAGGGGAAAACAGAATTAAATTCAGGGAGAACACTTCAGAGTCATCATCAAAGCAGAGGATCTAGGCAAGGAGAACCCAGGAAAGAGACGCAGGGGAAACAGCACAGCGCGGGGAGGGTTTATAGCTAATGTTAGGAGACAGAGCCTGGAGAAATCCTCTGGGGTGGTGATACTACCTGCAGCTGCTGCTTATCAGGAGCCTGTGACCCAGGGCCGGGCGAGGTCATCACATGGGCTGGCCTGGGCCTGTTTACCTGCCCAAACTCAAGGAATTTGTGTGCTGTTATCCTTGGGCTGCCTCACCCTCGGACAAAAGGTCTGGCTGAAAGGGCAGTGCAGGTGAATAAGGGAGCCTGAAGCAGAATTTCGGAAATGAACCAATCTGGAGATGTCTGGTCTCTCAGTGTGTTGGCTCAGGGTTGATCTTGCTGAATTGTCAACGAGAGTTACCTAGATCAGCTCCACCCAGACCTAGCAAAGGACTTAGAAGAAAGATATAAACATACTCTTTGCTTATTTTATCATGAGAACTGGTCTTTTTTTTTGGTTGCACTGTGCAGCTTGTGGGATCTTAGTTCCCCAACCAGGAATTGAACCCAGGCTCTCAGCAGTGAAAGCGCGGAGCCCTAACTACTGGATCTCCAGGGAATTCCTGAGAACTGGTATTAGGATGGCAGCTGTGAGGAGGCCAAGGCGGGCTCTACCACCTAGGGCTTGGACTGGCAATGCCCTTCCCGGGGCCAGAATTCAAGTCGTTTCTCTGAGTTCATAGCTTCCTGCAGACTTTCGTCCTCTGTGGTTCAGTTGCCTTTCATTCCCAGCCATGTTCTAAGCCAAACAGACCATTCCTTTCTGGGAGCAGCCAGGCCATGGAGAAACAGAGACCCTTAAGAGGTATCCAGTCCAGTCCTTCCCAAACCTGCTCATCATCAGAGCCTTAAAGGCACAGATTCCTGCACCTTGAGAGGGATTTACTGAATGAGGACCTCTGGGGGCTGTGTCCCTACTCTTCTGCCAAATTTCCCATCCAAACTGACATCCACTTCAATTAGCCTGGACAGAGGAGAATCTGCCTTCTGTATGTTGAATTCACAGCTTCCTTTCATCCCTAACAATGTTTCACGTGATCTCTGATTCAGGTGCAAGCCCAGGATGTAGGAAGAATCACAGCTGCGACTGATATTTGGGCAGCCAAACGGTCATTTGCCTCTCTGCCTCCTAAATCATAGTTTTTGCTATCAACTCTACAGTAGAAAAGTGATTAAAAGCATTTTACTAGCCAGCTGCTGTGTCTGTCTCTAAGACAGCATCTTACTAGATAGTAAAGGGAAGTACACTGAATTTTGAATCAGAAGGTCCAGGTGTGGAGCCCACACTTTCTCTATCATTAGTAGATAATCCTGGGCCAATTACAATACTCTTCTCAGCTCCAAATTTATCACAGCCATCATGAAGCTAACATTTATGAGGCAATTCCTACATGCCAGGCACAATGCTAAGGACTTGACTGACGTCATTGGCTTTAATATTCCCTAAGTACCATTACATAGAAGAGAAAACTGTCTCAGATAGTCAGCCGCTTTTGCTAAGTGATCATAGTGATGCTGGCCCTGGGTACTTCACGGGGTTACTGGGAAACTATTGGGAGATAATGATGTGATGGTTGCCCTATGTATATGTTTCTCTCCTCAAACTGTAAGTTCCTATAGCCAAGATTGTATCTGATTTGTCTTCTGCTCCCTCACCCAGCATTGTACCAGCACATCAGTAGACAGTTGAGTGAAAATGAACAAATGATTTAAGAAACAAATTAACATTTGAATGAAGCGCTATATAAATGTAAGCCCTATTGATCAACCTATTACATCAGTATGATAAAGACCCCAGAGGTACCTGTGCTCTACATCCATGGTGGGCTTTGTATCACCAGGGTGGCTAATCAGGGGCTCTGTTTACATGAGATCTCGATTGGCCTACTTGAAGAAACAGTAACCAGACATCTGGAGGGTGTGTCCAGCCCCGTGGATCTGGGCCAGCACTACAAACTTCCACCTTGTCAACCTGGACCCCCACCATGCAGCAGGCCACCGATAAGAGCCTCAACATCCTTGCCGTGGCTTCTTCACAATCTCCTCGCAGATCTCATCTGTCCTCCTCTCCCCGACGTCCTTGGCCTGACCCTGCCTCTCTCATTCCAACCTTGGCTGTCCTCCTGTTTTGCAGTGGGCACTCTGGACAAATTCCCTTCTCACTCAAGCTTGGCCTCCACGTCCATTGCGCATAAGGCTGATTTTCCCACTGTGCTTGGTCAAGCTTCATGGATTGGAATCAGACACCAGGCTGAGCCTCCTGGTCAAAACCAGGGCAAAGTTGCTAATCTGCATTCTCAGAGAGGGCTTCCAGGTGGGCCCGGAACCACCCTGGGACTGGACAGAGCTGCTGTCCCCAGTTTCAGTCCCCAGACGTAGATGCTGATTGAGTATCGGTGGGAGGGACAATTCGGGTGGGATACAGCATTCTACCACTCACAGAGAGTGAAATCAAACACTCAGAAATATGTCCGTGCCCCAAACCCTCGGAGGGAAAGGGAGAGAAGGATCCTCTAGAAAACTGAAAACTACGCAAATGAAAAAGCTGGTGCACTGGCAAAATTGTAAGAATGGGAGCAAGATCTCCCTGATTTGGGATCCCATGAAAATAATACTGAGGGTGCCTTAGTGAGATGAAGCAGCAGAGAACTGGCAAAGGCTGAAGTAGTAAAAAGACTGATAAGAACGTGGAGATCAATGGCAGCGCGAAAGGACAGGTGGGCCTCACAAAGCTGAGCTAGGTGACATTAATTTAGCTGCTATAAACCAGCAATTCCTAGCCAAGTCAGCCATGGATTAGCCGTCAGGGCCACCAGGTGGCGCTAGAGTAGAGAACTTTGGCGGTGACTCAGCTGTTACGAGGATCCCGCAAGGGGAGCGGGGGTTTGAGAGGCTGAGGGTCCAGCAGCAGTGGGGGGCGGCCGAGAGGGGAAGATGCGAAAACATACTTCGGTCCTCACACTCTTGAATGTCCTTGCCTGAGCTGGAAGCTACAGGGGCATGCTCTACTGGTTTCCTAGTGACAAAATTCCCAGCGGGCCTCTAGTTACAACTGCACTGATGTGATACTGCGCAAGTCTAGGGTGTCGGTCACCTGGGGGAAAAATGCTATTTGCTTCCCGTTTTCCAACTCAGTGAGAATCCATACTGTGACCCCAAACTCGATGAAATACGTAAAAAGAGCCTAGCATAGTGCCCCGTACCCAGAAAATGCCCAATAAACGTTAGTTTTCCTCCTAAGTAATCCCGTGTGGTGGGCAATCTGCTTCCAGTCTCACACCGGGGTTGCTCGGTGCCCCTCGGAACTGAAGTGCCCCTGGCCCCATGAAGCCTGTAGCCCCTCTGTCCAGAGAGCCTTTTGTCGCAGCGCCTTGGCTGTTCCAGATTTCTCACTGTGAGGTCTGGGCAGCTGCCAGGGGCCACCCCGGGAGCTGGAATCGCAGCTCACAAGGAGAGCACTCCCCGCAGGCCTTCTGCCTGCTCCCGCCCGCTCGCGGGCTCCAGCCTCCCCCCAACCCCCAGCCTCCAGCACTCCCGCGCCCCCCACCCCACCCCGCTTCTCCAACAACGTGTTTCTAATCTGCCCAGGAACAGTCAGCACGCTTGGTTTTCCTGCCGGGTCTAATCAGCTTCACCTCTGGGCCTCGGCGTCCCGGGGTGTGTAACCCAGAGGCTTGCACGGAGGTGATGCGCTTGCAGGGAACAGTACGTGCCCCTCCCTGACTCCGCTTGTTTTCTTCAGGGGCCGGGGCCAGCCAGCTGAGCTGTGTCTCTCTTGCTCCACTCCTCACCTTCCCTCACACGTGGTCTGCCTTCAGTGGGTGCGTGGGAGGCGAGCGGAGCAATGCACTGGGCGCGTGCACAGCTCGCCGGGAGTGGCTGTGAGTTGCAGGCAGGTTTTCTAGGGGAAGCAAGATTGCTACCGCTTGGGGCATAGTGGAAGAGGAAGGCGGGACAGGAATTTGTGCAGACCAGTTCTGGCCAGATCTCTTAACATGTTTTGTTCTTGCTTTGCTGCTGCTGTCGGTTTTTTGTTTTTTTTCTTTTTTTCCCCTTCCCTATGCTGAGCTGTCATTTCTTAGTCCAGCCAGACCCCTCTGAACTTCTGGTTCCTCGAGGCAGTAAACACCCTAGTTTCCCAGGCCACACTATTGCTCCCTCCCCTCTTGTTGTTTTCTTCCAACATGCAATTTTGAAAAATGAGAAAAGTGGCAACATCAGTAAAAGGGCGGGGTTTAAATCAAAGAACAATTAAATACAATGTGTATTGAATCTGACACCTTCTTCAATTGTATCCTCTCTTGTTCTTGGCAGCATTAGATCAATACCTAAAAAATGTTCACCCTTTTAGAGCAGTATAAAATAAATACTTTCAATAAAAATATTAAAGAGCTAATAATTAAAGCATGAGCATGTTTACCCCTAGAAGGGGTCAGAGTTCCTTTTGGCCACGTTAAATTTTCCACAGGAGTCGGTAACAAGGTGACTAGGAATGTGAGATCTGAGACTGCCCTCCCAAAGGATCATGAGGTCAGCTTGGGGTGAGTTTACCTGTGGCACCCCAGCCTCAGTCCCATGTCATCTGCTGCTTGGACTCGTCCAGGCAAATGTCAGCTCGCTGACCAGAGATGGCTGTGGCTTAACGTGCGCTCAGCAATCCTCAGGTCTACCAGCCCGTTGTGACCATGCCAGCACACTGGTGATACTTTGAATGCTTCATCACTTTGCTAGAAGCAGATTTTTTTTTTTTACTGAAAACGGTTTGTTTCAGAAGAAAACTTTTCCGTTTCATTTTAAGTGCAAAATCAAGATCACTTCTTAAATAAAAAGGAAGCATAAAAATCAAGAACTGACAACATGAAATCATGAAAACAGAACAATGCTATTTCAAATACCTTGCAAGCAGCAATAAGCCTCATCAATGTATGCAAATAAGTTCCTCTATGAGAAAAATGAAACAGTTTTTAATCTTCCTGTAAAAAAGGCATATCTGGCTCCAAGTGCTAAGTTTTCGAGGATGATGAAATGCTACGTCTGTCAGAGGTGGTTACGCAGGCACAGCAGCCAGACTTCCTGAATCTAAGTCCCAGCTCCCCATTTAGGAGAGGAGTTGGGAGACCACTAAGGGCCAGTTTCTCCACATCCCGGTGCCTTAGTTCCTTGTTTGTCAAGGAAGGCTTATAATAGCACTGATCTCAGAGTTGTTTCTGACAACTGCATGAGTTAATACTTGCAAAACACTTACAACACTGCCCGGCCTGGCACTTAGTAAGCTCTCAATGAATGTGAGCTATCATAATAATCAGTAGTCATAGTATTAGCATTAGCAGAATTCATGGACTTAAAATTCCTACTCATTAGAGTATTGAGTCGGAAAGATTGAAAAAAAATTTAACTGTTTTCCTCTGTGAGATTGGTTACTAAAAGTCAATTTCTAACCAAAATGATGAAAGTGACTTTTACCCAGCAATCTCTAAAATCTTAGTCTTAGAATGTATAGAGTTACCTTGTAATGTTTGGAAAGTGAAGGAAAATGGGTTCCTCATCTACTCCCGGCTGCATCCCCATCTAGAAAAATAGTTATAAAGGTATTTTATTTTATTTCATTTTCCAAGGATCCATATATAATATTCAAAACAATTGTCAGCTACTCAGATGAGTTCATAACCATATGGTTCAGATAATGAAAATATTTTCTGATATTTAAAATGAATTGAATGCTTGGGTCAACTCATCCCTGAGTTCTCGGTGTACTATCTGATGCCAGCTACCCCTTACTGAGGGTTAACTATGTGCTATGCAAGATTAAATTATTTAATTCTCATAATAACCCAACAGCACACATATTCTGTCTCCATTTTACAGCTGAGAGAACTGAGGCTCAGAGAAGTCAAGTAACCTAGGAGCAAACCATTAATGATGGATTCAAGATTGGGATTCAGGTCTGTTCACCAGCATTCGGGACCTGCTCTGCATCCCATGCTTCCCTGACTCAGTGGGAGCTACAATGTCCGCCGAGGCTGCAGCTCTGCCTTAGGTGTTCCCATGAACCTAGGCCTCAGAGCAGGGTACCAGGGTGGGATGTTCTGCCCCTCTAGATTCCTGCTGACCCAGTCCTACCTGGAAACCCAGATGGTGAGCAAAGAAGCCTTGGTCACTTGGACCTGGGTGTCTGTAGCAGTATGTGCAGGGGTAACCAATGGCCTCAGAACCTGCAGAGAAACCACAGTGCTTTCTCCTTTGCCCAGAACTGCTCCCTACCCCAGTCCCTTCCTTTCTTCTTTCTGCCCCCTCCTCTACTACTGGTAAAACCTACCCTTCTGCATAGTAGTTCTCTAAGACATGCATGAATAAATGAGAAATATAATTGGAAGCTTCTTTTATTGTAAGTACCTCTAGGGCAAGAATTTTGTCTGATTTATCTCACGAGAACCTAGAATAGTGCCTAGCACATATGAGGTGCTCAAAGAGTCTCAGTTGTTGAGTGTTTGGCACAAAGGAGCAGAAGGAAAGCTCAAGAAGAAGAAATGAGTTTGGGTTTCATTTTTAGTGCCAATGTTCAAAAGTATTTAAAAGAAAAACGTTCCACCAAACCCCAAATATTTTATTGAACCTGTAAGACATCTCAGCTCTGGGAAGATCTTCCTTCTTTCCTTCTCACTCCCATCCTATTCCTACTTCATTCTGGAAGTTCTTCAGTTATTGGGAAAGGTTCTAAAGGCAGAGGACTGGTGGTAGGAAGATGGGCAGAGGCAAGAGGCAGGAGTGGAAGAAAAATAAGGGATGCAGCAAAGAAATACAAGAGTGAGAAAACGCTTCCATTTCTTTCCACGCACTGCCAGTTTGCCAAGAGGGACGCTAAGGCCTGCCGTCAGCCTTCCCCACCCTCGCTGGTGTCATGGCCTTGGTGAGGGGCTTCAGAGACCTGAACTCTAAAGCTTGAGGAAGATTGAAAGCTGTGATTGTTATTGTCACTATCCAATGTCACCCTTCTTTCTGAATCTGATTTCTTTCAAGTCTTGACTGTTTCTTAGTGCTGGTGTCTCTTTTCAAAATAAAACAGGGGAGGCTTGGAGGAAGCTTCTGAGGACTGGGTTTGGTTTGAGGGGAATACGGGAGGGGAAGGGAGCTGTCTTTGATGGGAGCCCCTGGGGAGGGAAGGAGGTGTCTTTGGAGGTACTCCCTAAGTGATAGAGGTCCTCATGGGGCAACTCATCCAGGGAGGGTGGATGAGAGTCCTGAGGGGCCCCAATCTCATGTTGCCCTGGAGAGTCTCATTGTTCCATGACAACAGATTCCCTCAGCCTCTGTTCCGGCCCTACTGAGTCACTGCAGATAATTTTTTTGCTCTCTGTCTACTACATTTCTTTAGAGAGTCTCAGGACTGTTCTCCCAGCCCATCTCTGAGTAAATTTTTGGTTATGGAATTCAGCTTTGAACACAGTGTTTCCAGACAGGATCATGTGGCCTCCAGTTTTGGCCATCTCTCCTACCGACCCATTACTCTTTGTTTGCCTTGACCCCCGAGAACTGTGTGCTTTGGTGCTTTTCCCCACAAGGAATTTCAATTTTGTCTTTGTGCCCAGGCCAGCCGTGGCTCCCTGCTATGTCAATCTCAGCTCAATATCACATTCACTCAGCCCATGTTTTTTTAGCCTGGCCCTGACACTTGCATAACTAATTTATTCAGCTCTCACATGAAAAACCTCAAAGTCTCAGCCCAGCCCTGGGCACAAGACAGGATTAATCTTCTGTGCATTTTTGAGCTTGACAGTTGAAGACTCGAGGTACCTAAAACCAAATTCATGTGTAATCCATGGCTCTCAACACTACAAAGACATGTAGTGATAGCCCTCAGGTGTAGTGCTGAGCATGTTACATGCAAAACACATACCTGTTAGGCCCCCTTTGAAGGCAAGCTCTGACATATTTACTTACTCCTTTGAATCCCTAAATTCAAACCATAGGAAATGTCACCCCCAATTGGGCGCATGGTCCATTCAACTCAGGTCATAACTGTAACAGCCAACATCTACTTTCAAGTACTGGCATTCTGTTAAGTACTTCTCAAGTGTTTTCTTATTTAATATGGCTGTTCTCATAACAATCCACTGTCACCACTTTACAGATGAATCTGGAACTTGGGGAGACAAAGTAATTTGCTCAAAGAGATATATCTTGCATGCTACAAAAAAAGACTTGAACCCAGAGCTGTCCGAAGCCCAAACCCAAGCTTTTAACCAATTACACTCTGGGGATGAGGTTTTTTAGGGAAGAATCGTGTTCTTTGAAAGGAACTAACCACATAAGATTGGGGTTGGGCTCCCTGAAACACTGTTTAGTTCTCTCAACAACCATGGCAATTTTATTATCTCAAAGTTAATTAAATTCCTCTTGAATCTTAATCTTCTGCTTGCACAATGCCTTGAGTAAAATGGTTTTAATCAGATTCTATGTGCTTCCTCTTATTTGAACTAATGCTCCTATCTCCAATCTTTAAAGAACAGTCCGTAATTCTAATACTCCAAGATTTGTAAATTCCAATTTCCCCTCACAGAGACTTCTGCTTTTCTTTAGATTTATTATATTATGCTTTAAGGCCTCATCTTTCAAGGCCAAAATGTCATGTTTTCAGTGTTTTTGTAAGGCAGCTCTCATGCGTCCTTTCCTGACGCCGTGCTCCAGGCAAACCACCAGTTCTAGGCTGGTCTATGCCTTCAGTTTCCCACGACCCTTCAAACTGAAATGCCCTTCCTCTGTGCCCACCTGTTCCTCATTTCCCCGTAGCCAAAATCTATACTTGATGATTAGCTCAAAGATGAACCCCTCCTTGAAGCCTTTTTTAATGCCCCCAGATAGAAGTGATTTCACTCTCATGTGAAATAACCACAGGACTCTCTACCTTTCAATCCTTCTTATGGTACGTTTCACTTTCTCTATTGGATTTTAGTTACACAAAACTTTCATATTTCTCCTTTTAGATTATATCTACTTGACGGCAGAGTCTGTATCTCCATTCTAGGGACTTGTATTAAATTAGGTACTTACGTGTTGGTTCAATACATGAATGAATATATAAATCAGTGGTTTTGCTTGATTTCTTTTCTGGAACATTTCTCTTTCTTTATCAGAATTAGATAGGCTTAACTGATTGAAGCATTCCATGTGATAGATTAGTGAGGGCTTATACAAGGCTAAGATAACATTTTATAGTTTGTATCGGACAATCTCCAACATTTTATTGGTCATTTAAAATTGAAGTAGCATATTGATAAGTGAAATAAGACAAAGACAAATACTGTATGATAACACTTATATGTGGAATCTTAAGAAATACAACAAACTAGTGAATCTAACAAGAAAGAAGCCGACTCACAGGTACAGAGAACAAACTAGTGGTTACTAGTGGTGCGGGGTTGGGGGTGGGAGATGGGGAGCAATATAGGGATGGGGGGCTGGGGGGTACGAACTGCTGGGTGTAAGATAGGCTCAAGGATATACTGGACAACACGGGGAATAGAGCCAATATTTTGTAGTAACTGTAAATGAAGTGTAGCCTTTAAAAATTGTATAAGAATTTTAAAAATTAAATAAGTAAAGTTGCAGTAGCACATTGAATTGAAGTATTCTTGGAAAGATTGAGACCTTTCCTACACCAGAATGGGTAGCTCTGTACTTGTCTTTCCAAAATGGAGTATGACTCTTTTCCTCATAAATGCATTACTTTGCTTAACTTTAATCTGAAAATACCTTACACACAAGATGAATATTGCAGTGGGCACTCTTTCAAATTATATGTCTTACACAGATATTATCATTTGTTTCTAGAGCCATTACTACCAGCAAAATCTCAAAATTATAGGCACCTTTGTGGCCAAAGGAATTGAGCCTCCTAATTCATTTCTCCCCAAATGTAAAGTCTGCGAAGAGTTGGCCTGAATTTCTGGCCAATGCTGAATGCAGAACTCTCAGCTGTGGCAACAACTGTGATGAGCACTGGCTAAACCTTCATTCCCTGCACATACACCGTGAATATTTTGATGAATAGTATTCAAATTATATTGTTCACCCACGTGCAGCTGATGTACAGAATATTGAAAGGCACAGTTTGCAAGAGACTTAGAGTCCTAAGAGCTGCCTCTCGGATCAAAAACTGCTCCTTTTAGAGAGATCCGAGGCTATGCCAAGAAGAAAAAGAAATCATGATTATCTAAAATTATTGCTGCAACCATATTATGTTACCTATGTGAATACCTTCTTCTGAGGTGATCACAGTGCTTGCAAAATAAGGGCTTTCTACCCGTTTTCATTTCTAGTCTCTTTTGCTACCATAGAAAGAAGCTTTCCCTGTGTCATATAGATCAGGATTCCAAAGCCACTCCAGGAGTAGCAGAGCTTAAAGGTTAATGTGCCTTAGGGATTACCTAAGAGGCTTCTTGGCAGAATACAGATTCACAGGCCCTACCTCAAACCTACTAATTCAGCATCCCTGGGGGTGAGGCTCACAATGCAGTTTTTAACATACCCTGTCAGGATTTTCTGATCCGCGGTCCTGGGACCAGACTTTGAGAAAAAATTAGAAGTAATAAAGGAGAAAGGTTGTGGGGGAGTTATCCCAACATCCGGGGCTGGCAGAATAGAAATGTTCTTACTTTCTGTGAGTTGTGGCATTGACGCAGGGCTCTACCTGCACCCTGCTCAACACCTGAACTCCTTGTCTGGGTCAAAATGTGTACTGGAAGTGCCACGGGCTGATAGCACAGAAAGACCAGGGTTCTTGTCCAGCCAGCTGTGAGATTTTAGGGAAGTACTTTACCTCTCAGATCATCATTCATGAAATGAGAGGTGGGCCTGATTAGCTCCATGATGCTCTATTCGCCCATGAATTCATTCAGCAAAGGCCCCAGCACTGCCTCTAGAGTGTTTTCATCCAACAAAGACATAATATGAGCCACGTATACATGTGTCAATATCTAGTAGCCATATTTCAAAAAGTAAAATTAATAATTAATTTTATTTAACCCCATATATCTGAAATGCTATCATTTCAACATGCAATCAATATAAAATTATTGAGCTGTTTTATATTTTCTTTTTTTACTAAGTCTTGGAAATGGGGATATTTTATACGTGAACACATTTCAATACAGACCAGCCATATCTTGAGTACTCAGTAGTCAGCCATGAAGGTGCAGCCATAAAGCAGGGACCTGCAAACTAGGCCCGTGGACCAAATCTTGTCTTCTGCCTTTTATTTTAAATTTATTTGATTGAAGTATAGTTGATTTACAGTGTTGTGTTAATTTCTACTGTACAGCAAAGTGATTCAGATACACACACACACACACACACACACACATTCTTTTTCATATTCTTTTCCACTATGGTTTATCACAGGCTATTGAATATAGTTCCCTGTGTTATACAGTAAGTCCTTGTTGCTTATCCATTCTCTATATAATAGTTTGCATCTGCTAACCCCAAACTCCCACTCCATCCCTCCCCCATTCCCCCTCCCCCTTGGCAACCACAAGTCTGTTCTCTATGTCTGTGGGTCTGTTTCTGTTTCATAGATAAGTTCATTTGTGTCATATTTTAGATTCCACATATAAGTGATATCATACGGTATTTGTCTTTCTCTTTCTGACTTAATTTATGTATGATAATCTCTAGGCCCATCCATGTTGCTGCAAATCTGCCTGTTTTTTGTATGGCCCATTAGCTAACAATGGTTTTTATATATTTAATTATTAAAAAAAAATCAAAAGAAAAAAATTTCATGACACACGAAAACTATATGAAATTTTAAGTTTCAGATCCACAAATAAAGGTTTGTTGGAACATAGTCCTGCCCATTCATTTAGATATTGTCTAAGGCTATTTTTGTAGAACAGCAGAGTTCAGTAGCTGTGACAGAGACCACGTGGCATGCAAAGCCTGAATATTTGCTATCTGGTTCATTACAGGAAAAGTTTTACAGGCCCCAAAGAGGAAGCGTAAGAGCTGGCCCTGGAGGGCTGGCTGCCTCTGGCCCTGCACCGTTTGCATGTAAGTAGGGCTTAGCTAAAGCTAGCCTGGGTTGATTTAGCAAGCTTCAATCCAAAGAGATGGGGGCTGGACAGTAGAGGTTCAGGGGGGCAGCCAACGAAATGGAGAACTGATGGAGATGCTGGAGCAGAAAGGAAAGTCAGGCAGGCATAGCACAGGGGCTTGGAACAAAATGGGACATTCTAGGGGGGTAGGATACTAGACAAGGGCCAGGGTTGGAAGTGGTACCCCATGAAAGAAGGGGCTCTGAAGATGGGCTTGGCCAACTTTAGAAGACCAACCCATTTTCCAGTGGAAGGAATTGTTTGTTTTTTCTACTTTTTTGGCCATGCCACGCGGCTTGTGGGATCTTAGTTTCCCGACCATGGATCGAACCCCTGTCCCCTTCAGGGGAAGCACGGTGTCTTATCCACTGGCCACCAGGGTAGTCCCTACTGTGAAAGGAATTGGATTTGGGCCTTAACTGAAATAAGGACATAAAACAGCAGCTCTCTGCTCTTAATTGTTGTTTTCTCATCTTTAAAGGTCTACTCTTATCTGGTGGTGAGCTTATTTAACCTCTTTCTAAGTCCATTACCTGACCTGCATCCTCCCTTGACTGTCATTTCAGGCTCTGGATTCGGATTTTGTTGGTTGGTTAGTTGGTTTTCCTCTTGCCCTGGCTGGGTATGTGGATGATTGATGGGCAGTCTAGCCCAGGGCCTTGAGTTTAGGGAAACTTTCCAGGACAGTAATTACCTGGGATTTAGCTCCATCAAAGTCATGTTTTGATCCATGAAGCCTCGTCCTGGCCCAACCCTTTCAATTCCTGTAAGTCACCTTTGGGTAAAATAAAGATAACATTTATTAATTTTTCTCTTTTAAACAATTGGAAAAATATGACCAAGCCTTTGGGGGGAAAAAACCTTTCCCTGACCTCTTTGATCCATTTCCTTGTGAGTTATAAATTCCTGATAGTATTTCTTTAATGCGGTAGCACTTTTTGCTGTATTATTCCATAACTGCTCTTAACCCTTTTGACCCAATCATTTCTGCTTTCATTCATTTTTTAAAAATTCTTTTCAAGCGCTTTCATTTCCATAAGCATAATTTAGTCTGAAAAATAGTCCTGTGTTGTGGGGAGGGTGCTATTTGTTACATTTTTGCAGATTCAGAAACTGAGGCCCAAAGAGGTCAAGAGATTTGCTTGGCTTCACACAGCTAGTTAGTGGACGACTTGAGCTAAAGTTTTTTGACTGCTGGGCTCATGATCTTTCTGCAGCATTTTACTGGCTGCCTGTTATTCTTACCCTCTCTTTCTTTCTTTGTCTCAATAATCCTTCCTCTCAACTCATTCTACCTTCAGTCCACATTTTCTCCCCCCCCCCCCCAAGTCCTCTTCCTCCCTCCCTGCCACAAGTACATCACGTGTTCTCTGAAACCCCTGACTCAGGGGCTCTGCCCCCCTCGACCCGGTACTAGCTGTGAGCTGAAAGCCCTGCCGAATGGCTGGATTTCCAACCCCCTTGAGCCCTCTCCCTATCACTCCCTAAAACACTATTAACAGCTCCACTGACATCCAGTGTTCCCAGAACTGCTTGGAATCCGAGGGTGGAGGACCAGCAGTCCTGTGCCTAGAGACTGACAGACCCTCCCCACCGGACCATTCCTGCCCACAAGGGATGCAGTGTGAGGTCTGTGGGCCAGGGTCCTCCGTAAGCTTCTCCTGGACTAGAGCCCTTGTTAGCACGTCCAGCCCCAGACCAAAGATCCCTTGACCCTCGGGGCAACCCTGACCCCTGTGTCTAGTTTGTATCCTAAATCTTTATTTTTCTAGGACACATTATGCCTTCATTTCAATTAAAATAAAGTTACCCACCTCTGGCCCCCTCAGCATCACTCTTTGCTGGACCAATGGGGCCACATCCTTTAGAGTCTCTCTTCTCCCCTTCATGCACTTGGTCCTATATTACACTCTTTCCCCACAATCTTTTGAGCTACAACACACTTGATTATGTGGGTAAGAAGGTAACTCTCGTCTGCTCTGGGAGAGAGCATCAAACCTGAGATGCCCAGAGCTGTGGTTTCCAGCCAGGTTTCTCTTCAGCCCTAGAGCACCCCCAGTGAGCTCATGAGACGCTGGAAATTTTTCAAAGCATTCAAAAGTCAATGTTAGTTACCTTGATTTTTTTTTTTAACCATAAAGTGCTAGAGCTAAAAGATTCTTTAGAGATGATGTCATCCATCCTTCTCATTACAGATGAGGAAAGAGAGGCACAAAGAGGTGTCTAAAATTCACCCCAACACAGTGTGTTTTTTAAAAATATTTACTTATTTATTTATTTTTTATTTTAGCTGCACCAGGTCTTAGTTGCGGGATGGGAATCTTTAGATGCAGCATGCGGACTTCTTAGTTGTGGCACGCAGACTCTTAGCAGACTCTTAGCACGCAGACTCGGCATACATGCAGGATCTAGTTCCCTGACCAAGGATCAAACCTGGGCCCCCTGCAAGCCCAGAGTCTTACCCACTGGACCACCAGGGAAGTCCCCCCAACCCCACGTTTTAAGATTTGGGAATGAGCATCATAAAATCCTGTAATGATAGGAACATTTCAGTTGTAAGAATTGAGACTCTTTGGTTTAATTTATGTTTAAGACCTTACCAGATTGTTGCTTGCCTAGTTTACTGGAATATCACCAGACCAGGAAGGACCAAGAAACATGAGAACCAAATTGTACAAAAGTTTTCTTCTGAAACTTATCTCTGCCTCTTTTTGAAGTAAGTAGTAGCTCCACTCCAAGTTTTCTATACGTATCTGAAATGTTACCTAGTCATTTATTTATTCATTCATTTATTCATTTAACCAACATTGATTAGGCAATCTCTATGTGTCAGATATTTTTCTAGAAACGGAAGTTATAATCCTTCCCTTTCAAAGTTTACCCTCTGCTTGAAGGAAAGGACACACCAGCAAGCACTATAATATAGCATGAGAGGTAAGCCCAGGGTGCAGGGGAACACTCAGGGCAGACACCCCACCAAGACCCAGGAGGTGAGCCTGTGGAGGGGTAGTCAGGAAGGATTTACACAAGGAGGCAATTGACGTCCAGGTGGAATTTGGAAGGATGGGTAGAAATGAGCTACTCTTTCATTTATTCAATAAATATTGCACCAGGCAGTATGATAAGGCAAGAAGAAGTAAGCAAATATTACAAAGTGTGACATGCTAGGAAAAACAAGAAAGGTGCTGATATAGAGAACAAAGAGAAGTCACATTAAAATGATCAAGAAAGACCTTGCTGAGGAGCTGATGTTAGATACGACCTGAAAGATAAGAAGGAATTAACCATGGGAAGACAAGTAAGAGCATGGGTCCGTGGAGGGAGAATGTGCAAAGGCCCTGAGGCAGAAAATTGCCAGGACTGTACAGCAACTGCAAAAAGGCCTTTGTGTCTGGTGCAAGGTGAATATGAAAAGGAGAGATGCATGATACATTGCTAGGGAGGAAAGCAGGGGCTGGTACATTCAAGGCTTGGTAAGCCAAAGTATAATAAAAATGGGCAGCAAGGACTTTCCAAGCAGGAATAGCCCATGTAAAGGCCTACAAATGTAAAACACAGTTGGCAGTTGGAGGAACTGGTATGTGAGCATGGTAGCCTACAGCATGGTGGCATACGCTCCATACACAGCATGAGCTAGGCACCTAGAGGCCTCGGTCATTCCTAACCTGGCTCTAATAAACCTTTCAAATAGACTAAAACCATCGATCATCTCCCTGGATCATCTGGATGGCCGTCATTCAGCCTTTCTAATCAGCTGCTGGAGGCACAATTTCAGAGAGCAAACTAGAAACAGCAGCTCACCCAGTGTACCAAGCTGGATGAAAACAAACTCTGCAGTCCCTGTGAGATAAACAGAAATTCAGAGCTGAGACTGGCAAGGACAGCTGGCCAGCAGGGAGACAGGCAAATGGCCAATGGTTTGTGTTTGGATGATGAGGAAGGAAAGAATAAAATGCAAAAGAAAACAAGGACTCTCTCTTCAAAGAGTTGGGAAACACCCTCTGCTTCCCTTCACTTCCCAGCTGGGGAGGGCAGCAGCAGCAGGACAAGAGGTCAGGAGGAAGCATTCAGTCCCAGACACCCTGCCTGCTCCCAGGAGACCTGTTGGGGTGGATGCCACTGGGCCGGATGCCGGAAACGGGACACACAGGATGCGGTGCCCAGGACCCTGCTGAGGCCAAGGCCTGCCCTAAAGAACTGGACGTCAGCAAACAGAAAACCATTGAGACCCTGCACCAGGCGGGGTTCCCATGGCAAACAACTGGTCCCCCAGCACCTCCCCATCCTTCTCTTCCTGGACTAAACTTTCCATTTGATCACTTTGGGTGAAGTACAGGTTGGATAAGAGGTGCTGGGAGAGGGATGGATTTGGAAGGGGGTGTCGAGTGTGGGAAGAAGAAATCTGGTTTTTCTATTAAGTTTGAGAATTAAAAGCCAGAGGATCTCTAGGCAGAGGTATAATCAGGCTGCATTTTGTTTTGTTTTTTTTTTTGGAGCCCAGCTTTGTTCCAGCTCTGGCACTGGCCTGAGGCTTTTTTATAGCAAAAGGCCACTGGTCACTGCTTCCTCTTGGCCCTTCCCTGGGCATCACTCTTGCCTGCTGGAAGGGACACTCTGCTGCCCAATATTGTTCCCAAGACTGAGCTGGCTGAAGTCCCTCTGCCGTTTTTCAGTGGCTGACAGATTAAGGGAAAGGGAAAGGGACCCTGAGAATGTTAAAGAAAGTGGACTCCTGGGCCCCGTCTCCAAGTTTAGAAGTCCTTAAGCCTTCAGTGGAGTTCTAGAATCTGTTCTTTTCACAAACACCCTAATCTATGCAGGTTTTGATGGATGCTGAACATGTAGCAAAGAAACACTGTTCTCAGGGATCACCTACCTTGGAATATAGCCCAAACCATGGTATAAACAGACTTCCAAGCATATAGCCAGATTCAGGCTATAGTGTCTATACTCCCCAGGCCATTTGGAGCTGACAAGTATCCTTCAGCGTCTTTCAGCTGACACTATAACTTTTCAAAAGAAGGAGGTTCTAGGTCTTCACCTAGTGAAGCGTGTGCTCCATTCCCTCATCCAAAATGACTCCAGGATCTCTAAGAATAGCAGGATTCATGCAATGCTGGACTTGGATTTAAGTGGGTTCACTGGCTGTCATTTCTGATTCAAACAACCCAAATAAGACACAGGGGAAGTCACATGAAATGAACCAGAAAATGAACAGAAATGAGCATGACCAAAACCCTGGGAGGAATTCCTCTCATGTTGGAAACAGAGGAAATGTTTGTGTTGACCTTGCTTTCCTCTCTGGTGCTGATTAGTTTTAAGTGGGGTTGTTTTTATTTTTGTGTGCTGTGAATATATTTTGCTCTGAGCCTCTTCTGGCCCTTGGTTCTTTGCCATTGAAGGCAAAGAAATTAAGGAAATCCTTAAAGGAATATTTTGGTTCTTAAAGAAATTGATTGACAAGAAATAAATAGTAAGGAAGAAATGGGAAGTGATTGAATCTGCTCTAGAGAAAAAGATGAGTGGTGACTTGTGGAGGAAATGTGCAGGCATTATATATTAAAAGTTAACATATAGAGATTTCCTTGAATGGACCATACACTGTTCAATGCCCACGTGTCAGAGAACTAAACCCTTACTTTTATATTACCCTGTATGAGTTCATAGGGGTTGGTTTTTAAAAAGGGTAAGGATCATGCCACATTTCTTTGTATCCACAATAGTATTCAGCATGATGCTGGCCATTCAGTAGGTGTTCAAAAGTCAATATTAACTGGTGGACTTTAAGAAGTAATTCTGATGGAGCAATACCCATTCTGCGACGCATGTAGTGAAGTGTTTAACAAGACTTATAAGCCAATGCTTTTTGGAAGCTAATTTCTAGCTACATTCTCTACAGTGTTCTTGCTGTGAATGCAAGAGATGCTTATTCTGTGATGTGCCTAGTGCAGTATTAGTAAAACATGTAATAAAATGTTTCTTACAATCTAAAATAATAAGAAGTAATTTTGATGGTTCTGATGCCTGAACAGGCTATCTTCAGGCTATATCTACTGGATGATGCCCTGGGGATGAGATGACAAAGGAAGAGACCTGCAGTGTTTCTTCTGAGTATTGCTGTGTGCTTGCAGTATTGGTAATAACTCTCCAGAGAGATTGGCCCAATGTGATCCAGATCATATGGCCCAGATTCAGAGGCATCTGCAAGACTAAGCTTGATCACAAGTTAGGCTTCTGAGTTGAAGAATTAAATGAGGGCAGTACAGAAGAGTGCTGAAGAGTGAAGGCTCTGGACCTCCACCACCTCAGATGGAATCCCAGCACTACCATTCATTAACTGCATGACTTCATACAAACCACTTAACTGGTCGTCATCTGTAAAATGGGGACTGTAATAGAATGTCATAGGGTTATTATTGAGGATTAAATGAGAGAACTCAAAGCATTTAGAAAATAGCCTGACCCATAGTAAGAGTTCAATAATGTTAGCTATTATTAGCACTAATGGGTAGTGATCAGAACAGGATTGGCTCATAAACAAAGGCTTGGGACCATGGCCACAACTCAAACCCCATAGACACACTCAGGTAGGATTCTACTTCATCTATGTCTCCTACCCAAGCTGCTTTCTACACCTGAATTTGTCACTGAATCATTGAGTACAATGACATCAGATACCTAAACATGAGGATTCTTTGCCCTGTCTCTGTTCCGGTCTCATTTCTAACAATTCCATTCTGGACAAATGTACTGCCCACATTCTTACTGAGCATCTAGATCATCTAGAACCTGGATAAGTAAGGAAAAGAGGGGAGTGGCACATAGCAAAATGTCTGCTCTAGAAATCACAGTTAAGTTATATTAATACAAATGGGGGTTTATGAATGATAGAAACAAAGGAATCAAAACAGGCACATTCTCTTCTGTTTCCCACTAATAGATGCTAAGAAGTAGCCCCGAGAGAGAAGAGTCAGCTTGTTTCCAAGGGAAGCTGGGTCCTACTGCTGGGAGTAAGGACCAAAGGGAACATCTCAACAGGTTATGAAGTTTGGCATTCTTAAAAAAAAAAAAACGTTGTTCTAACTTTTGCATACTTCCAGAGTCAGGAAAAGAAAGCCAGAGAACTCAGCCACCAGGTAGTTTTGGCCTTAGTATTTTTGAACCACTGTCCCCAGGTCTTTTATGGACAATACTAGCTTCATAGCATTCTCCCCTCTGCTGCTGCTCCAAAATGAGCATTACACAGTGAATGCCAGGGGAGAAGCAGAAGTGTTTATATATATATTAAAAATAACATCTGAATATATACATATAATGGAACATTATTAAGCCTTAAAAACAAAGGGAATTCTGACATACACTACAAGATGGATGAATTTTGGAAAAGAGCTAAGTGAAATAAGCCAGTTTCAAAAGAACAAATATAATTGCATTTGTATGAAATACCTAGAGTAGTCAAATTCACAGAGACAGAAAGTAGAATGGTAGTTGCCAGGACCTGGAGGGAGGGATGAATGAGAAGTTGTTGTTAAATGAGTATAGAGTTCCTGTTTGAGATGATGAAAAAGTTCTGGAGATGGATGGTTGCACAAAAATGCAAATATACTTAATGCCACTGAACTATACAACTCAAAATGGTTAAAATGGTAAATTTTATGTTGTGTACATTTCACTGCAATAAGAAACCACATGAAGCACGAAGAAAAATAATGTCCAAGTAGCTGCTGAAATTTCTGCTCCCTTCTTTGCATGAGCAGCTCTGCTTCAGCCCTATTAGATGAAGGTTGCCGGTTTCCAACCTTGCAGGCAGATGTCACAGTAGATGCTTTTCAGTGGATGTCATCATCGGAGGGATGCAGAATCTGCTCTGACCTTCCTATTTGCCTCACCAGTTCTGATGCCTGCTCCTCTTGAGGGTTCTGCTAAGATTGTGGAAGGAATAGAAGGAGGAAAAGCTGGCTGAAGCATGGGCGTTTTCATGCATAGCATAGTGAGCTTCCTAAGAGAAAGGCAGGTTCTTGGAATCACTGAGTTTATGCAGTGGGTAACTAAAAGCATTTCTCTCCAGTTCCCTAACTAAACGAGAGACTCGTCACTTCCCAGCAGCGAGTTTTGAAGATAATGAAATCAAACTTCAAATTTACATTTCAGTAGCTTTCGAATAATTTTGATTGCCACCCCACAGTAAGAAATGCACTTTACATCAAGACACAATGTGCACATTCATATTGTTGAATTTATATAACTGAAACAACAGTTTCACCAAACAATACTTGCCCTTGTTATTTGTAGGGCACTGGAACATTTAACCTTCTCCCCTCAGTTCTTTTCAACTCTATTGCATTTTAAAAGTGCTAGTTGTGCTGCATTAAATTTGTTCCGGACCTTCTAATGCATCTTGATCGGCAGTTTGGAAAATACTGCAGTATGTCTGCCTCTCTAACCATTGGGTCAACACGAAATGGCTTGCTCCAGGGAGCTAACCACAGGTAAGACTCTCTGCTAGCAAGAGGAGAGTCCAGGTCAGTTTCTCTTCAGTCTCAGAGGGAAAGAGTCTGATGTGGCAACACAGGAACTGATTGCAAAACAAGTGTGTATGAGCCACAGGCAAGGCTCAGCAGGAGAGGCTTGGATCATATGTCTGCCCTTCAGCAAAAACGGTGAATATGGGCGTCAGCAAAGTTCTCCCTTCTTGGACACCACCGCAAAGAATTATCAAATCAAATCTAATTTGGGTGATCAGGGAAAAGGCAAAAACGGGAAACTGGAGTCCTGCTAAGCCTTTCAGTAAGGAGTCCACAGACTATGTGTCAGTTTTTCAGAGGGAAATTAAAAGTCAGGTAATGTTTGAGGACACATGTGGTGTCACCTGGATTTTTCAGAGCCTCCAAGACCCAATTACTATCCCACTTCTGGCTCCATCTTTCTTGCTGTGTTGTCTAGGGACCTGGGAAAGAGATTATTGAAAACTTGTGCCTGTTTCCTCTGGTTTTTTTGCTTCTCTTATAAGGTTGAAGCTTTTACAATATTTCTTTTTTTTAGTTTAATCTTTTTTTTAACATCTTTATTGGAGTATAATTGCTTTACAATGGTGTGTTAGTTTCTGCTTTATAACAAAGTGAATGAGCTATACGTATACATACATCCCCATATCTCTTCCCTCTTGCATCTCCCTCCCACCCTCCCTATCCCACCCCTCTACGTGGTCACAAAGCACCGAGCTGAACTCCCTGTGCTATGCGGCTGCTTCCCACTAGCTATCTATTTTACATTTGGTAGTATATATAAGTCCATGCCACTCTCTCACTTCGTCCCAGCTTACCCTTCCCCCTCCCCGTGTCCTCAAGTCCATTCTCTACGTCTGCGTCTTTATTCCTGTCCTGCCCCTTGGTTTTTTATAACCATTTTTTTTTTAGATACCATATATATGTGTTAGTATACGGTATTTGTTTTTCTCTTTCTGTTTTCTCTGTTTTGAGGGACTTTTTCTGTGCATGTGAGAGAGTTCTGAAAGAAGCCCCACTGTGGGAGTGTGTGCTTACTGGCCACTTATAGTCCAATCCAGGATAAGAGGAATTGATATTCACTCAGATCATGTGGGAAATCACAAATGATGTTGTGATAATAAAGTGCTATATGCACCATAAAAACAACTATTATTTTTGGCAGATTATGTTGAAATGATTCATTTTCCAGGGCTTAGAAACTAAACTAAGAATTTATTCCCCCCCCAAAACAAAACAAAACAATGCCTATCTATACAGACTCCAGAATACTCCCTAATGTGGTATAGATGTCTAAGAAAGTCATCTAGCATCCAACACACTTCGTTTATGGCATTCTCGGGCTTCTAAAGTCAGATCCTGTCTCCTTTTCTACTCACCTTCTCACAGGTGTGACTAATGATATGAAAGGAGGTGGGCCCGTCTATGCTACATCATGTAGGTACCTGGGCAATAACAAGATGGTGGCTTCCAGAACACATAAAGAAAACTGCCACCATCAGAGTCCGTAGGATGTAATATGGATACCAAACAGTTCAGGTTACCATCTCCTTCAGTTTCGATGATGGAATGTCCCACTGGAACAATGTTTAAAGATCACTTTTTTTCAATTCCCTTAACACATCATCCCAAGTCACCTGGGGTACATGGGAATGGCCTTCACTTCCAAGCTGGCCTCCTCCAAATCATTCCAGCTCATCCTTTCCATTTTCTAAATTCCAATAAACAGATGGTCCTCATCACAGAGTTCCACAACTCATTTCTCTCTGCTTTCTCCATGTATATAGCATTCCACGTTTCCACCTAGATTGCAATCTCCTTCTTCGGCCTTCCCCTTGTTCTTCCCCAGAACAGGGCATTGGACTCCAGTTGCTTGTTGACTGACCCCACAAAGTCTCTACTTAGTACATGTTTGTTCAGACAGGAGAACAAGCTGAGGAAGGTGTCTCTGACTATCCTCCTAAGACAAAGTTCAGCCAGAAGGGAGAAATATGAATTTCGGATTCCTATCTGATCATGTGAAAGAGACTTTGCTGAATTTTCCACGATATTGCCTGTAATTAGCAAGGTGTGTTGGTTACAACACTTTTAGCTGCCTGAAACAGAAAATGTTCACTCAAGTAGGCTTAAACAAAGTGAATGTATTGCCTCACATAACTTAAAGTCCAGAGATGGCTTGGTTTCCAGGAGAGATATCGTTCACTGCTGCTCAGTAACATCGTTAAGGACAATGGTTACTCCAGCCCTTCCATTCTGCTGTCCTCAGCATTGGCTTCATTGGAAGGTTGGTTATTCTCAATATAACAAGATGGCTACCCCTAGATATCAAGCTATGTGCTCCTTGTTCACGCCCAGCAGGAGAGAAATGAATGAAAGTAACTTCTCCCCAAAGCCGTCTCCTTTAGTCTGATTGGGCCAGAGTAAGTCATGTGTCTACCACTGGCTCAATGACTGTTGCCAGAAGAATGCTATGCTAACTGGTGTAGATCAAGGCTTCTTAATAGCAGCACTACTGACATTCTGGATGGATTGTTCTTAGTTGTCAAGCCATTTTATGCAATGTAGGACATTTAGCAGTATCCCTAGGCTTTGTTATTACCTGTCATCACCAGTCATGAGAATTTAAAATGTCTCCAGACATTGCCAAATGGCAGGAGTGGTGGGGTAATCAGCCCTGGCTGAGAACCTCTGGTGTAGACCAATCAAGTAATTTATTGACTCTGTGCCTCAGTTTTCTCATATGTAAAATGGGAATCATGATAGTAGCCCTCTCATATGATCATTATAAGAATTAAATGAGTTTATGTAACAATATAGAGTATAGTAAGCACTATATAAACGTTAGCTATTACTTTTATCCACTACTTTTAGTGACCGGAATGTAGGAGGTACTCAATAAATATTTTCTTTATAAATTAAAGAATTCAGTTAAAAAGTCATTTGTATCCATGTAACACTGATGTAGTTCAGCAAAATAGTATTCCGTAATGCCACTCCTGCTGAAAATTTCTGAAGTTGGTATTATACTCTGAGTTTGTGGGGCATTTAATTTCTTCACTTGGGAAGAAACCTTGTGTTTCCAATAGAAGGTAATGTAATGCCTTATTATATGCATAAAGGTAAAAACTGGTGCCATTCAGAATTTATATGGTCATTACAGAATGAGAAAGGTGAGCTAGTAGGAATCAGTGGCCTTAGATGGGCCTCCTGATTCATTCATTTAACACAGGGAGTGAGTCTTCTCTGCATTGTGTCCTGGAAACCAAGACTAAGAGCATTTCCTTAGCTGAATGCTGTAGAGTTGGAAAGTGGTCTGAAGTCCAATGATTAAAAGTGCTGAGGGTAGTATCTGGATGACACAATTTAACAGTTTATGCATTTTTTTCACTTTGTTACTGTTGATAATAATAATGTTTATATTTGAACAGTGCTCCCATACAGTTTTAAAAAGCACTTTCACATGCCTCCCTGAAATTATAACCAGAGGTGAATCCATATCACAAAGATATTTTATCTACAGAAGCTGAGCATAAGGAGTCCTGAAGGAGAACTTAAACAGGCCACACAAATTGGCCAAAGTTCAAGGGCTAGAAATCACCAAGGTTGAGGAAGCCAGCTGATGGTCATAAAGCCTTGCATGTGAGGACAGTGGTGACATAAGTGCTTCTTCAAGGATACTTCTTGGCAAATTAGCACAAGTGGTGAATGGAGAGTGTATTAGGGCCATATGTGGTGGTAAAGGTAAGTGATAAGAACTTCTGGTAAGCATGATGGGTTGAAAACGTGATCACCATCCTGAAATGCCACTAATATGTCAGGGAAAAGATTTTAAAACCACATTACACATAAATCATCACAGACAAAGAGAATGGGACAGGAGGCATCACTAGGTAAGAAACAGGGGAAGCTGGGAAGAAGAAGATGAGCGTGTGTGTGTGTGTGAGTGAGTGTGTGAGTGTGTGTATGAGATGTATGTATGTGTGTGAAGTGTGGTGAGATGTGTGTGAATGAGTGAGAGTGTGTGTGTGAATATATGTGTGTATAAGGGGTGTGTGTGTGAGGTTTATGTGAGGTGTGTGTGAATGTGTGTGAGTGTCATGTATATGTATGGGGGTGTGTGTGGGGTGTGTGTGTGAGTGTTGTGTGTGTGTGTGTGTGTGTGTGTGTGTGGAGGGGAACTGTAGGAAGAAGCTAAGATCTCTTCTTCACAGTAGGAAGTTGTTTTAGTCTGCTCAGGTGGCCATAACAAAATACCACAGATTGGCTGGCTTAAACCACACACATTTATTTCACAGTTCTGGAGACTGGGAAGTCCCAGATCAAGGTGTGGGCCAGTTTTGTTCCTGGTTGGCTTGAGGAAAGCCACCTTGTCACTGTGACCTCCCGTGGCCTTTCCTCTGTGCTCTTTGAGAGAGCACTCTAGTGTCTCTTCCTCATCTTATAAGGACACTAATCCTATCAGATCAGGACCCACCCTGATGACCTCGTTTAATCTTGATTATTGCATAAAGGTCTTATCTCCAAACACAGTCACACTGGGAGTTGGGAGTTCAACATATAAATTTTAGGGGGAAACAATTCATTCTGCAACAGAAGTCAATAGAGGATATAAAATGATAAAATTAAGAAGTAACATATTATTTAGAAAAATGGTGGTAAATATAAGAAAGAGCTAAGAGTTAGAAGAGATTGCCCCTTGGGCAAAAAAGAACAGCGTACAGAGGACTGAGGCAGAGGATATATGAAGTTGATAATTATTATTATCTGCCTTTAAAATTCAATTCCTTCATGAAGTTTAATTTGACTGAAGTTTGATTGATTAAGGCTGGGAGGAAGAGGAATTGATGGGGTGCTTTGTCATTTATCATTCAAGCTGGGGCATGTCTGAGAATGAAAGGGAGAACTATTAGTTACATGGGGACAATAGGTGCAAATGGAACAACCCTGGATAAACTGGGATTTATGATCAGCCTTCTTATGAGGTAACTAAGGTTTGGCTTTATGGGGAAGGATTATTTCAGTGCTACAGAGGCAGAAGGATGGCTACCCTTCCAGCATTTGTGGAGTGGTGAATAAACAGGTCATCTCAAGCAAAATCTACTCAACTGAGTGGCAGCATTCAGGGAAGTAGTTCCTGACCCCTCTGCCAGGCATCTCAGGGCAGAGTTCAGTGTTCCTCTATGCTTCCTAAATATCTTCTTTATATCTTTATTCAAGAACTTACCACACCCCACTGACTCCATGATTTTCTTATCTGTGTCCTGAGCTCCCCTTGCAGGACTCCCACCCCCAATACCGGACAAAATTTTGGAGCAAAAGGATTGTACCAGTGTCACCTGTTTTCCCAGAGTCTTTCATAGTAGAATAAACAGTAGGTGCTCAAAATATTTTCTCCTGAATAAATACTGATTGAAAATACAAAGGAGATTATAGGAGATTTCTTTTAAAAAGAAATATGGGATAGAGGAAGGAGAGCAAGCTAATACCTTTAAGAATGCTTTTAAATGTCAAAAGTAAATAAAATACATCTAGAAGGCTGACCATTCCTGGGATAAAATAACCTACTCAAGTTACGGAATTTTAAAATTATCCTCTGGGCGATTGCTCTAATCTTGTAGCTAGACAGTACTTAATTTGTTGGTGTCCACTAGACAGGTTTTCATCTGCTTATTTTATCTTTGATGGGGATGAGGGTGAAATATTATGGTGAATATCAACACTAAAAAATTTAGAAGTAAACAAATTATGAGAAATATAAGAAATAAAAGTTCTTAAGTGGTCTTGGAGTAGAACTATGGGTAGGAATATATAATTCGATAGTAAACAGCAAAACAAAGCTGAAGCTATATGTCATTTTGACAGGTGCCAACAAGAATCGGATTAAAACATTTAGTAAACATTCCTCCCCAAAACTCTTAGTAAACTGGATATGGAAAACTAATTCAATAAATGACACAACACTAATGTAGACCTTATAGTCGACACCATGTTCAATAGTGAAAAAATAGGGGTCTTCACATTAAAGGCCAGAAAGGATGTAAGGAGGTGGCTCTCTTGATGCTATTTTAATAATGATGAGGAGATTCTAGTCAGTGAAATAAAATAAGGGGAGGAGGGTTGAAGAAAGGAGGATGAAAATTATTATTTGCAAATAATGTGATTGTCTACATCACAAACCAAAGAGAATGTACTGTAAAAGAAAATAATATAAGGGACTTCCCTGGTGGCACAGTTGTTAAATTTCTGCCTGCCAATGCAGGGAACATGGGTTCAAGCCCTGGTCCGGGAAGATCCCACATGCCGCGGAGCAACAAAGCCCGGGCGCCACAACTAGTGAGCCCACGTGCCACAACTGCTGAAGCCCATGTGCCTAGAGCCCATGTTCTGCAACAAGAGAAGCCACCACAATGAGAAGCCCGTGCACTGCAACAAAGAGTAGCCCCCACTCGCCACAAATAGAGAAAGCCTGCACACAGCAACGAAGACCCAACACAGCCATAAATAAATAAATTCATTAAAAAAAAAGAAAGAAAATAATGTAAAAATATATTGTCAGTTAGAAAATAAATATACAGGAGGCGGAGTCAAGATGGCAGTGTGGGAAGACCTGGATTTAACGTCTCCCCACAATGAAGGCACCTGCTGGCTGCCAGTGGGTGACTCTGATACCCAAGGAGATGGGAGGAAACCCAGAGTGAACTGGTAGGATGTAGGGGGACTGAGGCAGGAGGAGAAGTGGAGGCCAGACAGGATTGGCACCCCTGAGGCTGGGGAGATCAGGAGAGGTCGGTGGGAGGAGCCATCCCAGACCAGAGGAGCAGGAGAGGAGAGGAGGGCATTTGCCACCCCCACTTGAGCCCAGAAAGCCTGCTGGGCTCCCAGGTGAGGTCCCCTGCCCTCTGAGACCAGGGGTGGGGGGCACACCTGGACCCCTTCTGTTCCTTGAGACTAAGCTTCACCCCCCAGAGCCCCCAGGGCCTTTTCCAGCCCTGTGGGTCCTGAGCCTTGGTCCCACCCACTGCCTAAACCTCACCCTTGCTTAGGTCCCACCCTCCACAGCCAAGGCCTTTCCCCTCCTTTATTTATTTTTTTTTCTTTTCCCTCCTCTTCTTTTTTACTATTGTGGTACTGATGTACATTCTGGTTGTTGATTCATCTATATTTTTATTTTTACATTCTTTCTAACATATCTGTTAGTTTCCTAGTCTAATTTTATTTTTTACTTTGTTTTTGTTTTTGTTTTTTGCCACCCCACAAGACATGCGGGATCTCGGTTCACGAGCCCAGGGTAGGGCTGAAGTTCCTGTGCTGGGAGCTCCAAGTCTGAACCACTGGACCAATAGAGAACCTCAGATCCCAAGGAATATTCAATGGAGTGAGGTCTCATGGAGGTCCTCATCTCAGCACCAAGACCCAGCTCTACCCAACAGCCTACAAACTCCAGTGTTGGAAGCCTCAGGCCAAACAACCAGTAAAACAGGAACACAATTGCACTCACAAAAAAACAAAAAAACAAGATGGCAAAAAAATATGTCACAGATGGAGGAGCAAGGTAAAAACCTACAAGACCAATTAAATGAAGAGGAAATAGGCAATCTACCTGAGAAAGAATTCAGAGTAATGATAGTAAAGATGATCCAGAATCTCAGAATAGAATGGAAGCACAGACTGAGAAAATACAAGAAATGTTTGACAAAGATCTAGAAGAACTAAAGAACAAACAAACAGAGATGAACAACACAATAACTGAAATGAAAAATACACTAGAAGGAATCAATAACAGAATAACTGAGGCAGAAGAATGAATAAGTGAGCTGGAAGACAAAATGGTGGAAGTAACTGCCAAGGAGCAGAATAAAGAAAAAAGAATGAAAAGAATTGAAGACAATCTCAGAGACCTCTGGGACAACACTAAATGCACCAACATTCAAATCATAGGGGTCCCAGAAGAAGAAGAGAAAAAGAAAGGGACTGAGAAAATATTTGAAGAAATTATAGTTGAAAACTTCCCTAACATGGAAAAGGAAATAGTCACCCAAGTCCAGGAAGCACAGAGAGTCCCATACAGGATAAACTCTAGGAAAAACACACCAAGAAACATATTAATCCAACTAACAAAAATTAAATTCACATGGAAAAGACTGACAAGTACAGGTTTCTGGTAACTGACTATACTGCTGAACTGAATGAATAAGCATTTTCAGAACTCTAATGGAAAACTGATGAATTCATAAAAGTGCTAACAAAAGATCAAGATTAAAAAAATTAATTACATGGGACTGAGTGAACTGATGAGGATGATTATAATTTTTGTGACTTTCTGTTTGAATTAAAAAAAATTAAATTCAAAGAAAAACTATTAAAAGCAGCAAGGGAAAAACAAAAAATAATATACACAGGAATCCCCATAAGGTTATCAGCTGATTTTTCAGCAAAAACTCTGCAGGTCAGAAGGGAGTGGCAGGATATACGTAAAGTGATGAAAGAGAAAAACCTGCAACCAAGATAACTTTACCTAGCAAGGATCTCACTCAGATTCCATGGAGAAGTCAAAAGCTTTTCAGACAAGCAAAAGCTAACAGAATTCAGCACCACCAAACCAGCTTTACAATAAACGCTAAAGAAACTTCTTTAAGTGGAAAACACAAGAGAAGAAAAAGACCCACAAAAACAAACCCAAAACAATTAAGAAAATGGCAATAGGAACAAACTTATCGATAATAACCTTGAATATAAATGGATTAAATGCCCCAACCAAAAGATACAGACTGGCTGAATGGATACAAAAACAAGACCCATATATATACTGTCTACAAGAGACCCACATCAGACCTAGGGACACATACAGACTGAAAGTGAAGGGATGGAAAAAGATATTCCATGCAAATGGAAATCACAAGAAAGCTGGAGTAGCAATACTCGTATCAGACAAAATAGACTTTAAAATGAAGACTGTTACAAAAGATAAGGAGAGACACTACATAATGATCAAAGGATCAATCCAAGAAGATATAACAGTTATAAATGTTTATGCACCCAACATAGGAGCACCTCAATACATAAGGCAAATACTAACAACCATGAAAGGAGAAATTGACAGTAACACAATAATAGTATGGAACTTTAACACCCCGCTTACACCAATGGACAGATCATCCAAACAGAAAATAAATAAGGAAACACAAGCTTTAAATGACACAATAGACCAGATAGATCTAGTTGATATTTATAAACATTCCACCCAAAAGTGGCAGAATACGCTTTCTTCTCAAGTGCACATGGAACATTCTCCAGGATAGATCACATCTTGGGTCACAAATCAAGCCTCAGAAAATTTAAGAAAATTGAAATCGTATCAAGCATCTTTTCCGACCACAGTGCTATTAGATTGGAAATCAATTACAGGAAAAAAACTATAAAAAACACAAATACATGGAGACTAAACAGTGTGCTACTAAATAACCAAGAGATCATTGAAGAAATCAAAGAAGAAATTAAAAAATACATAGAAACAAATGACAATGTAAACACAATGACCCAAAACCTATAGCATACAGCAAAAGCAGTTCTAAAAGGGAAGTTTCTAGCAATTCATTCTCACCTCAAGAAACCAGAAAAATCTCAAATAAACAATCTAACACTACACTTACAACAACTACAGAAAGAAGAACAAAGAAAACCCAAAGTCAGTAGAAGGAAAGAAATCATAAAGATCAGAACAGAAATAAATGAAATAGAAATGAAGAAAACAACAGCAAAGATCAATAAAACTAAAAGCTGGCTCTTTGAGAAGATAAAATTGATAAACCCTTAGCCAGACTCATCAAGAAAAAAAGGGAGAGGATGCAAATCAATAAAATTAGAATTATAAAAGGAGAAATCACAACTGACACTGAAGAAATATGAAGGATTATAAGAGACTACTACAAACAACTATATGCCCATAAAATGGACAACCATGAAGAAATGGACAAATTCTTGGAAAGGTATAATTTTCCAAGACTGAACCAGGAAGAATTGGAAAATATAAACAGACCTATCACAAGTAATGAAATTGAAACCATATTTAAAAATCTTCCAGACTTCCCTGGTGGCACAGTGGTTAAGAATCCACCTGCCAACACGGGACATTGGTGCGATCCCTGGGCCAGGAAGATCCCACATGCTGTGGAGCAACTAAGCCCATGTGCCACAACTATTGAGCCCACGTGCTGCAACTACTGATGCCCACGCACCTAGAGCCCGTACTCCGCAACAAGAGAAGCCAAAATGAGAAGCCTGTGCACCACAACGAAGAGTAGCCCCCCACTCTCTGAAGCTAGAGAAAGGCTGTGCACAGCAATGAAGACCCAACACAGCCAAAACTAAATTAATTAATTAATTAATTAAAAAAATAAAATAAAATAAAATCTTCCAACAAACAAAAGACCAGGCCAGATGGCTTCACAGGTGAATTCTATCAAACATTTAGAGAAGAGCTAACACCTATCCTTCTCAAACTCTTCCAAAAAATTGCAGAGGGAGAAAAACTCCCAAATTCTTTCTACGAAGCCACCATCACCCTGATACCAAAACCAGAAAAAGATATGACAGAAGAAGATTATAGACCAATATCACTGATGAACATAGATGCAAAAATCCTGAACAAAATACCAGCAAAAAGAATCCAACAGTACACTAAAAAGATCATACCCCATAATCAAGTGGGATTTATCCCAGGGATGCAAGGATTCTTCAATATACACAAATCAATCAATGTGATACACCACATTAAAAAATTAAGGAATAAAAACTATATGATTGTCTCAATAGATGTAGAAAAAACTTTTGACAAAATTCAACACCCATTTATGATAAAAACTCTCCAGAAAATGGGCATAGAGGGAACCTACCTCAATATAATAAAGGTCATATATGACAAACCCACAGCAAGTATCATACTCAATGGTGAAAAACTGAAAGCATTTCCACTAAGATCAGGAACAAGACAAGGATGTCCACTCTCGCCACTATTTTTCAACATAGTTTTGGAAGTCCTAGCCACGGCAATCAGAGAAGAAAAAGAAATAAAAGGAATCCAAATTGGAAAAGAAGAAATAAAATTGTCACTGTTTGTGGATGACATGATACTATACATAGAAAATCCTAAAGATGCCACCAGAAAACTACTAATCAATGAATTTGGTAAGGTTGCAGGATACAAAACTAATGCACAGAAATCTCTGGCATTCATATACACCAACAATGAAAAATCAGAAACAGAAATTAAGGAAACACTTCCATTTACCACTGCAACAAAAAGAATAAAATACCTAGGAATAAACCTGCCTAAAGAGGTGAAAGACTTGTACTCAGAAAACTATAAGACACTGATAAAAGAAATCAAAGATGACATAAAAAGATGGACAAATATACCATGTTCTTGGATAGGAAGAATCAACATTGTGAAAATGACTATACTACCCAAAAGAATCTACAGATTCAGTGCAATCCCTATCAAACTACTAATGGCATTCTTCACAGAATTAGAACAAAAAATTTTACAGTTCGTATGGAAACACAAAAGACCCCAAATAGCCAAAGCAATCTTGAGAAAGAAAAACGGAGTTGGAGGACTCAGGCTCCCTGACTTCAAACTATACCACAAAGCTACAGTAATTAAGACAGTATGGTACTGACACAAAAACAGAAATATAGATCAATGGAAAAGGATAGAATGCCCAGACACAAACTCACGCATGTATGGGCACCTAATTTACAACAAAGGAGGCAAGTATATACAATGGAGAAAAGACAGCCGCTTCAATAAGTGGTGCTGGGAAAACTGGACAGTTGCATGTAAAAGAATGAAATTAGAACACTACCTAACACCATACACAAAAATAAACTCCAAATGAATTAAAGACTTAAAGGTAAGACCAGACACTACAAAACTTTTTTTTTTTTGCGGTACGCAGGCCTCTCACTGTCGTGGCCTCTCCTGTTGCGAGCACACCGGACGCGCAGGCTCAGCGGCCATGGCTCACGGGCGCAGCCGCTCCGTGGCATGTGGGATCTTCCAGGACCGGGGCACAAACCCGTGTCCCCTGCATCAGCAGGCGGACTCCCAACCACTGCGCCACCAGGAAAGCCCACTACAAAACTTTTAGAGTAAACATATACCACAGAAAGATCTTTGACATAAACCACAGCAAGATCATTTTTGACCCACCTCCTAGAGTAACAGAAATAAAAACAAAAATAAACATATGGGACTTAATTAAACTTAAAAGCTTTTGCACAGCAAAGGAAACCATAGAGAAGCCAAGAAGAGCACCCTCAGAATGGAAGAAAATACTTGCAAATGAAACAACAGGCAAAGGATTAATCTCCAAAATATACAAAGAGCTTATGGAGCTCAATATCAAAAAAACAAACAATCCAGTTAAAAAATGGTTGAAGACCTAAATAGACATTTCACCAAGGAAGACATACAGATGGCCAAGAGGCACATGAAAAGATGCTCAACATCACTAATTATTAGAGAAATGCAATCAAAACTACAATGAGGTATCACCTCATGCTGGTCAGAATGGCCATTATCAAAAAAGCTAGAAACAATAAATGCTGGAAAGGGTGTGGTGAAAAGGGAAGCCTCCTACACTGTTGGTGGGAATGTAAATTGATACAACCACTATGGAAAACAGTATGGAGGTTCCTTAAAAAAACTAAAAATAGAATTACCATATGACCCAGCAATCCCACTACTGTGCATATACCCTGAGAAAACCATAATTCAAAAAGAGCCATGTACCACAATGTTCACTGCAACACTATTTACAATAGCCAGGACATGGAAGCAACCTAAGTGTCTATCGACAGATGAATGGATAAAGAAGATGTGGCACACATACAATGGAATATTACTCAGCCATAAAAAGAAAGGAAATTAAGTTATTTGTAGTGAGGTAGATGGACCTAGAGTGTCATACAAAGTGAAGTAAGTCAGAAAGAGAAAAACAAATACCGTATGCTAACGTATATATATGGAATCTAAAAAAAAAAAAAAGGTACTGATGAACCTAGTTGCAGGGCAGGAATAAAGAGGTAGACATAGAGAATGGACTTGATGACATGGGGTGGGAGGGCAAAGCTGGAGCGAAGTGAGAGTAGCATCGACATATATACACTACCGAATGTAAAATAGTTGGCTGGTGGGAAGCAGCAGCATAGCACAGGGAGATCGGCTCGGTGCTTTGCGATGACCTAGAGGGATAGGATAGGGAGGATGGGAGGGAGGCTCAAGAGGGAGAGGATATGGGGACATGTGTATGCATAAGGCTGATTCACTTTGTTGTGCAACAGAAACTAACACAGTATTGTGAAGCAAATATACTACAATAAAGATCTATTAAAAAAAAAAAAAAAAAAAAAGTTTCCTTTTGTCATAGAGTACTGCTTTTGATTTTATTTGTGTATCCCCATCCAGATGAAGTTGTGTAGGTTCAGTCAATTCTATTAAGAATCTGGGGCTTCCCTGGTGGCGCAGTGGTTGAGAGTCCGCCTGCCGATGCAGGAGACATGGGTTCGTGCCCCGGTTTGGGAAGATCCCACATGCCGCGGAGCGGCTGGGCCCCTGAGCCATGGCTGCTGAGCCTGCGCGTCCGGAGCCTGTGCTCCACAACGGGAGAGGCCACAACAGTGAGAGGCCCACGTACCGAAAAAAAAAAAAAGACAGCTCCACAGAATGAACTAAGTTAGGGTTTGAAAAATATTTAATTACTAGTCTTTACTATCCAGGCTCCTACAAGGGGACGATTCTTTTTTTTTTTTTTCGGTACGCGGGCCTCTCACTGCTGTGGCCTCTCCCGTTGCGGAGCACAGGCTC
>NW_020837992.1:16138211-16221087 GCF_003676395.1 Aethalodelphis obliquidens | reverse complement strand
AACCGGGGCACGAACCCATGTCTCCTGCATCGGCAGGCGGACTCTCAACCACTGCGCCACCAGGGAAGCCCTACATGTATTTTTAAAGCATGGCTGAACCCATACAATGGTTGGGAGAACATAGAGAAAAATATCAGGAACTATACTTAAGTCTGGTTCTGGAGAAAAGGAATAATGAAGAATAATACAGATTGTTTGTAGGATACAACTAGTTTTTAATTATGCTTTGGAATTGAGATGGTCTCTGTGGTTATTTATTGTTTTCTATAAATCGTACAAATAATGACAGGGGTACTAACTTTTAGAATCTATTATGGGTCAGGTGTATGTAGTAATTCATAGACAGTGTTTTGCTATTTAAATTGCAGAGATCATACCTCATTTTTAAAAATCCACCAAAACTATTGTTTTTTTAAAAGAAAAAAAGAAAGAATAAAGAAAGAAAGGGAAAGAAGAGAGAAAGGAGAAAGGGAGGGAGGAAAGGAGGGGGAAGGAAGGGGGGAAGGAAGGAAGAAGAGAGGAAGGAAGAAAGAAAAGTCAATAGGATATATTAACAAAACTGAAGTAAAAATATTTATGAAATATATTTTTCACCCTTACCTACTTAATTTCCACATGTAGCCACCTCAGAGCGACATTCTGTTGGAAACGCTAGTTGGTTGTTTTTTCACTTTGACTCAGACTCACTTTCTTGGATCCTACGAGGGCAGCCTCTCCCCTGAGGTGACAGGCCCCAACCAGGGCACAGAAACTCATGAGTAACTGTTGCTTCCCATCAGAATGGGGCAGTCAGCTTCCCCATAGAGTTCATAGACATACACCAGGCACAGAGGCATCTGATACAACTCTGGATGCTTGAGGAGCAAGGATGGCAAGGAAGCTGGATTCATAAGGATCACTTGGGAAGCCAGAATTTGAACTCTGTGCCAATAAGCCCCCAGAGTCAGATTTAGGAGAGTAAATAGGAATTTCTGGGGAAATCCAAGTAGCACAAATTCAACTGGGATAAACTGATGCTCTGGACAGGTTAAAGGAGACAATCAAAGTTGGTCAACAGCTGGACTAAAATAGGTCTTGCATTTATCTGCTGATTAATTACTGCACCTTGATTGATGTCATGGGGCCCCACTGCATTTAAGCTTCTGGAATATTTTAAGAGCTTGATATTCCCAACTATTTAAAAAAAATCTATTGGGTATTGTTACGGACTGAATAGCTGTTTCTCCTCCAAATTCATAAGTTGAAGCTCTAACCCCCAATGTGACTATATTTGGAGATAGGACCTTTACAGAAGTAATTAAGGTTAAATGAGGCCATGAAAGTAAGGCCTTGACCTGGTAGAATTAGTGTCCTTAGAAGAAGAGGTAGAGAGACCAGAGTACTCTCTCTCTGCATGCACACAACGAGCAAAGGTCATATGAGGACACAGTGAGAAGGTAGCTGTCTACAAGCCAGGAAAACAGCCTTCACCAGGAACCAACCATACCGGTACCCTGATCTTGAACTTCCAGTCTCCAAAACCATGAGAAAATAAGTTTCTGTTGTTAAGTCACCCAGTCTGTGATATTTTATTATGGCAGCCCAAGCAAACTAAGACAAGTGGGGACAGAAAAATGTTCATTGGGAGTGTTGCAGTCCCCACAGCAAAGGTTAATAAAGAAAAAAAAGTACTTGTGCCTAATAAAGAAAAGGTAAGGACATCACATTCAGGGTCATCCTTTTCACACACAGGTCATATTATAATGCTCCTCTGCTTAAAATACCTCCCCAGATTCCCTGGGTCCTACAGGACAAAATTGGAATTCTTTGCCTGGCTAACCTAGCCCTTCTCAGACTGACAGAGCCCACATCTGAGCCTCTTCTCCAGCCACTGTCACTGTTTCCTGGTTGGGGCAGGTCACGGAGGAGGAGTTGGCCTCAGAGGACCCAAGAAATGAGTCTAAGTAAAAAGCAACCAGGTAGCATTTCAAAGGAAGGTTTACTCTAGGATGCGTTCTCCCCTGCCCAAGAATTTGGCCGCAGACAATCATAGAAGTCTACTCATGTGCTCTGGATTTTCAGTGTCTTCTTACTTTGCTCATGTTATCCTCTCTGAATTTCAGGAGATAATGGCTGGTTACAGGTGGAATAAGATAAAAGCTGAGATATGGTTGCAAGAGAATGTTAAAAGGAGACTCCCATTTTTCACAGTAAGGTACTAAATACCTATCCTGGACCTGCAAAGGAGGTGTCTGGAAATTTTTCTAGACCATTAGCTGATCGCTTTATACAGGATGTTTAAAGAGGCTGAGAGAGGGGGTACTTTTTGAAGAGTCATCTGTGTCCTGCAAATCTTAGGGAGGTGGAGAGAGAAAAGGAAGTACTTTGCCCTCGTCTTACGCAAATCAAGTGAGAAGAACTTCCATGGAACCAATTGGAAAGCTTGGTATGTGTCTTCTGCAACTTTTAGGGCACAGAGGCCTCTGTCACATGCCTGAGGCATCTAAATGTGGAAAGCTGTGGTTGGGAGAATCCTGGTCTGTGGGCAGAGCCAGGAGAAGTGGCTGTGTTTGACAGTTTACACTCCTAGGATTTGTCAGGGCCGAGGATTAAAGAGTGCTTCCTGGCACCACATGTGGGCCATAGGAGAGAGCCTGCTGTGTTTCTTAAACCCCACCTGGGACAGCCTCTTGGAGGGGAGAGGAAGTGGGGATCCTAAGTGACCAGCCAAAGGATGCATTTGTCCATTCAATGGAATAACAGGAGAGAGATTCCTCCAAAGAATCCACAAAGTGCCCTGATAGAAAGTCAGATTGAAATACATCCCTGCTGCATCCAGAGAAAAATTGCAATCCATCATTGCCAACCAAGTGAGATCTTTCCTGAGCCCTATCTCTTCTCTTTCCTCACTCCAATCTTTGAGGGATCAGAGCCTGTAGATTTCAAGTCTGGGAGTGGGGAATAGGGAGAATGGAACTGTCAACAGAGTAAAGAGAAGGGCAGCCAACCCCAGTCTACTTTCTCAAACCTGGAGCTGCCCTGAGCTCAGGAAGGAGAGAAGATGTATCCTTAAATAAAAGTTGGACCAGACATTTTAATATTGGAAATGAAGTTGTTTGTGAAACTCAGAGTGACCAGAGGGTCTCTTACCATTTAAGAGTGGTCAGAAAAGCCATGGACCTATTCTAGATTCATCCAAGGGTATTAAAAAAAAAAACAGAAAAACCAACAACTATCCCCAGAGAGTAGGATTGAAGGACAGCCGGGTGTCAGCGGAAGGGGAGATTAGTTGCATCCCTGCGTGATTAACACAGACCATCCCCAAAACAGTTTCAGTGGGGTAATGGGAACAGAAGCCAAACTACAACAGGTTAGACTGGGCTAGACGGAGCTGAGGATGTAAATGCATGAACAGGAGGAGAGAGAGAAGGCAGCTGCTGGAGGATTATGTTGGATACGCAGAGTTTTTTGTTGTTGTTGTTTCGTTTTTTTTAAATGGGAGAAATCAGAGTATGTGTAAAAACTAGTGGAAAGAAGCCAGCAGAGAGGATGCTGACCAAGGTGTAGTCCCTGAGCAGACCAGAGGGCGCGGGACGGGGGCACAGCTTCAGTCTCAGAAGGCGTGGGCACCTCTTCCATCAGAATAGGAAGGAAAGGGAAAGGGTAGGCACAAGACAGGCAGGAAGCTGAAGGAAGTTTCATCTGACTACTTCTCCATGTCTTCTGTTAAGTAGGAAGTGAAGGGAAAGCTGAGGGTTCAACCCTGTGAGGAGGATGGAGAAGGTTTGAAAGCGTCGTCTCCAGAGAAAGGAGAGACACTCTGCTTGTGGAGCAAGGTTGGATGACCTGGCTCCACTGAGAGTACGGTTGAGGCTGGCAGACATGTTTAATTGAATATCCATCTGGACTCTCTGCTGGAACCTTGGGAAAGACCCAACTGTGGCAACTATGGCCGCAAAGTCCCTGGAGTTTGGCAGTGTCTGAGTGAAAATGGAACAATGTGGTGATCACTCTGATTCAGAGAAACTGCTGGTCTGAGATGAGTTGAGAGCTTCTGTCCCACATGAATCCACATCACTATCTCTATCGTTTGGGGATTTTTTTTTTCAAATTTTTAAAATAAATGGATGGTGTCTTCCAAAGAAACTTACAACCTGAGCCTATAAAAAAGACATGAGAGACTTATCATCTGGTTACACGCGATAAGATATCATGACTGATGTTTCTGCAGTTTTCGCATCAGGGATATGGCTCCCCTCAGTCTTGTCTTTCCAAAAGTCAATGACAAATAATTTTAAGGAAATAGACAATGACGCACAGGCCCCTGCTCTCTAATCTACTGACAGACTAATCTACTGAAGCCAGATAAGGACTGAAATAGGGTGGAGCTGAGGGCATGTGAAATGTGAAAAATAGAGAGGAATAAATATGCCATGCTATTTTCCAAACTCGCACTTTCAGATAAAGGTCTCATAGACACAAATTAACTTTCACAGAGAATATGAGTGTTTTTAAATGGCATTGTCCAGAAAAGATATGAGTCACCTATTTTATTTTCCATGGTTTCCACATCACGTAGCACAGTGCCTGGTACACAGGTAGGTGCTTGATAAATAATTATGTAATGAATGTAATGAGCTCCGGGGTGGGGGCTGACCTGCCCATCTCAGGGCACCCGCCTCTCTTCTGCCCTATGTGTGCGCACGCACGTGCACATACATGCTCATGGAAAGCTGCTTTACTCCTCTAAATATCCATGGGAATTTGCATGTTAGGCAAAATTAACATTGTTGCTGGAGAAAATTTCTTAGCCTGATGACAATGAAACCAATAAGAGATAGATGTTGAGCTGAGGCAGGAAAGAATGGATTCTGTGCAAGGAGTGTGGATACAGTGAGGCAGGCAGGAGACCCCTGAACTTTGGGGTTCCTGGTCCTCCTGGATGTCTGTAAATCAGCTGAAGATAATTTTGCCCTGTGGTTAGTCTCATTTGTCCATATACTGATTTTGATGGTGAGCAGCTAATATGAACCTACTGGTGTGGTGACTGCTACCAGTAAGCTGCAAACAGGAATTCTCCCTGCACGAACGTACAGCCCTTACTAGCCGGATAAGCCTTGGCAAACAAATTTGATGACTCATCCTGAGCTTTCAGGATGTTTTGTCTTTGCCGGAATCCTTGGCATACAACTACTGAAGGATTTTTTTTTTTTTAACTTTACTTCCTTTTGTTTTAAATGGAATTCAGGCCCAGCACTAACTGTCCTCTATGCTCCAATGCTTGAAAAATTTATCACCTTGCCTGTCTGTAAAGAGGTTTTTTTTTTTGAATTAACTTTTTTGTTCATTTTTATACTTTAAACCAATGGTCAAAACTGAAATGATAAGCCCTCCTCTAATCTTCTGACAGAAGAAAAAGAAAGTAAGTGAACATTAGTCATACACTAAGTCTCTGAATTACGCCTGAAGGTAATGCAAGATTGCATTGTGCCAGCAATTTTAGTGCCCGGAGACTCTGGGCTCTCCCATGGACGGTGCACCCTGCTGCTTTTGAGGGTAATACATGGAAAGAGGTTTGCAGCGCTTGCCACACAGGGTGATTTGTACAAGTCAACTTGGTTAACCTGGAATTATGTTTCCCAAAACTCCCTTCTCAGCTCCTTTTGTCACCCTCTCTCCAGTTTCCCAGTGTCACCCAGCAAACCCCACAATTATCCCTCTGTTGAGAGGGGTCCTGATAGTGTCTTGCACTGGAAAGGCTGACCAGCAGAGTGAATGTACATATAAACTAGGCAAATCTGGTTTAAAGGCTCAGCTCAATCCCTGATGAGTAGGACAAACCATGTGTTTAAGACAAAGCAACCAAAGATATTAGCTCTCCCTCCGTAACTGCCTGTTCTTGCTTCTACCTGTCTTCCATCTTTTAAAGATTCTTATGATTACATTGGCCCACCTAGACAGTCCAGGATAACCTTCCCAGCTCAAGATCCTTAACTTAGTCATAGCTACAAAGTCCCTTTTGCCATGGAAGGTGACATATTCACAGGTTTGGGGAATGAGGACACGGCCATCTTTTGGAGGCTATTATTATTCTACCTCTCGCAAGTCCCAGTGTTGGTGAGGATGTGAAGCAGCTGGAGCTCTCATACACCTGCCGGTGACAATGTAACATGATGCAGCCATTTTGGAAAACATACACACAAAGACTTGCACCCAAATGCAACTTTATCATGATCACACCTGGAAACGACCCAAATGTTCATCTACATGTGAACAGATAGGTGAAAGAATCTGTGCTATATCCGTATAATAGAATATTACTGTTAAAAAAAAGTGAACAGACGACAGGTATATGCAACAACATGGATGAGCAAAAGTCACCACACACAGAAGAGTACATACCGTGTGACTCCATTCATATAAAATTCCAGAGTAGGCAAAATAATGATAGAAAGCACATCAGTGATTGCCTGGGACCCAAGATGCAGGGAGGTTGGCCCTAAAAAAGGAATGAGGGAAAGTTTTGGGTCAATGGAAATGTGTTAAACCCTGATTGTAGTAGTAATTACATGAATGTATTCATTTGTTAAAACTCATTGAACTCCACCCAATAAATGAATGCATTTGCTGTATATAAATTATACCTCAATAAAGTTCATTAATTTTTTTCCTGGAAGGATATTACCTGCCCTCCTGAGGAGACTAAATTGCTTCCAGGAATTTCTTCCTGTGTAGCAGGAAGTGTGCCAGCTGCCATTGGCTTCCGCTTCCTCTCACCTGCCCTCAATGGAGATGAATAATAGCTCTTCAATACCCTCCAAGTTCTTTAAGGTACTTAGCCAAGAATGAGCCAAGTCCTGAAAACTATCCCTTCAGAGAGCTTCCCTAAACTGTAAATTATCCCTGCAAATATACCCATTTCCCTCATTGCAAAGAGCCCGGAAGTGCTCACATTTGGAGAAATGACCAAGGCAAGAGAAAAGCTTGAACTACAGATCTAGAAGGAAACCTGATGAACTGGCTGACTCTGATTTGTTCTGCTTTCTCCAAGCTAGATCCCAGTCAGGCAACCAAAAAATGTCTGCGATGTTCTGTGTGCTATGTTTTGAGCTAATTATCATAATAGCTCTCATTTATTCAGAGTGTACTATGTCCCTGGGCTGGGCTGAGTATTTTATGGGAATAATACACAAATTAATCTTCAGAGCAATCTTATGAAATAGGTACCATTATCATCCCCATATTATGGATGAGAAATTGAAGGCAGGGTGCCTAAATGAGTTCCTTGTTGTCAGTGGAGAACCAGGATTAGAACCCAGAGCTATAGACTGCAGAGCATTTATTTATTTTTTATTTTATTATTTTATTATTTTTTTTTGCGGTACGCGGGCCTCTCACTGTTGTGGCTTCTCCCATTGCAGAGCACAGGCTCCGGACGCACAGGCTCAGTGGCCATGGCTCACGGGCCCAGCCGCTCCGCGGCACGTGGGATCTTCCCGGACCGGGGCACGAACTCGTGTCCCCTGCATCGGCAGGTGGACTCTCAACCACTGCGCCACCAGGGAAGCCCAGACTACAGAGCATTTAACTGTTGTCATATACTGCTGATCTTGGTTTTCATAGAGCTTTCAACATGTTGGAAGGATGGCTTAGAAGCCTGAAACTAACCATACAGGGAAGTGGGGCTCTAGCCTATTTGAAAAGTCTCTAGAAAGATTCTATCCTACTCTCTCTCCCTAACTGTGCTTTTTTCCTTGCCCAAACCCCTGGGGCCTTTGTGATTAAGCAAAATGATTCCAAAGCAATAAACTGTATGCCTCACCAAATTCCTGATTTATAGAGGAGACATGAATGAGATGCCATAATTTTATAAAGAGTGTTTGGAGAAGGAAGCAAGAATATGGCATTCATGCATTCAGTCATTCATTGGACATCATTTAAACATTATAGGGCAGTTACTCTGCCAAGTTGTTGTATTGGTACGCAGGATACGTAAGACAAACATGGATCCTATTCTCAATGTCTAAATGTTCTAATGATTATTGTCTTCTATCACACTTTCCCTGTTGTTGGCCAAATACCACCTCCCATTCATCACAGCCCGACACAGCCAGCCCTGCCCCTGGGTGACCCTCTGAACGCTACTTCCCTGATGGGTGTAGGAAAGTAGGGATCCCTGTGGATCTGGCCAATCAGTCAAGAAAGAATAGTCTCCCCTTCCCTGTTCTCCTCCACCCCTCTCAGTGAGTTGTAAAGAAATGGAGAAATAATGGACTGGGATTAGCTCCAGGGCCCCTGAATAAACTGCTCCTACATACCCCTCTTGCATTTTAAATGGAAAGAAAATGGGCGGGGTAGATCTCTTGCACAATTTCAAAATGGAGCTGAGTTTAATTCTGTACAATAGATTCTTAGTTACATCATAAATAATGGTATGGGAACACAGAAATTTGAGCCAGAGAGACAAACTGTTCCTGAAAGTGAAAAATCCTGATGTGCAAACAAACATTAACAAATGAGCAGTTCAATCTCCAGATGCCGCGAGGCTAGATTTCCCTGAAGAGGAAGAAGTCCTGGAAAGAGAAGGCTTGGCCAGAGGCTCAGGCTGATGTGAGTCATCTGCGCAAAGTCTGGCACATAGTAGGTACGCTCTATATGTGGTTTGCAGCTGTCCTAGTTGATGACATATGATAGTTACACAGGGTACACAGTACTCCAGCATTCAGCACAGTGCCTGGCTTAGAGTAAGCATTCAGATTTTTATTTTTTTGGTAGATAAACAAGGTACATTGTGGGGACCCTTGCTCCATATAAATGGAGCAGTCCTATGTGATCATTTAAAAGGCACCACATGACCCTGCCTGGTAAACAAACAAACAAACAAACAAAGCAAAACTCTCCCACCAGCCACAGATGGTTCTGCTAAAGTTTACAAATGCATTGAACATTTACTGCATTTAGAGCACTATGTTATGGTGAGGACAACAGTGAGTATGGGATGGTACCTGCCTTCTAGAAGCTATATTTTAGTATGTGTATGTGTGTGTACTGAGGGAGAGAGGACAGATACAAATGCAATAACTATGATGAAAGAATACAGGGAATCATAGAGGAAGAAAATTCATATTCCTTTGAGAATCTAGAAAGGCTTCTTGAAAGAAAAGGGATTGAGCTGAGCTTGAAGGAGGGGGTGGGGTACATATTCCAAGAAAAAGGACTCTCTGAACAAAAGTAGAAATTTAGGGGAGTAGAGAGCATATTTAGGAAAGGGCCAGAAAATCCTGTAAGAGACCAGTGAGCTGTCTGAACTGTGAGGCTGTGGGTACCTCCATGGCCTGGAAAGCAGAACAGGTTTTAAGAACTTCACAAGCCCTAAGTATGGAAATTTTATTACAATGCTCTCCAGGTGCTATGTGAAATTTTAAAAATACTAAATTACAAAATAAGGCTAAGGAAGCCCAACAAAGTTCTGACTGCCCATTTAGAATAGTTTAATCTTAAAAAAAAAAAATGTCAAATTCTTAAAATAAAATTCCATTATTGTAATAAATGCATAGCATCAGTCACTTGTAAATAAACAGCAATGTTCTTGAATAGTAAAAAAAATTTTTTTAATTCCAGAATCTCTGATTTGGAGATTCTGGCATTAGACTAGGAGAAGCTCTGCTGCAGGAAACATGAACTCTGGAGACTCAGGGGATTTTAGCCCTCCTGCGTTTGGTTGAGGCAGCCCCCTTGGGCAACACTTCCAAATGGTGACTTCAGATTGAAGGCTCCTTGCAAACAGTGGCTCTGCCGTCCACTAGAGCCTCCTTGGAATACTCTACTGACCTTCTGCATTTGGCTGCCCAACTGGGCAGAGAGAGAGATTATGGCGCATTGCTTAGTTAGGGTGCAAATCACATCCACCCCCATTCCAAGAGCCAGAGCTAGTCTCACAGCCCCACTTATGCTCTCTCTGTAGAGAGACTGGAAAATGTAGAGAAGCACATGTGCATTCATTTCCTATGGCTGCTGTAAAAAAAATTACCACAAACCTAGTGGCTTAAAACAACACAAATTTATTATCTTACAGTTCCATAGGTTAGAAATCTGATATGGGTCTCACTGGGCTAAGATCAAGGTGTCACCAGGCCTGCACTCCTTCCAGAGGCTCTAAGGGAGAATCTGTTTCCTTGCCTTTTCTAGCTTCTAAATGCTGCCCACGTTCCTTGGCTTCTGGCTGCCTCCTTCCATCTTGAAAGCCAACAACAGTGCATCTCTTATAAATGTTGACATCTAACTTAATATTATTTTAATTGTCAAAGGTTATGTTTTTGTAGTTGTATTATATCTTCATATTTTTACTTTTTTTCTTTTTCGCAATTCCAAAGTTAGACTACATGAATTTTACTTGATGTAGTTCTCTAAATTTGCTTAAAATTTCACCAAAATATTTCCGCACATTTCAGCCTTAAAATGAAAAAGTTCCTAGTGCATAAGTTCAGGCAGACACACCTAAGAAAAGTGAATCAAAGTTTGTCAAAAGAGGAGTGAACACCCTTCACATTTTTTGGTAAAGCAACAACCAAGTGTCCTTTAGACCCCAGCAGGGTTTTATTTTGTTGTTGAGACACACACAATGAAATTAGAGGCAGCAAACATCCAGGTGGAATAACTTGATGTAACTGACTAATCCATCACAAAGGACTCAGACTCCAAACATGGATCTGGCAAAATCTCCTGGCTGATTTTCAAGAGGAACTAACTGTTTAACAATCCTCAATACATAATTTAAGAAGAAAACAAAATATCTGCTTAAGCCAATAAGAAATGTAGACCAAACCCAGGTATTCTTTAATATGTCTCAATTTCAAGGTCAATATTAAGTCTGCAAAAGCAGTAAAGCTCCCCAGAATAGCAGCTTCTCACTACAATGCTCTGCATAGCTGCCCATGGCCAAAAGTAAATAAGAAGAACCTTTAAGTACTGAATGTGCTCTAGTTGGTAAATAAAGTAAATTCTGTGTAGGTTTAATGTTTCTTTTTTTCCCCAAAAGCTTTTTTTGAATCAATGAAGTGATTTAAGGAAATACAGTATTTGTAGCAATTCACTTGTGACACCTCTGTCAGAAATGATTGTAATACACTGTGAACAAGAAACATTTGTCCATGGACTTTGAGGTCCCTTGCATGTGGGATGTTTCATTGTCCTATGAGCCCTCAATCAGTGGTGTGCTGGAGCCAGGTTGCACTGGCTCTTAAGAGTCATTGTGTGTGTTTTTTCTCCGACTCTGTGTTCAGTAATATCTCATTGTTAATTTGAAAGGGCCACAGTGAGAGTACTTATACCACAAAAAGTGGCAGATACTATAAATGAGGGCTTTATTTTTTGTTATTTATTTCTGAGAGCCAATTGTTAAGCATTTACCAGCACACAACTGGCTCACATTAATCCTAGAACTGTCTTCAGGATCTATCCGGGGCAATCATCATTCTAACATACTGTTGGATTCTATTATTTTAGTGAGACTTCAGGATCAAGAGCTATGATGTCCTATGGCTTTTAGTAGTTGATGGCAACAAAAAACCAATTAGATTCTTTCATGTTACTTAAGAGGGAGTGCTTTTGCACTATTCACAATAGCCAAGACATGGAAGCAACCTAAATATCCATCGACAGATGAATGGATAAAGACGATGTGGTACATATATACAATGGAATACTACTCAGCCATAAAAATGAACAAAATAATTCCATTTGCAGCAACATGTGTGCAACTAGAGATTATCATACTAAGTGAAGTAAGTCAGAAAGAGAAAGACAAATACCATATGATATCACTTATATGTGGAGTCTAAAATATGACACAAATGAACCTATCTATGAAACAGAAACAGACTCAGGGACATAGATAACAGACTTGTGGTTGCCAAGGGAGAGGTGGTTGGGGCAGGGATGGAGTGGGAGGTTGGGATTAGCAGATGCAAACTATTATATATAGGATGGATAAACAACAAGGTCCTACTGTATAGCACTGGGAACTATATTCAATATCCTGTGATACACCATAATGGAAAAGAATATGAAAAAGAATGTATATATGTATAACTGAATCACTTTGCTGTACAGCAGAAATTAACACAACATTGTAAATCAACTGTACTTCAATTAAAAAATTAGAAATAAAAAAATTAAAAATTAAAAAGAGGAAGTGTTTTTATTGGTCATTGCCTGTTTTCTTTGCTAGAATATAAGGACAGGAACCTTCTTCCCTTTTGTTAATTGATGTATCCCAAGAACCTAACAACACATGATAAGTGCTCCATAAATATTTGCTGAGTGAATGAATAAGATTTGTCTGAATCAAGGTCACTGTCTTCCTGGTAGGTGATTCCACCAGGCTTTCTCTGTCATTAGTATTGCAAATTTTCTGTGGGAAGAGAGTTAAACTCCTGTCAATAACTCCTTCTTCTGCATTCTCATAGCAATTTAGAAAATACTTATATGGGTGGCAATTCTGTACATTATAATCATCTCTTTTATTATATACATGTGTGACTCTTCCATTAAAATAGCAGCTCCAAAAATTCAAGTCAATGTTTCTGTTTTGCTTTAATGTTTATTTCCTTTTTAAAAGTAGTATTTCATTTATTTTTTATTATCATGAATGTGTCACATGGAAAGTATTTGTCTTTGGCTATGTCCCTTAGCCCAGTGCAAGCCCATCTGCAACAGGTGTGATGGCCAAATCTACATTCTAGGTCTCACTTTCCCTTGTGTCCTAGGCCCTGGCAAGAGTTCAGACTCAATACATACTTATGAAAGGAACAGTGCTGACTTTGCCTTTGAAAACTCTGGAGAGATTTCAGCAAAGATCAAAGGAAGAGAAGCTGAATTTCTTCCTAAAATTTTGCATGGTCTCTGCTCCCCACACACATACAGTAGCTTATAATCTTGGTCTTTGCACTAGTCACCTGTCAAAGCAAATCTTTCTTAAAGGGGCTTAAGCAGGAGGCCAGCCCAAGACTTGACTTTGACAAGCTGCGTGTCTGAGTGAGGCTGACCATGTTCTTGGCTTTGGCTGTCCCGTCTTGTGACTCAGAAATAACCTGAAACCCTCTGATGTCACAAGCTTTGAGCAGTTCTGCTAAAGTGATTGACAAATCTTTTCCAGGACAGCCTGAGACACCCCGACACCGTTTAACTGGCACATTGACAATGATGATCAAATTAAATAGCTTTTCTTAAGTTTCACTGTCACCAAGGCAGAAGTAATCCTGAAAACACGGGCCTTGAGAAAAATATGCTTGGAACATACTTTGGCTTCTTAATAGGGCATTATATTTCTAGCTTGCTAAAAGGCTTCAGGCTGCTGGCATAAACACAAGTGCCACTATATTGCAACCACTAAGAAATAAACAGAAAGCTACAACAAACAAGGCCGGCACATCCTGAACTGATTTTCTGTGGAAACTCCCTAGGGGTCCAAGGTTGCATAAAACTCAACAAGGGGCTTCCCTGGTGGCGCAGTGGTTGAGAGACCGCCTGCCGATACAGGGGACAAGGGTTCGTGCTCCGGTCCGGGAAGATCCCACATGCCGCGGAGCGGCTGGGCCCGTGAGCCATGGCCGCTGAGCCTGTGCGTCCGGAGCCTGTGCTCCACAACGGGAGAGGCCACGCCAGTGAGAGGCCCGCGTACCGCAAAACAAAACAAAACAAAACAAAACAAAAAACTCAACAGGAGAGGACTGCCAACCCCATCTAAACCCTCTTTACCCAATATAGGATTCTGTAATGTTTGAGTTTGCCAGTTGTTGCTTGCAGAATTAATGTACCATTCAGATGCTTCATAGAAAGTAGTTTTCATTGGGGCAGCTCCTTCAGGGATAGTTGGAGGTCAGAGTGTTTTTCTAGAACCCTCTGTCTTGAGCGTTGGGGCCAACTGGCCAAAACACCAGGCAACATTTTTCCAGTCAATCAAGGTCAAAGCTTCAGGTGAAACATATATTTTTTGTGTGTATTATGTATGTATGTTTGTACTATGTATTATGGGATAGAGAATCTTTGTCCCAGAGGGCAAAGGGAAATTATGCTGCCTCCTAGTGGCGGAGAGGGTGGAAAATTGAGAGAAACAGCCATTTAGAATAGGCTGGAGTAATTGGAGAGGATCTCAGACTCCAAATAAAAATACAAACTCTACCCCTCCCTGTCTTTGAAAATCTGACTCTATGCAATGCAAGGTATCCCTTTCTAAAAATCTATGCAGCCTCACTTGGTAGCCCATTCGAATCCACTGACCAACATGTTTTGTACTCCTTCCTATGTGCTTGAACATGTATGTAGAATCATAGAGGAAATATTAGGCAGGACTTCTGCCCTCAGGAAATGTATGTATAATTCAGTAGGAGGGAGCAGCTTGTACCTTAGAGCAATTAGAATAAGCAAGTTTTCATCTGTGTGGCTCAGTTTATAGGTCAACAGTCTAATTTTCCTTTGGCCCCTCCATCTACTTTCAAAGATTTTCATAATCTGGTTTCCCACTCATATTCCACCAAACCAAATTTCTTGCTACTTCTCTCTTATATTTTATGTTCCAGCCACTCTTGGAGCTGTCTTAAGGGTGGCTAGTCCCCTCAGGGAGCCAATCTGTAAGGCTTTCTAACACATCACTAGAAATCTAGCAAGGTGTAGAGGATAGAATTGTCAGAACAACTCAAGGAGCAGACATTTTGTGAGGTCCTGTGATAAACTGCTAAGGAGAGGGAGTGATACCCCCCAGGGACCTGTGTAAGTAACAGTAGAAGATTTCTAAATTTCTGCACAATTTTGTTGAACTGAGTCAGAGGCCAAGGAATAGACTTGCTTGGGACAATTGAGATGAGGAATTGCACGTTGCCATCAAAGAGCCCTCCTAGTTTCCTTTAAAAAAATTTAAAGGAAACTGGTTAAAAGTGAGCTGAAACCTAAATGTCCATTGACAGATGAATGGATAAAGAAGATATGGTACATATTGTACAATGGAATATTACTCAGCCATTAAAAAGAATGAAATAATGCCATTTGCAGCAACGTGGATGGACCTGGAGGTTATCAGGCTAAGTGAAGTAAGTCAGAAAGAGAAAGACAAATATCATATGATATCACTTATATGCAGAATCTTAAAAAAATGATACAAATGAGCTTATTTACAAAACAGAAACAGACTCACAAACTTAGAGAATGAACTTATGGTTACCAGTGGGGAAGGGTTGAGGGGAGGGATAAACTGGGAGTTTGGGATTGACATGTACACACTGTTATATTTAAAATAGATAACCAAAAAGGACCTACCATAAAAAATAAAAAATAGAAATAAAAATAAAATAAAAGTGAGCTAAGAGGGTCTGGTTATGGGTTACTGAACTACCTGTAGTTCTCTGGATTTCCCATGCCATCTCATGCCTCTGTGCTTTAGACAGATTTGCCTGGAACCACCCCGTTGATAGTCTATACCAAGTTAATCTCAAAACTCAACAAAACCTATTGCCTCCTCCAGAAAATCATCCCTGACTCCATACTGTACTCTGTATTAGATGCCCAACCTTTGTCTTCCATAGCTGTCTATGCACATCTCTTATCACAGCACTGTGTTATAATAAGCTATTGCTGCATCTGACCCCTTCACTAGGCTGCAAGTTTCCTTATAGGTATGTATTGTGTCTCATTTTTTCTATATACACCCAGCATCTCTCCTAGCTCCTGGCTATTTCTGGTATTGGTGCCCTTTTATAAGACTAGGAAATAGAGAGATCACTAAGAATGCCTGAGTAGTTGGATTCACAGAAAAACACTTGGGTTAGATTTTGGTCAATAGGTAAGTAGGATTTGAAAGCTCAGGGGATGTCCTTCCTGCCAGTAGAGTGATCCAGAGCATGAGTATGTGAAACAAACAGTGAAGGACACAAGCTCAACTGTGAGAAGCAAACGTTTTTTCCATATATCTAACGAAGATCTAACAAAGTCCATTTCCTTTTTCTCAGTCCTTCCCAGAAGGTCGGAGAAATAAAAATATGGTATAAATGTGCAATTGGAATTGTAAGCAGACAGAACCTTGGTTGCCATTCCAGCTATGAAATCAAGTCTTCTCAGGAGCTGTATGAATTCAGAGGACAAGATCCTTCTTAAGACATCCCCTTCCCCTGATTCCCCATGAAAGTCCCTAAACAGAGAGGTCTTGTTCATGTGGTATCACAGCTCAAAGTTGAAATAGCTAGAGGTTGCCCAGAATAGCGGGTCCTTGACCTCTCACCCTTTCCCACCCATAGGCCTCAGCTTACTATTGGTGGTCTGTCTGTTCCTCAAGCCCTGGATTATTTTGCAGACAATGTAGGATTTACTTTATTTTATTTTTATTTTTCCTTTTTATGCTATACACAATACCATCAATTTTATTCCAGATTACATCATCTTAATGATAATAAAAAGCTTTTGTATGCACATACTGCCAATACATTTAAAAAGGCCCAAATTTTAACAAACAGAATAGACAAATCCATCAAATAGACAATCCATCTAGACAAACAGACAAATCCAGTCGAGAGATCAAAAATTACTTTGGCCAAAATAAATATTTTAAAAAAATCTGGCTCAACATTCTGCTTGCAGGTTTCTACATATACTGTATATGCAGTGAGTGTGTGTGTGCATGTGTGTAGCTTTTTTTTAAGGGAATGGAGTAATGTCTAGCCCACTTTTCCATGGTTATGTAGGAACTACAATGTCCTTTGCTAGCAAAACAATAAGTGCAAGGTCTGCATTTCCACCAACTCGATGCAAAGCCCCAAGAGTTTCCTGCAAAGTAAAGCCAGCACGGAGAATCTGGTCAATGTCTGCAGCAGGAAAAATTAATTGTGTAAGAAAAGAGGGACTTGATGATGGATGGCTGGTAGGTGGTTCAAATTCTAGAAGTGGCCCTGCAGCTGCAGAACATTTTCTCTGGTCTCAGGCCTGTCTGTCACTGGATTCTGTGCGCCCTGACTTGAATCTTTAACCAATGTGATACTGGATGACAAGGACTCAGTTTGCTCAGAAGTCTGATTGAGCGCATCCTCCTCACTTGCTAAAAGTCTAGGTGAAATTTCTACACCTAAGGTGCAGTGTAGTTAATTAGACATTTTAGCTGAGGCTAGAGTGACAGAACTGCTCTCATTTATTGATTCCCTAGATTTGGGGACACCTTCCTTATCAGTTAACAGGCTATCACACGGACCCCTGAAGTTAATATTTTCTACATCTTCTACTCCAGCATCAGCTGAAGTGTCTGTTAATTCTTCTGTCTTCACTGATACAGATATGGCCTGATGAAAGGAGACTTGTGAACACTGTTCACTCTGGGTAGCTGTAAGATGCTCATTTGGGGACCATCTTTCAGAAAGGTCCTTAATATCTGTTTGGCCCTTAGTTACTATCTCTGATTGACAGATAACTTCTTCAGATGTGTTTTCTCAAGCTGGTTTACTATTAATGACCAAAAGTTCATGAAGTTCCTTCAAGGCTGCTGTTATAGATGAGCAAGATTCCTCTGTTGACTCTGCACAGGGCTGACAACTGCACAGAGACTTAAAGATGAGGGCAATTCCCATATTCTTTATTTGTTCCAGACATTTCAACATCACTTTCTAGAAGCTGTAAATCCTGAGTGGAAATGGAATTACTCAATATTTCAGGGGAAAGGTTACATTCTGATGTTTCTACTTCCATCAAGGGATTATCTAAGGTGAGATCAGATGCACCGATGTTCTTGACATTGGTATTTTGACTGCCTGCTGAAATAAGCACAGCAACTAGGGACTGTTCTACTGTATCTACTTCCACAAGTGTTTCTGAATTTGAGCAGCCAAAGCATCCTGAAGGTAGAATATTTTTCTCTGTACCTGGAAGGTCCCCATTCTGCTGTACACTGTCTCCTTTCATTGTAGCTTCCAAATCAACTCTTCTTTGTTGTTTTTCTCCAAGAAGTTCAAGGTCCCCTCTGTTATAAAGATGTTCTTGGTTATGTGGAGCATTTTGTTGTTTAACCTCATGCTGTTCATTCCTCGATTCTTCATGCTGCTGAAGGCCATTTACCTGAATTAGGTACTGATATTCTGGAGGCCAACCATTTTCACTGATAAGCCTCTGTGGTTCTTGCATCCTAGTAAGCTGTGACAAATAACCTAGCTTCCTGTCTTGTGTGGAGATGAGATTTGAGGCCCTGGGTGCTTCTTTCAGCAGATTTCTCTAGATTTCTGCAACAATGACTTCTTCAAGTGAATGCTGCAAAGGCGTAGCTGGACTCTGGTTTGCTGGAGCATTGTCTGTTGAGGAAGCACAATCAGAAAGATCCTGTAGAGGAAGATGTTCTTTCTTTTCAGAGCTTATCTGGAATTCAGCTGAAGACTTCAAAGCCTTCACAGCTTTAGGTTCAATGCTGTCTGGGTCACTGGGCTTGATGGGGTAGACTGAAGCAGAGACAGAGTGAGTGAGACTTGTAGGATTACCAATCTCAGGACTCTGTCCTGAAGGATGGTCTTGATGGTTAAATCCACCTGACATTGGTAATGATGACATTCCCAGTAAGGCAGTTTCTTTACCTCTTTTCTCTCTTCTGGGGCCCACTCCAGCTGCAGTACACACACACGACATGCATCATGGCTTCTGACGCTCTGCATCCTCTACAGATTTCTGAAGGGCTTCTGCTAATTCTTGTTTCTGCAACCTCCTTTGGCCGTATTTCTTCTTGCCTGGCCACATATGCCAACTGGGCACACTCTGGTAACTCCCTCTCCGGAAGAAAGGTGGTCTGTGAGCCTGTGGTGCTGATCACGAGTACATTTTTCTTGAGGTCAGTGCAACACTGATGCCATTTCAGCATGTCCAGTGCCAGAACCATGTCCATGGGCTCTTCCTCAAGTATAGAGAAGGAACACGCCAGGAAATCGCCTTCAATTTTTACCTGAATTAGATGTACCCTTCCAGTAATCTTCTGGGTGTCCACCAACGGTCCACCAGCCTCATTATTTTGGGCTGGCCAAAAGGTTCGTTCGGTTTTTTCTGTAAGATGGCTCTAGTAATACTTAGTTGTCTTTAACGTCATTCTAAACAATTTTGTTAGATTGTATGTGACAGCTGTCATATCAGCACACATTTTTAAAAAGACTTATCAAAATTGATGAATTTTTGTGTACCCAGTTCAATATTGAAGATTAATTTTTGGCATATTATGCTTGATTACTTCAAGAAAGGCAAAAACGCAACTGAAACGCAAAAAAAAAAAATGATTTGTGCAGTGTATGGAGAAGGTGCTGTGACTGATAAATATGTCAAAAGTGGTTTGTGAAGTTTTGTGCTGGAAATTTCTCGCTGGAGTATGCTCCACAGTTGGGTAGACCAGTTGAAGTTGATAGCGATCAAATCAAGACATTAACTGAGAACAGTCAACATTATACCACGCAGGAGATAGCCGACATACTCAAAATATCCAAATCAAGCGTTGAAAATCATTACACCAACTTGGTTATGTTAATCACTTTGATGTCTGGGTTCCACATAAGTTAAGTGAAAAAAATCTTCTTGACTGTATTTCCGCATGCAATTCTCTATTGAAACGTAATGAAAATGTTCTGTTTTTAAAACAAATTGTGACGGGCGATGAAAAGTGGATACTGTACAATAACGTGGAACAGAAGAAATCGTGGAGCAAGTGAAATGAACCACCACCAACCACATCAAAGGCCGGTCGTCTTCCAAAGAAGGTGATGTTGTGCATATGGTGGGACTGGAAGGGAGTCCTCTATTATGAGCTCCTTCTGGAAAACCAAACGATTAATTCCAAAAAGTACTGCTCTCAATTAGACCAACTGAAAGCAGCACTCGACGAAAAGCAACCAGAATTAGTCAACAGAAAATGCATAATCTTCCATGAGGATAACGCAAGACCACATGTTTCTTTGATGACCGGACAAAAACTGTTACAGCTTGGCTGGGAAGTTCCGATTCATCTGCCGTATTCACCAGACGTTGCACCTTCAGATTTCCATTTATTTAGGTCTTTACAAAATTCTCTTAATGGAAAAAAATTCAATTCCCTGGAAGACTGTAAAAGGCACCTGGAACAATTCTTTGCTCAAAAAGATAAAGAGTTTTGGGAAGATGGAATTATGAAGTTGCCTGAAAAATGGCAAAAGGTAGTGGAACAAAAGGGTGAATACATTGTTCAATAAAGTCCTTGGTGAAAATGAAAAAATGTGTCTTTTAGTTTTACTTAAAAACCAAAGGCACTTTTTGTCCAACCCAATATTACACCTTTCTGCACAAGCTTGGCTCATACTGGTCATCTGGGCACCTGAATCAACAAAGGCTTTCAAAGGATGCCCATTCACTTTGCAGTTAATATAAAGCACCACTACTCAGCAAAAACTTTCCAGACCCTCTTCCATAGCTATTGTCATGTTTTCCTCAATGTTCTATTGCCTTATATCTTCTTCTATCTTTGCCTGAGCAAAAGGATCCGCAGAAAAGAGATGAATCCTTTCTTGCTCTCTCCAGGCTCGGTCCTGTTGCTGCTCCACCAGGATCCTATAAGATTTCTCAAGATCTCCTCTGAGCAGAGCATCTGCCAGGGTGGATTGCATTCCTCCAGCAAGGACAGCTCGTGGAGGAGTTGGCCAGCAAAAGGTATCAGAACAAGGCTGGACTGTCCAAGCCCTGATGAAGCTATTTTTCCAGGAGATGAGTGGGACTGCTGGGTTCCTGGTGGCTGGCACTTCCCAGAGTTGTTTTTTTGTTTGTTTGTCTTTTGTTTCTTTTTTTCTTATCAATGTTGACTTTTATTAGGAGGTGGGTTTTTTATACACATGAGTAAAATAGGCTATAAAAAGAAGTACCTCATTCTCAAGATTGCTTTGGCTATTCGGGGTCTTTTGCGTTTCCATACAAATAAACCCACGCACATATGGTCACCTTATCTTTGATAAAGGAGGCAGGAATGTACAGTGGAGAAAGGACAGCCTCTTCAATAAGTGGTGCTGGGAAAACTGGACAGGTATATGTAAAAGTATGAGATTAGATCACTCCCTAACACCATACACAAAAATAAGCTCAAAATGGATTAAAGACCTAAATGTAAGGCCAGAAACTATCAAACTCTTAGAGGAAAACATAGGCAGAACACTCTATGACATAAATCACAGCAAGATCCTTTTTGATCCACCTCCTAGAGAAATGGATATAAAAACAAAAATAAACAAATGGGACCTAATGAAACTTCAAAGCTTTTGCACAGCAAAGGAAACCATAAACAAGACCAAAAGACAACCCTCAGAATGGGAGAAAATATTTGCAAATGAAGCAACTGACAAAGGATTAATCTCCAAAATTTATAAGCTGCTCATGCAGCTCAATACCAAGGAAACAAATAACCCAATCCAAAAATGGGCAGAAGACCTAAATAGACATTTCTCCAAAAAAGATATACAGACTGCCAACAAACACATGAAAGAATGCTCAACATCACTAATCATTAGAGAAATGCAAATCAAAACTACAATGAGATATCATCTCACACCAGTCAGAATGGCCATCATCAAAATATCTAGAAACAATAAATGCTGGAGAGGGTGTGGAGAAAAGGGAACACTCTTGCACTGCTGGTGGGGATGTGAATTGGTACAGCCACTATGGAGAACAGTATGGAGGTTCCTTAAAAAACTACAAATAGAACTACCATATGACCCAGCAATCCCACTCCTGGGCATATGCCCTGAGAAAACCATAATTCAAAAAGAGTCATGTACCAAAATGTTCATTGCAGCTCTATTTACAATAGCCCGGAGATGGAAACAACCTAAGTGTCCATCATCAGATGAATGGATAAAGAAGATGTGGCACATATATACAATGGAATATTACTCAGCCATAAAAAGAAATGAAATTGAGCTATTTGTAATGTGGTGGGTAGACCTAAAGTCTGTCATACAGAGTGAAGTAAGTCAGAAAGAGAAAGACAAATACCGTATGCTAACACATATATATGGAATTTAAGAAAAAAATAATGTCATGAAGAACCTAGGGGTAAGACAGGAATAAAGACACAGACCTACTAGAGAATGGACTTGAGGATATGGGGAGGTGGAAGGGTAAGCTGTGACAAAGCGAGGGAGAGGCATGGACATATAGACACTACCAAACGTAAGGTAGATAGCTAGTGGGAAGCAGCCGCATAGCACAGGGAGATCAGCTCGGTGCTTTGTGACCGCCTGGAGGGGTGGGATAGGGAGGGTGGGAAGGAGAGAGACGCAAGAGGGAAGAGATATGGGAACATATGTATATGTATAACTGATTCACTTTGTTATAAAGCAGAAACTAACACCATTGTAAAGCAATTATACTCCAATAAAGATATAAAAAAGAAGTACCTCAAAATAAAATGGCTCTTAGCATATCTCCCCTCTCCTTTCACACTTCTCACTTTGGGAAGTACTGCTGACTGAAAATATCCGATTATATTCCTTTGAAGAAAGCCTTTTGATAAACTACGCAAGTCTATTCGGGGTAAGTTTGGGAACTGCACGGAAAGTCAAGGGTCTGCATTCTCCTTTCGTTAAAATCCCAACGTGGCCATCTTTTAAGACTTAAGCAGTCAGTAATCCCTGGTGGTCTATGGGGGGCCTCTCAGTGGAGACGATCTGGCCCTCGGCGTCTGGGATGCCGACTCGAGCTCGCACAGCGCGGAAGTTGCGCAGCTCCAAGTCAGCGTCGACCTGGAGGGAAAAGGTCACCTGGAGGGAAAAGGTCACCTGGAGGGGAAAGGTCACCTGGAGGGAAAAGGTCACCTCGCGGAGGTCCATCCGCACACAGTACACGGTGAGCGGCACAGCCCGGACCCGACCCAGCTCGGCTCAGCGTGGCCTCGGCGCGGGGCGGCAGGGCGGCGCGCGGCCTGACTGGTGCTTCAAGCGGAGGGCGCCGGCCGCTGGCTCGCCCGCTCGCCCCTTCCCTCGCTCGCACACGCTCAGGTACGCCCTCCGTCCCGCCCTCCGTCCCGCCCTCAGCGGCAAGCGCGGTAGCCACCACCCGCCTGCGAAGGCCTCTCAGGGTTTACATGAAAGAGTGCTGCTCGGGGCTGTTATCTATCTGGTTAACTAGATGAAGCGTGGAAAGACTCTATGCTAACACATATATATGGAATCTAAAAAAAAAAAAATTGTTCTGAAGAACCTAGGGGCAGGACAGGAATAAAGACGCAGACGCAGAGAATGGATTTGAGGACACAGGGAGGGGGAAGGGTAAGCTGGGACGAAGTGAGAGAGTGGCATGGACTACATACACTACCAAATGTAAAATAGATAGCTAGTGGGAAGCAGCCACATAGCACAGGGAGATCAGCTCGGTGCTTTGTGACCACCTAGAGGGGTGGGATAGGGAGGGTGGGAGGGAGGCTCAAGAGGGAGGGGATATGGGGATATATGTATATGTATAGCAGATTCACTTTGTTATACAGCAGAAACTAGCACACCATTGTAAAGCAATTATACTCCAAATAAGATGTTAAAAAAAAAGTATTGATTAATACTTTCTTTTCTACTTGTGACATTGTTATTCTGAAACAGAAAGAGAAACTAGAGTTTTCTGTTTCTGGAGACTGTAGAAGAGAGGGGAAGAAAAGGAGGGACACACCCCTACTTATGAGAAAGAGTGAAACGATAAATTTGACATTGCCATGAGACACTTTTCTGGAAAAACAACTTTTTGACCATGTTCTAAGACAGGAAGCATTATATCCATACTCTTAAACTGCTTCACCTGCCTCTTCAGTGCCGAGCAGATGAATGTGTTTAGAGAGCTGACCCTAAGCTCTACACAAATCTTAATAATCAAAAATGGATTAAATGGATCATAGGCCTAGATGTAAAAGCTAATACTATAAGACTTCTAGAAGAAAACATAGGTGAAAATTTTTGTGACCTTAGGTAAGGCCAAAACTTCTTAGATTTAACACACAAAAAATAAACCATAAAAGGGGAATTCTCTGGTGGTCCGGTGGTTAGGGCTCCACACTCTCACTTCTGAGGGCGAGGGCCTAGGGTTCGATCCCTGGTCAGGGAACTAAGACCCCACAAGCTGCGTGGCCAAAAAAATAAATAAATAAAACTTAAAAATATATATTTTTAAAAAAGTCAACTGTTTAAAATAAATAAATCATAAAAGGAAAAATTGATGAATTGGATTTCATCAAAATTAAACATTTTAATTTCATAAAAATTAATCATTTGCTCTTGGACAAAAATGTCAATTGCATTGATTAATTCATTTAAAATAGTTATTAAATGTCTATTATGTGCCAACACCCTTCTAGGTGTTGAATTATGGCAATGAATTGGATTCCCTCTATTATACTGGACTGTCACAGGAAAATGAACATTTTAAAAATGTTTTCAACAAAGGAAAAACACAAAGCAGAGAAAGTTTATTAACACAAACATCCTTGCCATATGTTTTAAGTTTTTTGCTTAAGTACATGGACAGGATGCAGTACCAGGAAATAATGGGAAAATACTGAGAAATAAGTATGTGTATTATCATTTGGTATTTGTTGAATCTTGTAGCATTTGAGCAAGAATCCTGGGGATGTGGATGCAGGATAAAGAACATTAGAGCTTTGGAGGATGGTCTGAGGCCACATTTCACTCCATATTATTTATTGTACTGTGGGAGTTGAACGTCAAGCAACCACAGATTAGATGATTAGTTCCTTCCATGAGCTGTGGGATCGCAGACTGTGATGAAAATGCCTATCTTGTAGAGTTGTAAGGATTAATGAGGTAATAAATGTGCAGTGCATAGCTATACCTCAATAAATGGAAACTCACTGGATGATGATGATGATGGTAATAAAATCCAATCAGGTTCCAAAAGCTGACCAGGACTGAGAAGCTCACCTGTTATTTTTGAGAAATGTGCCTCTTCCACTAGGGTCTATGGGAGGAATGGGGCACTTCCTTTCCTCTCCCCATCCTGTGCCCATGACAGGTATCACTAACCAACCCACCACAGCACTGTTCAGTTAGCCTGGATCAGACTTCAAAGTCCTCTCCAGGCAGACAAATCTGATCTGTTTACAGTTAGCACTGGAGATAAATGTATCTACCGTTCCTGATTTAGGGTTTAGTAGACAACTGAAGAAAGACTATAAATTTATTTTTCCTACAAAGTTAAAGGCCCAAGTTAGGCCTAAGGAGGGATGACTAGAGGTTCTAGAAGGTGTTTGGTCACAATGTAGTACAAGTTTATTTCCTAAATAATCAGTCACTGGTTGATTTGTTTTTTAACTTAGTTAAACTATGTTTTTCTGTTTGTTCTAAATGTGGAAGTAAACGATTAATCATTTACCCATCTCTTGGGATTTCTTGAAAGTAGGTCTTTGACTTTTCAGAGCCTAGAGCCACATACCCGCTGTCCCACTTTATAATTAGGTTGATCCTTAGGTTAGGAGGCCCTTGGGCTCTATCTGACAGGAAATAGCTCCATGAGGCAGAAAGAAAGCCTGTCAGGTCGATGTTCTGGTGATCTGACTCAGCTAAGGCAATGATGCTCAAAAGAGCAGAACCTCCCTTACCGCATGGTTCTCAGCCTTGGCTACTACACAGAATCAACTGAGCAGTTTTTAAAAACCCTTATGACCAGGCATTGGCCCTGACCAACTATATCAGAGGCTCTGCAGATGCTGCCCTAGTGTCAGTATCTGAGTTAAAACCAAGGTTGAGGACTATTTTCCTAAGGTGTTTGGAAATTTACAAGGAGTCTCTCTGGTGGCCCAATAATTGGGGCAGAAATATTACTGGCATTTCTCTTGGCAGCGATATGGGTTAGATGTCATAATGTCATAATGTCTTATAATGCCTAGAACAATTCCCTCCCAATAAAAACATTGTCCCACCCTTTGAATGTCCTACCAGATATTGACACAGTTGAAAAATTTATATGATCTGGAACTTAACTCCACCTTACATATAAACACAAAGTATTATTTGCATGTTTTTAATTAATACACACTGAATTTCCCCAGAATATAATCAACATATAAATCAAGGTAAAATTGTACTTTATTTATTTAGAAATTTACTAGGAGTTTCTTATCTTGCCAGATAAACATATGACCAATATCAGTACTACTTGTGGTATTTGAATTGTCAGCATTTGTAGCTGTGGTTTCCATGGTGATTCTATACATAGATGCCAGCATCTGATGATTTCATCATGCTTGAATGTTTAGTTATTGCAATGTATACTACTTTATTATAATATACACTCATTTAATGTCTCTTTATGACTAAATATTGATTTTCAAATATAGCGTGTTAGGTGGGTTATATAATCTGAATTTCATTTCAGGATAGTAAATGTGGTGTTATAAAAGATTTCTTATAAAAAGGGGCCCTAGGGTTGAGATAGGGTTCAGAACTTCTGATCTAGGGATTCCCTTTGTGATCTATAATAAGGCACTTTCAGTTTGCCTCTCTGTTTATTGAGCATGGAAGTCCCAGCAAGCCCAGGACAGGGGTGTGTGTAACTTTGAGCAAGTTACTTAATGTCTCTAAGCTTCTGTTTCCTCATTCATGAAGACGGCATAATAATAGTACTTACCTCATAGAGCTTTCAGGAGAATTAAATGAGATCAATCAGGGAAAGCAAAGTTTCTGGCATGTAGGAAGCACTGTGTTGACGATGACAATGATGATGGTGATGATGATAAATTAAGTAGTACAATTCAGAAAGAGACCAAAGACTCTTCAATCCCTTTCTCAGCCAAGCACACCACTTTGTTTCTTTTCTCAAGATTGAACACTGCCTAGAGCAGATATCCAGAACACTCAGTCTTGCATGGAAACACCTTGCTTCTTCTCTGCTTCTTCATTCTTGTAGTTGTTTTGAGTAGTAGCCATGGCTGGAAACTCAGGATCTTTTTTTTTAACGCCTAAGGAACAGTTAGAGGTTTTATCATGTTGTCAGTGTTCTGGGATCTCAGAGACTTTGCACCTGGAGATATGCTACTTTGACTGTATGCTTTTAGGGTCTTTCAAAGTGGAGCCAGGCAGCATCTTTTTCTGTTTGTTTGTTTTTCCCACTGTCTTTTCATCTTACTATTACCCTTTTATCTCATCCTTGCCTCCATGTAAGCTTGTGAGAGCTTTGCCTCGTCTTTGGGAAAATCTAAACTAGATGTTCTGTGCTCTTATGAACAGAAGGACTAAAACACTTCTTTCAGGGCTCATCCATAAATCTTAAAAACCAGAACCATAGCATTCCCTTCCCATTACCACCCAACCCTGACTTTACTCACCTGGAGTACTATATTTCCTAGTGAAGAGACTCTATTTCCCTCATTCAGGAAGGACAGTCTTCTGTTGCTGTCAGAGTCCATCCAGTCTATGCCGTATAAACTGTCAAGTTTTGTAACCATAACAAACCAAGGTCTCTGTCCAGGAGCAATCCTCTATGTAATCCGGTTTTTCACTGTGAGGACCTTAAGTATCACAGTATGAAGTGGTGGGGAGGGGTCCATAGCCAGCTGTGGATTTCCAGCTGAGGAAGCACTGAAAAGGTAACATATTCACCCCATATTTTGAGTAGGATGATACACAAACCATTCCAGATAGAGGAAAATCCACCTAAAATGTTAAGGACCCTCCAAAATGAAGGTTCCACAATGAGTATCTAATACCATCTAGTAATACAATTTCTTCTTACTTAAGGAGAGTTATATTTATTGAGTACTTATTAATAGCTGGGAATAATATTCAGGCTTTTACAGTCATTGTCTTAACTAATTCTTGCAAAAGCACTTTGAGTTAGGAACCAAGACAATTCAGTTTACAGATGAGAAAACTGGAATTCAGAGAGGTTAAGTTACTTGACTGAGTAAGTGGCAGAATCTAGACAACCCTAGTATGTCTAGCTCCAAGGTTCAGGAGATCAGTTGCCATGCTTTAGACTACATTGCCTTACCTAACATGCTGTACATGTTATAGTTTATACATGCTCCCTTGTATTTGCTCCTGGCCTATCCACTTGTCTTACTTAAAATCCTGGGTTCGGACTTCCCTGGTGGCTCAGTGGTTAAGAATCTGCCTGCCAATGCAGGAGACATGGGTTTGATCCCTGGTCCAGGAAGATCCCACATGCTGTGGAGCAACTAAGCCCATGTGCCACAACTACCGATCCTGCGCTCTAGAGCCCGTGAGCTGCAACTACTGAGCCCATGTGCCACAACTACTGAGCCCACGTGCTGCAACTACTGAAGCCCATGCGGCTCTAGGGCCCATGCTCCGCAACAAGAGAAGCCACCACAATGAAAAGCCTGTGCACCACAACAAAGAGTAGCCCCCACTCACTGCAACTAGAGAAAGCTTGCACAGAGCAACAAAGACCCAACGCAGCCAAAAAAAAAAAAAAAATCCTGGGTTTGACCAGAGCCCCCAGCTAACTAGACCAGCACTGCCCCATGGAAATAAAATGTGAGTCACAAATATGAGCCGCATTTATAATTTTAATTTTTCCAATAGCCACATTTTAAAAGGTAAAAATAAATAGATGAAATTAATGTTAATATATTTTATGTAACCCAATACATCCAATTTACAATTTCAACATGTAATCGATATTAAAAAAATGTATGAAATAATTTACACTTTTTTTTACTATACCTTTGCAATATGATGTGTATTTAAGCTTTCAGCATGTCTCAGTTCAGACTACCCACAATTCAATTGCTCAATGGCCACATGTAGCTAGAAGCTACTGAGCTGGATGTCACCAGTCTAGACTCATAGATCCCAATCCTCTTAATAATCTTAGGGGCGCTTCTGGAGAATAGAAAGGAAAGAATTGGCAAGATGAAGAGCATGTTTCTAGTTAGTGCTTGATTTAATACAAGAAAAAAATAAAAGTAGTAAACTCTACAATTTCCATCTATAACTAGTGGTTGGCTTAGTTGCCTGAGAGCAGATGAGAAGCTGAGTGATGGTTTACATGACACGCTCTTAGAGGGGTGCCGGACACAGGAAGATCAGGAAGCTCCAGACCCCGTCCAAAGGGTTGGCCCATGAAGCCAGCTCACTGAGGGCATCCAGTAGTGTTACCACCACCTCTCAGTGCTTCTCCTCACATTCACTCTCACACCTGCCCCTGCCTGAGAAGCAAGGTGCATGAGCCAGCCCTCAGGAGCATGGCACAGGCTCTATTCTCCTCACACTGATTCTGACATCTGGAAAGCAGAGGGAAACCTCAAACCTCCCCTGCCCCCAATCCCATGGAGAATCCTCTACCCTAGCGGTTCACAAACTTTTGCACACATCAGTGTCACATGGAGGGCTTGTGAAAACTCAGATTACTGGGCTTTAGCTCAAGAGTTTCTGATTCAGCAGGTCTGGTCTAGGGCCTGCGAATGTGCATTTCCAACAAGTTCCCAGGTGAGGCTGCTGCTACAGGTCAGGGAACCACACTTGGGGAGCCAGCGCTCAATCCTGAAGAATCAAGGGACTTCCCTAGTGGCGCAGTGGTTAAGAATCCGCCTGCCAATGCAGCGGGACATGGGTTCGATCCCTGGTCTGGGAAGATCCCACATGCCACGGAGCAACTAAGCCTGTGAGCCACAACTACTGAGCCTGTCCTTTAGAGCCCACGTGCCACAAGTACTGAGCCCACATGCTGCAACTACTGAAGCCTGTGCGCCTAGAGCCCGTGCTCCGCAACAAGAGAAGCCACCACAATGAGAAGCCTGTGCACTGCAATGAAGAGTAGCCGCTGCTCGCCGCAACTAGAGAAAGCCCGCGCACAGCAACCAAGACCCAGCACAGCCAAAAATAAACTAAATTTTTAAAAATTCCTAAAAATCAATATATAATTCAAGAGCAAGAACAAATCTAAAAGGCATAGGTCCCATTTTCACCCTTAATGAGACAAATATGATTTTTACATAATTGATGGGTTTGGCTATTTCTCCCGTCCCCCATTATTTCCTCTAGTCCAGTAAGGGATAAAGCGATCATAATGAGGAGAGAAAACACTGCAGGGAAGAAATTAAGGAGGCAGGAAGTTTGGAGGGAAATAAGGAGGAGGTCTGGGATAGATAACCGGGAGTTCAGGGTGGTAAAGAATCACATGAAACCTGTACTCAGGAGGAAAAAAGGCAGCAAAGCTGCCCGCAAGTCCCCTCAGCTAGGACAGATGCACAGACTAGAGGCAAGTTTGCTGGGTCACAAAGCCATCTCAACAGAGATGATTTTCCTCTTTGCTTTTTAGGGGGGACACTGTCTGAAGCCTGTGTGACAGCAGGCAGTAGCTAACACATCAGGAGTCTGGGACACCCCTTGGTGCAGGTTTCTTCTAACCTTTTAGGGCACCTGGATTTTAAAAGGAGGGGCAGTGAGACTTGCTGAGTTGCAGGCAGCTGGGAATTTGGAATGCATCTCTGGAGATACATACTGACCCTGGCTCAGAACTTCCAAGAAAACTCAGTGGGAGGGGAGGAAAAACAGTGCAATGACATGAGGCCTGGTAGGGCCTGCCTTGGCCTTGCTGAATTGCCCAGAGATTGCATTCCAACTGCACTGCAGTGACCCAATGTTCCAGTAAACAAGGAGGGGATGGAATGGACAGACCTCAGATCAGGCTATGCTGGGGCTTTTAAAATAGAACACAGGGGGCCAGCTGGGTGTGGCCGGAGTGGGGGGGGTTGCCTTTGTGCACTTCCTGGATCAGGGCGGTACACGCACACCACCCACCAGACACACACATACACATCCTCACTTCCAGTGGAACTTGGACAAATACCAAATCCTCAGACGGTCGAGTCTGCAATGGTCAGAAACTGGTGAGCTCCTTTAGGACACTTCCCAGGAACCCTAGAACAAGAGAGTGTTCAAAGAGGCCACTGAGTCAGGCCAAGCCAAGCTGCTGACTAATGCTCTCCACTCCCTAAGCAATACTTCTGCCTTCCAGAAAGACAAACAGAGCTGCCACAGACAAGCACAGTCATTCAATCCATTTCCCCATTTGATTTCATAGTGTAAAACAACTGACGATCCTATGATTTCTTGGGCTTTTTCTCCCCTCTGCCTCATCCCACACTCTCTTATTTTCTCCACTTCATTTCACCAGCCAGCAAATGGGCTTAAGTAAAAAATCAGAGGTACTTAGTAAAAATATGAGGAAGAGTGCTTGGGCTTAGAGAGCAAGGTTCTGGAAGTTCCTTCTCTAAGTGTCCACCTGCCTGGGGATTTGTAGCCCAAATAGCATGTATAGTTTCCCCCTCCCATCACATAAATGTGTAAGTGATATTCTAGATTCCACATGACTACTAGGTGACCAAAGAATTTATCGTTCACGCTGGGACATCTCTGAGAATTAAAGGGGTCACTATTGAAAATTCTGGGACAAAGCCCTTACCTGCATGACTGGTGGGTCCATTTCTTATCCTACATGGTCACCATTCTGCCCCATTTCACAGGTGACTTTCTTTTTTACTATGACTGATTTATCCTTTCCCTTTTCTGGTTTTGACCTATTATTCCTTTATTCTCTTGGATAATAGTGACCTTCAGGCAATAATTAGATCTCTAGTTTGAAGTGGGGAAAAGGCAGGTTTTAAAAATTCCCCATGTGAAAAGCTGTATGACTCCTCCACTGAAGCTCTGAGTGGTGTCTTCCAGCAGTCTCAAGAAGCTGGTTTTTTATTCCAGAGACTTACTTCATTCTGAATTTTAGTGCCCAGTAAGTATTGTCAGATTTTACTCACCAAATGGTCACGCCCCAATTTTTGGACAAGCAAAACAGCATGAAAAATGGTGATGACTGCTTGAGTACTCATGGCAGGAAAAAAGCCTTTCTCATACTGTTTCCTTCAGAGTAAGGATAACAGGCACTGCCTCCTTTCTGTTTCTCCAGTGTGCTTAAAGTACTGTGGGGATTATTTCTAATGTTTATAGCCACACTGTGAACTTCTAATCATCCTCATTTTATTGACTGGGGCTGTACATTGGAGCCAGAAAAGGGAAGTAGCCAAGTAGTATCCAAATCTAGGTTTACCTGGTCCCAAAGTCTGTGCCTGTGCTCCGCCAGGCCATCCATGCACCGGCCTTTGTAAATCTGAATTGACCTCCTTCCCCAGGGGCTGTGGGACTTTTATGCCCACAGATGGCAGCCTTCACACCACGCCCAGGCCCTCCCTCATAACTGGCCAGTCCTTCTCAGTCAGCTGACCAGCTTAGAATAACCCTTGATGGACCCTTGCTTATTCTTCAGAGACCCATTTTTCTTTCTTTTCCATTATAGCTGTGATGATTTCATATTCCTGGAAGCCCTACTTACTGCATACCGAGACTCAGGCAGCCCCAGAAAAGTACTGGCCATGGTAAGGCTTGGGCTGGGGGTCTGACAGTTTTGGCTGAAGTTCAGAGAGGTCAGAAAATCTTGGACCCAGTAATAAGATGAGATTAAAAACAACAACAGTGAGATGAAAGTTTTAGTGACTTTGGGTCTAAGTGTCCTCTGGGAGCAAGACTCAGTACCAAGCAAAGCTCTCCCAGGCCAAGTGCCTGCCAGGGCAACATTCTGTGCATGGAAGCAAGGAACACATCTGCCTAGAGCTGGGAGCAAAGTGGCAGAGACTAGGACAGGGATTTAATTACCTGGATATCTGAACACCCTTCCTCATCCCAACTGAGTTACGTCTGATCATTCTGCCAGGTGTATACATTTCTGTATCACTAAATGACCATTTCTCACAATGCCTGCCCTCCTTATGTCCCCTGCCTCTCCCAAAACATAGCATAGTGGGCCCATGAGCATGGGCTTGGAAATCAGATACCCCTGGGTTTGCTTCTATTGGCCGTGTGATTTTGGGCATGTTTCTAACTTCTGTCATCCTCATCTATAAAATAGGGATGATATGTAGAATGTACTAGAAGGATTAAAATAAGTAAAGTTATAATTCACCTCATATAGGGTAGGCACTCAATAAACGGTTAGTGTTGATATTACTGCTGTTGCTGTGGCTTAAGTTTGGTATAAGTTCTTCCTCCAGAATCAGCTAGCCCGAGTGCAGTAGGAACGCAGAGCATGTTAAGAGATAAAAGGACCCTAGCATCCATTTAGTCCAACTTCTTCATTTGGGAAGGAACCTGATGTTCAGAGGAGGTTAATTGGCTTGTCCAAGGTTATTTGCCTGAATAGTTCCAACCTTCAAATAAGGAAGTTGATTAGCTGAAGCAGTAGAAAAAGCTTTGGCTTTGGAGTCAGACATATGTGAATTTGTTTTCCACTTGCCAGCTTGGAGGTCTTAGACAGGTGACTCGACCTGATTCTGCCTCATTTCCTTATCTTTGGCATTGAGATAGTAGAGCCAGTCTCCCAGGATTGTGTAGAGGACTTAACGGGCTAGTATAGATCAGGTACCCAGTGGGCACGAATTGCTTGGTTCCCCTCACATCACTAGAACATCCCAGGGCTGGTTAGAACAGGACAGACCAGTAGAAGGAACTGAGCGCTAAATGGAGCTTAAAAACACAATGGGTTTTGCCTAATAGTTGAAATTGGGACATTGAGAAATAACTTTTGCTTATTAATCTGCAAATTCCCACTTTACAGCGAAGTTTGACACATTAATCAGACAGGAATTCTTTCTGGTGAAGCTGAGAGCAAAGATTAAGCTGATCTGTGGTCTGACCTAGGACTCTAAATGAGGGAGAATGAAGAGAGCTGGGGGCTGGAGTGGAGGAGAGTAGTCAGGGAAGATAATCCTGACAGTTTTAAACTGAGCTTCTAGAATACCTTCCAAAACAATTTTGAAAGCACCCTGGTTTCTAGACACAATTTATGTTTTGAATTGGTAACACAAAGTAGATGGTGGCTTTGAGATGGGTGGCCATTTTTCAGATGCAATGGTTTTGGAATGAGAAGCACAGGCAAATTTTGCAATGAAAAGTGAGTTCTGGTGTGGGTTTGTTCCAAGATGAATATGGAGAAGGACACAGACACTCCACAGCAGCTCAGCCCCTGAGTGATCTAATTACAGGTTTTGAAATGGACCTAGAGGTAGAATTTGGAAACCTAAAATGGAAAGGCAGAGGAGAAGCAATTTGTCAACTAGAAAATGACTGACTGTAAAAGTCCTCTGGGGAGAAGAGGGTTTGGAAAAATGCTGTGTAAGCCATTTCTAAATGCCCCAGGGGAATTACAATGCACTTTTCTAGGAATAATTAGGGTGAGGTTGATTGAGTCTGAGAGAGGACTATAGCACTGTGCCTGTAATTCACCCGGATGCTGAGTGACCTGTGGAATGGAGAGTAGTGATTAGTACCATTAGCAGAAGCAAAGTATATGGTCTTGTTTAACAAACAAACAAACGAACAAACACAGAAGAGAAGTTTGTTCTGAATTATAAACTTCTTAAGTACTGGGCCTAAGTTTTTGTCACCTTGTAGTCCTAGTGCCTGCCTAGGGAATGCATTCAATAAATATTTAATTAATGAACTAATGGCCTGGCTGCCTTATAAGATAATGAGTTTCCCAGCATACAAGGTATTCAAGCAGTAATCCCTCAGCAGGAACTGTATAGATGGTTTCAGGATCTTTTGGAAGTAACTGATAATCATTAGGATTCTTAACAACCCTAAGATCCTGGGCCTCTAGCAGAGTACAGTAATTCTCTATGACAGTCAGATCTGATTCGAACATTGGGGTCCCAAGTAATGATCATAAAGAATTTCAGGGAACTCTGGAAAAAAATGGATGAACATAGGAGAATACAACAATCCAAAATCTATGGGATGCAGTGAAAGCAGTTCTAAGAGGGAAGTTTTTAGCAATACAAGCCTACCTCAAGAAATAAGAAAAATCTCAAATAAACAATCTAACCTTACACCTAAAGGAACTAGAGAAAGAAGAGCAAACAAAACCCAAAGTTAGTGGAAGGAAAGAAATCATAAATATCAGAGCAGAAATAAATGAAATAGAAACAAAGAAAACAATAGCAAAGATCAATAAAACTAAAAGCTGGTTCTTTGAGAAGAGAAACAAAATTGATAAACCATTAGCCAGACTCATCAAGAAAAAGAGGGAGAGGACTCAAATCAATAAAATTAGAAATGAAAAAGGAGAAGTTACAACTGACACTGCAGAAATACAAAGGATCATGAGAGGTTACTACAAGCAACTCTATGCCAATAAAATGGACAACCTGGAAGAAATGGACAAATTCTTAGAAAGGTACACCTTCCAAGACTGAACGAGGAATTTGAGTATTTTGAATATTCAGATGGCAAAAACCTGGCCAAGTGAAGCCAGAGGAGTCAGAGAGAAAGGGCCCAGGAACCAAACTGGTAAAGATGTCAAAAGAGGAAGCAACTCCTTAGAAGACTCCTAAATGCTTCCCAAGAACTTGGAGTGTGAGTGTTGTTTTTTTGCTTCAGCAAATTAAGCTTCCTAAGACCTTGTACGCTGTGTTGCTAGATGCTATTAGGACTTTCAACCTCTGCCTCAACCACAAACTAAATAGTGCAATTCCAACCTTCATGGTAGCTCTGCCCCGTGTAGAGACTGCTTCTATTTCCTGGAGGTAGAGCCCCCAGTGCCGATGGAATATTGACCTGTGCCTGCAGCACCTCCCTTTTGTCCTTTCTAGGCGCCATGCACTCTCTTGCCATTTCAGCCAGGAGTGTGGGGCTTGATTATTTCTAGCATAAGGTCAGGCTTCTGCATTTGTGGAAACCAAGGAAGTCCAACTGAGCTGCAAGAAATGGAGTTAACCCAATTTCCCTGGCATCTGGATCGCAGCTGAATTACAAAACATTCTCCAATCGCAGCAGCATCTTATCCAGGAGGAGGTAGGTAAGTTGAAGAAGGTCCCTTTGATCAGACTCAGAATGCCACTCATAATCTGCCTTTTGGGATACAAAGCTTTACTTTTTTGTACTTTGAATATATCCCACTAAAGATGTATAGCTAGAGTAACTGTGTTCCAAAGTTACATGAAATAATTCTTTGTGTGGTTTTATTATCAATTTCATTGGTAGTTAATGGTTTCTGCTGATATTCAATTTTTGGGTTTGTTTTTCTACACTCTTTTTGATTGTATTTTATTCTTTTATTATATAAAACATTTGCAAGTTTCAAAGGCCAGAGCTTAAAAAGGTATGCTTCTAGTTGTCTTCTTGCCATCCCAACCCCTTCCATCTTGTAGCCACACATACCCTAAAGGAAATCACTTTCAGTAGTTTCTGGTTTACCCATTGTGAATTTCTTTTTTGCAAAAATAAGTTTTTAAAAATTCATACATATATGCATAAATGTTACTAGATTTCCCAGGGCTTCCTTAACAAACTACCACAAAACTGGGTAGCTTAAAATAACAGAAATGTATTGTCTCGTTTCTGGGGGTTAGAAGTCCAAAATCAAGGTGTTGGCAGAGCTGTGCTCCTTCTGAAACCTGTAGGAGAGGATCCTTGCCTTGTCTAGCTCCTGGAGTTTGCCTGCAATCCTTGGTGTTCCTTAGTTTGTAGATGCATCACTCCAATCTTTGCCTCTGATGTCACATGGTTATCTTTTCCATGTGTCTCTGCTTCCTCTTGTATAAGGACACAGCCATATTGGATTAAGGGCCCACCCTACTCCAGTATGACATCATTTAACCTAATTACATCTACAAGGACCCTATTGGCAAATAAGGTCACATTCAGAGGTATTGGGGATTAGGACAGATCTTTTTGAAAGACATAATTCAATTTATAACACTAGATATATTCTCTTTTTTAAAATTTTCTGAACCTAATTTCTTTTTTTATTGAAGTGTAGTTCATGTACAATATTATATATGTTACAGGTGTACAATATAGTGATTCACAATTTTTAAAGTTTATACTCCATTTATAGTTATTACAAAATACTGGCTGTGTTCCCTGTGTTGTACAATATATCCTTGTAGTTTATTTTATACATAATAGTTTGTACTTCCTAAACCCCTACCCCTGTATTGCCCCTTCTCCCTTCCCTCCCCCCACTGGTAACCACTAGTTTTTCTCTATATCTGTGAGTCTGTTTCTTTTTTGCTATATTCACTAGTTTGTTGTATTTTTTACATTCTACCTATAAGTGATACCATACAGTATTTGTCTTTCTATGTCTGACATTTCACTTAGCATAATACCCTCCAAGTCCATCCATGTTGCTGCAAATGGCAAAATTTCATTCTTTTTATTGCTGAGTAGTATTCCATTTTGTGTGTGTGTGTGTGTGTGTGTGTGTGTGTGTGTGTGTGTATCATATACATGTATACTTTTTTTTATCCATTCATCTGTTGTTGGACATTTAGGTTTCTTCCGTATCTTGACAATTGTATATAATGCTGCTGTGAACATTGGGGTGCACGTATCTTTTCAAATTAATGTTTTCATTTTCTTCAGATATACACCCAGGAGTGGAATTGCTGGATTATATGGTAGTTCTATTTTTAGCTATTTGCGGAAACTCCATATTGTTTTCCTCAATGGAAATTAACAATATTAAGACTTCCAATTCATGGTCGCAGAATAGCTTAACTTTAGGTGTGGGTTTTATGTTTTATTATGTTGAAGTTCTATCAATTTCTATGTTATTTGGCGTTTTCATCAGGAATGGGTGTTGAATTTTGTCAAAAGTCTTTTTAATAATTTACAGAGATGCTAAAATAATATTTAGCTTATAACAAATAGTATAATGAATTATATTAATGGATTTCATAATACTGAACCATCCTTGCATTTATCCTATCATTTTTATATTTCTGAAAAAAACTCCACCTGATACATATGTATTGTTTTCTTAATGTGCTAAAAGATTCTGTTCACTAATACTTTATTTCAGGATTTTTGCATTAGTTCAGGTATAGGTATATAGAATTTGGACTTTTTTTCTCTACGCTGGCATTTAAGTAGCACTGAGAGTTCCTGGTCTTTTGTTTTTTTGTTTTCCTCCCTTGTTTTCTTTGGGTTTCACTGAGAACTCCTTCTTAAATTAAGTCTTCATCTTACAGCTCTCTCAGTTGTACTCCACTATTATATTGGAGCCCTGTTAATGTGTTGGAGAGGATAAGTGTTCTATAATCTTATGATTAACAGGCCTGAGTCCCTGGGCTCTGCCCTTCAGAAATGTGTCTCATCATTTTTTTTCTTTTCCTCAGACAGAAAGGGTAGAGAGTGCTGGAGCTTACCCTCTCTCCCAGTAAGATAAGGTTCTGGGAAAGTAGTTTCCCCTGGAGGGCAGAACTTTGGTTTGGAGAATATTTCAAAATGTTTTCTTTCACTCTGGGCACATTTTTATTTATTTTTTATTATTATTTTTAATAAATTTATTTTATTTATTTATTTTTGGCTGTGTTGGGTCTTCGTTGTGGTAGGGGGGGCTTCTCACTGCAGTGGCTTCTCTTGTTGCAGAGCATGGGCTGTAAGTGCGCGGGCTTCAGTAGTTGTGGCTCGTGGGCTGTAGAGCGCAGGCTCAGTAGTTGTGGTGCACAGGCTTGGTTGCTCTGTGGCATGTGGGATCTTCCCAGACCAGGGCTCAAACCCGTGTCCCCTGCATTGGCAGTTGGATTCTTTTTTTTTTTTTTTTGCGGTACGCGGACCTCTCACTATTGTGGCCTCTCCCGTTGCGGAGAACAGGTTCTGGACGTGCAGTGTCAGCGGCCATGGCTCACGGGCCGAACCGCTCCGCGGCATGTGGGATCTTCCCGGACCGGGGCAGGAACCCCTGTCCCCTGCATTGGCAGGCGGACTCTCAACCACTACGCCACCAGGGAAGCCCGGCAGTTGGATTCTTAACCATTGCGCCACCAGGAAAGCCCTGGGCACATCTTTAAATGGTTATTTTTCCCTTCCCCCTGCTAGAAACCAAAGGATATTTTTCTTCAGTCTTCAATGTGAGAACCTGGAGGTATAAATCCCTCAAAAGTGTGGAATCCTCCCTAAGCCTGGGCCCCTAGGAATGTTTAACTCTCGAGCTAGTCTATGCTCAGCCCCCAGCAATTAGTCAAAATTACCATTAAATGTTTCTACCAGTTAATGGCTTGAATGACTTTGATCTTGGCTGTGATATCTGTACTTGCATGTCTCTCCAAATTACAGGGTGGATGTTTGCCCTATGACTTCAATTCTTTGATGGATCTAAGAAAATCCATTGATTTTTAGTTTGTGCATTCAGCATTTTTCTTGTTGTAAAGAGGGGAGTAACAGCTCTTTACATGTTGGAGCTAAACTAGAAATAAAGTGTTGGTAAAAATTCTCCTGTGAAATAATCCGGGTCTTGTGCTTTTTTTGTAGGGTAATGTCTTGATCACTTTATTTCTTTCTCCTATGGAAATGTGTCTGCTTAAGGTTTCTCTCTTTATGCAGGTCAATTTGGGAAAGAGTATTTTCCTAAGAAATTATCTGTGTTATCGGGATTTCCAAATTTATTTACACAGACTTTTTCAAGTTAATGCCATTTTAAAAAACGTTTCCTGTTTAATTTTTTATAGTATGCTTTCTCATTTTTTATTGGATCAGCTAATGGTTTACCTATTTCATTTACTTTTTTAAGAACCAGCATTATTAATTTATTAGTTTTACTTATTTTCTATTTTTGACTCATTAATTTTTGCTTTTATCTTTACTATTTTATTCCATCTGCTTTCTTTCAGCTAATGTTGTTGATTTTTTCTTGAGGTAAGCTTTATTTATATATGTTAGAATTAAATCTTATATGAATGTCCGTGTCCAAACCCACAGAATGTACAACATCAAGAATGAATCCTAATGTAACCGGTGGACTTTGGGTGATAATGATTTGTTCGTGTAGGTTCATCAATTGTACCAAATGTAGTACTCTGGGATGCTGATAATGCAAAAGGCTACACATGAGTGGGGACAGAGGTATATGGAAAATCTCTGTACCTTCCCCTTATTTTTGCTGTGAACCTAAAACCTCTCTAAACAATTGTCTTTAAATACGAAAAAAAAGTGTGGGGAGGGACGTACGTGTGTCAACATCTGGCATCTACTTTCTTTTAAACATCAAGTTTCTAAAATTAATTCATATTATTGTGTGGAGTGGAAGTTTTTATTTTTCATGCAGTATAGTAGTCCAAGGTATGACTACACTACAATATATTTATTCATTTTCCTGCCAGAAGACATTTTGGCTATTACAGACAATACTGATATGAATGTTCTTGTAACATGGCCCCTGGTACGCAAGTGCATAAGGGTTTCTGGGGCATATAGTTAGGAATGGATTGCTGAGTCATAAGGTGTGGGAAACTGTTCCCAAAGTGGTTGTATCAATTTAAACTGTCACCAGCAGTGTCTAAACTTTTCCTTTGTTCTACATTCCCATCAACACTTTACATTAACATATATCTTAATTTTTGCCAATCTAGTAGGTGTATATGGTATTTCATTGTTTTCTTAATTAGCATTTATTTATTTGCTAGTGTTGTTGAACATGTTGTCAGATGTTTATATGATATTTGCATTTTTTTAATGGAAATGCCTGTTCATGTCTGATGCCCATTTTTCTGTTGGGTTATATTTTTTATATTGCTTTATCTTATGTTCTCTGGATTCTAATATTTTGTCAATTAGATGAGTTACAAATATCTTCACTCAGATTATAACTTGTCTTTTCCTTTATGATGTTATTTGATAACAGGTTTTTTAAAGTTTAAGGTAATTAAATTTAGAAATCCTTTCTTTTCTGGTTAGCAAGTTTTGTGTTTTATTTAGGAAATGTTTCCTTCCACTGAGTTCACAAAGATTCTTCTATATTCTAAAAATTTTGCGATTCTCTCTTTCACATTAAAATTTTATGTGTATCCATATTTAAGTATTTAATCTACTAAGAATTGATTTTTTGGTGTGTAGAGTGTGAGATAATGCTCCAACTTTGTTATTTTTCCATATGAATAGCTAATCATCCCAATTTGTTTACTGAATAATCCATCATCTCCCCTATGATAAGCCATGCCTATTCTCTCATAAATAAGGATTCTATATATTCGTTGCTGTTTTTTGGATTTCTATTTTATTACTTTGATCAATTTGTCTATTTTCATAAAGAAAAAACTGTTTTATCTATATACTCTAATTTATAATAAGTATTGATATCTCATAGTCCATCTACATTATAGTACTTTTCACAAATGTTTTGGCTATTCTCCCTCTACTTTTCCATATAGATTTTCAAACAGCCTACCAAGTGTCAAATAGATAAAAATCCTCTTGGTATTTTGACTTGAATTTCACTAATGCCCCAAATAATACTTACTGAAACAAGATAGATATTTGTTTCTTGGACAGTGTAAAAGGAATCTAAAGTAGGTAGCCTAGGGATAACTTTCTGTTCTAACATCCAAGCAAGTGACTTCCATCCTCAAGGTCAATTTAAAGTTCATGATGGCTATGACAACCCCAACCACCATGCCTATGGCTGCCCTCCCATAAGTCCCACAACACACTTCTGCTTACATGTCATTGGCCAGGACTCAGTAACATGGACTACTAGCTGCAAGGAAGACATAGAAATATAGTCCTTTGGCTCAGTAAACTGCTGCCTAGAACAAAATTACGTTTTTTCACTAAAGAAAAAGGGTGAGAATGGCAAATGCCAAGTCTAAATGATGAACTAGAATAGAACCATTTAAAAGGTTGATCTCAAAGAAGTTTCTTAGTGGGTAAAACAAAATAAAGCTTTAAGACCATCTCATGTTCTCCTAAGACCCAATAGGAAGAAGTCCTAGTCTAGGAGAGCCATTAGATATTAGGGTTAGGGCCAAGTTAGGGTTAGGTTAGGTTCTTCTTTACTGAAGGCAGAGAAATGGGGTGACTTTGTTCTGAGAGCCTGCAGGGCACCAAGAAAACAGGAAAAAAACACTTTCCCTCTAATATTAATCAGAATACCAAACTCTATGTACAGTATTATTTACATAGTAATGTATGTATAAATACATTGCATACAAATACTGTGTGTATAAATACTATGTAGAGTATTGCTTATATAACATGTACAGTAGCATGTTTCAGTTATGTATAAACACACATCCAGTTTTAAAAAACTGGAAAAAATATTCAGTGTTAACAACGGTTATCAATGTTTACCTCTGGGTGGTAAGATTATGTTTAACTTTATTTTTACCATTTATGATTTTCCTTATTTCCTAATTTTTACTTCCAAACTTTAGTATTATTTTTATATTTTAAAGAATCTTATTTTAGAAGGAAAAAAAAAAGTAAAGGAATGAAAACAGGAAAGAAGGCAGGTGGTGGATTTGAACTGTAATTTGCCATTGAATCCTGAGTGTCATTTAGCAGATGTTGACTGAACATCTGTATGTATCAAGGGCTGTTGTAAGTTTCCAGGATGTATAAATCTCTGTTCCATGGAGCTTATATTCCAGTAGGAAGGGGAGGCAGAGGGGGTATCAGGCAATCACAGTAACTATAATAAATTTGTCAATTGTCTCATATATTAGGAGGTGATATGTACTGTGGAAAAAAATGGAGCTGTGTAAGGAAGATAGGGAATGTAACATAGAGGTAGCAGAGCAGCGCAGTTTGTGATTTTAAATAAGGTGGTCAGGGTAGGCCTTATTGAAACATAGGGCAGAGGGACATAGGCAAAGGAGGTGAGGCAGTGAGTCTTGCAGATGTCTGGGAGATATCTGGTGCAAAGACCCCAGGGCAGAACCACACCCAGTGTATTTAAGAACCAGCAAGGAGGCCAATGTGGCTGAAATGGAGTTGTGCAAGGAGATCCCAATAGGAAACTCTGGAGGTTTGTTGTTTTTTGACACGGGCACCTGAAACGTAAGAGAGCCTGCCAAGGGTCACCAAGCCTGTTGACCACTGCCTGCTCCCACCAATCTTCATGGAAAGAAAATACAGCACAAAGACATTTGCCGGTGCATCTCAGATGGCTGCAAAATCATGAACAGGAAATGGGCATTTGAAGGGCAATGAAGATCATTTAAGCTCATATTTCAGTTGAAAGTAATAACCTTGGAAGAGAAAAGGAGATATTGGAAGGGAACTGCTAGCTTCATAAACGAGTTGAAAAACAGGTTTGATTTTCCTGGACCATGGCTTATAATAATAGAGCGATGGACTCTTGGCAAGAGACAGAACAGGAAGGGAGAGTTTGGCAGGTAGTTCATAAACTGAACAAGAGTGTTTTCCATTAACATTTGATGAGGAGGGAGAAAAAGATTCAGATAAAACTGAAGACTCAGGTGTTAAATGAAAAGAACAGTGGTGAAGATTCCCAGCTGATCTCAGGAGAAAACAAGAGGAGAAAGATGTGGCAGCAAAACATATGATCTCAGATATGAACTAAGCATAGATAATAAAAGCGAATGTGATAATTCATATCAAACGGAAATCATGCTTTTAAAAAGAAGTATTTGGCTTTTTAAAAAGTGACTCTAGGCTAGAGTATATTCTCTGCCATGTTAAGGCATGCATCATGTGATAGCATCCACCACCCAAAAGAAGAACAACTAATTGAAGGGTGGAAAAATTGCAACATATAATAGAATTATTTACATTTAGGGACATTTGTAAAGCAGAATAGACACTTTTAGATGAGGATTAAAGAATAGAGAAATGGAATGATCAAACTGTGGAAGCATTTAAGGATGTGGAGGACATTTTGCAAATCAGATTAGAAAACTAACATAATAAGAGACAATAGCAATAGAGAAGGAAATCTATCTGAACACCGGGAAGACTTATACTCCAAAAGCAAGGATCTGGTAAATTCTTTCCTTCCTGAAGAAAGCAGAAGTAACATTTTGAGGACATGACACTCCAGATGCAATCCTAATGTACAAGGATAATACAAATAACAATAGCTTACATTTGTTGAGCCCTTAACATCATTTATTGGGTGTTCACTATGTGTCAAGCATTACTTCCTTTAATGTTCTCACAAGCTATGAAACTATCCCCATTTCATACATGAGGAAACTGAGCGTTAAAGAAGTTAATGAGTGCAAGGTTACTTAGCTAGCAATAAAGTACCTGAGAATCCAACCCAGATCTACCTGACTCCGAAGCCCATATTGTTAACCAGTCCTCTTAAGATTGGTGAAAAGTAACCATGCCATTTTAAAGACCATATAGTTAAGAAAGAGAAGTCTAGGAAGAATCAGCCTTGCACATTAAGGCTTAGGAAAGTGGGTATGATAAAATAAACAGAGAAGAGAGGATGATCCTGTGGCTAATGACTCCAGAAGACGGAACATGTCAAGGGACTTGGAAGATTATTTAAAAATAACATTTTTATTAATACAGTCATAAGTCATTCAAGCTGCTGTGCATCTGTGTATGAACATGCCAAAAATAATACATGGAAGTTAACAATTTGGCTGCTCAGGGCACTCAGATGTTATAAACATGAGCACAAAAGATGGAACATAAGGCCTCCAAAGACCAATGTCAGAAGCAGCCGAGATTTCAAGAAGCTTAAGGACAGCAAAGATTTTTGTTTCAGTTGTGTTCAGAGCAGGAAGAACCAGAAAAAGTCTAGGCTAACTGCTTGAGGCAGATGGTGTAATATTACAAACAGGACTGAAAAGCTGGAAACCAACATGGGATCATTGAGAACAAGTCTCATCAAACTCTCATTTGCTTTATTAATGGGATTACCAAACAGGTAATGTACCGTAGCTTGATCTGAGCAAAATATCTTATCAAAGCTCTCATGGGTAATACTTTCATGGGCAAGATGGGGAAGCCTAAGATGACTTCCTAACTCACTGAGCAACTAAGCCCATAGAGTATAAGTGGACTATGCCGGTCTGAAGGCCAAGCGTGCCTCGATGTTCTGTACTCTTAACACCTGAAGATGAAATTTGATCTAAGAGTGCACGTTATCACATTCACAGATAACCTGATGCCTGGTAGACGCCTGATGTGTTGAAAACAGACTCAAGTGGCAGAAATATCTGGCAGGCTGAGGCTAACAAGTTTGATGTATATCTACGTAAATAGCTTGGAACTAGTTAGTACAGGATGTGAGGGGTTTGACTTTACAGTATTTGCTTGGAAAGGACCTGGGAATATTAATTCACAGAACAAGAAATGGACAAGAACAGAACCTTCCAAAAGCCTGCAGTCTTTGGCTGTATTCATAAAAATATGGTGTTGAAATTAAAGAAGAAAGTATTTTCACTGCATCTGTAGTGCCCCATTCCCTATTTGGAGAAATGTTTTTTAATTCAAAAAACCAAATTATAAAATGATCTTTAATGGATAAAAGGAATTGTTGATAGCAAAAGTCAACTCTGGGATCTTAGGATCAGAAAACATATTACAGAAAAAAATATAAATAATTAGCTTTGAAAAAAAGTAGGAATTCTAATACTGAAAAAGCTGAGTTCCTTGGAGACTCTATCACGTTGCCCTAGGTGTAGGCTCTGTTGTATTTATCACCATCTGAAATCGTCCTGCTTCTTTATTGTCTATTTTCCCTTCATATTTTTCTTTTTTTTTTGGCCTCACCATGTGGCATACGGAATCTTAGTTCCCTGACCAGGGATCAAACCCACATCCCCTGCATTGGAAGCATGGAGTCTTAACTGCTGGACTGCCAGGGAAATCCCAATGGTTCACTATTTTATCTACAGCACCTAGAACAGTGCCTGACACATAGTAGACACCAAGGGAAAGAATGGGATTGACTCTACACAAGTCACAGACAGCCTCCCTTGGGTCCGGTGGATGGGGACAAACTGGTATCTGGGGCCTACCTTTCCCCAGCAGGGGATATGGGGAGGGGCAGTTCTTTAGAAGAGGCTCTGGGGATAAAACCCCTAAACATCTCACTATATGCAGAGGGACATGTAGCTTGAGCTGACAGTTTTTGCTGACCCCTCTGAGGCTTCAGGCATGTCTGGACATGTCCAGGGAAACGGTGGGACATGCTGGGTAGAAGTCAAATTTGCACAGAGTCTAAAGAGCCCTCTGGGAGAAACAAACAAACAAATAAACAATCTCAGGCTGTGCCCTCTTGGTGACTTTCAACCTGTCTGGGAGGGTCTGGTGATTTGGTGGGGTAGTCAGTTAAAAGTTTACTTTCTGATGAAGATGTGGAGAAACTGGATTCCTCACACATTGCTAGTGGTGACAGACAATGGTCCCACAACTCTAGAAAACTATGTGGCAACTTCTTACAACACGAAACCTGCAACTACCCTACAACCTAGCAATGGCACTGCTGGGCATTTGTGCCAGAGAAATGAAATTTTATATTCACATAAAAACCTATAAAGAGCAGTTTTATTCATAATAATCAAAACCTGGAAACAACTCAGATGTCCTTCAGTAGGTGACTAGATAAACAAACTGTGGCACATCTGCACCATGGAATACTGCTCAGCCATAAAAAGGAATGAACTATTGATAAAAGAACTTCAGTGAATCTCCAGATAACTAGGGACTTACACTGAGTGAAGAAAAGTCAATTCCAAAAAGGCACACGCTGTATGATTCCATTTATATAATATTCTCAAAATGACAAAATTACAGGAATGGAGAACAGATTGCCAGAGATCAGGGATGGGGGAAGGAGGTGGGGTTGGCTATGCCAGAGTGATATGAGGGATTCTTGTGGTGGATGTGGAAATTTTCTGTGTCTGGCTGTGTTGATGTCAATTCTGACTGTGATATTGTACCATCGTTTTACAAGATGGGGGAAACGAAGTAGATGGTACACAGGATCTCTCCATATTATTTACTACAACTGCAAATGAATCTACAATCATCTCAGAATAAAAATTTAATTAAAACAATGTTTACTTGCAAGTTGGGAAGGTGAGATGGTAGGGAGGTGCGTAGGAGGGGAGTGAACAATCCAGATAAGTCTCCCAGGAAAGAACTCATCCTAGATAAACAAAGAACTTGGTGCTATGACCTTGACCTTCCAGAGGGTAAGATCCAATAGAGTAGGAATTGCGTCCACCTTATATGTCACTGGATCACTTGTAACTACAAGCCTGACATATCAGAGGGCTTATGACTAGCGTTCCCATCTATCCAAATAAGAGCACTTAGGTATTGAAGAATGATGGGCTACCCAAATCTGCTTGAGTCTTTAGTTTTGAACAACAAAGGTTTAACTGAAAATGTACTTCACTCCATTTGGTTCCTAAGTTCAGACTGAATGATAGACAGCCCTGTTGTGGAGACACCCAGTAGAATCCAGTAGAGCTCTGTGGCTGTTAAATGCACCTGTCCCAAGGTCACCCCCGGATACATAAAAACTGACATAGCTGCTCAGTTAACCCCTGTATCACACTGCAGTCATAACAACACTGCTTTGGGAGTCTCTGACAAAGCATGATTCCACAAAGAGGGAGGTCCCCTACACTGCCACAGAGCACCAGATATCCTTGATAGCCTGAGGACTTGAAACGAGTACTAGCAGAAACTGGTGGGTCTGATGAAGTTGCAGGAAAGAGCACAGCTCCAGAGAGGCAACGACAGTGCTGGGGTGGGTCCTGATCAGTGGCCTAGGGTGCTATGACCTTCATGGGGTCCAGCCAGAACTGGAACAGTCACCGGCAGCAAAACTTCTGTGAGTGGTCTTCTTGCTGAACGCATGTGAGAAACCTCTTAGGGACTCCCAGAACTTAGGGACTCCCAGAACTAATCAAGGGGGAATTTGCAGGAGAGTAAACTCCTGCATACACAGGTAAGAGGCAGAAGCATGTAACTTGGACTATAGACTTTTTAAAAAATTGAAATAACCTTATATCATATTGGTCCTGATTTTCATGAGGGAGCTGGATTTGGGATCAGAAGACCTCAACCCCAAGCTTCAGATTTAATTTCTTAAACTGGTATGCTAAAGTCTGCTCTGCCGCTTGATAAGGCTGTTATTCTGAGAATTATATGAAATGATATATATGAGAAAGCTTGTAACATTGTCAAGCACTGTATGCATGCAATATTTGGTATCATTATTTTAAGAGTGCTTTGTCACCTCCACTGTAACTTTCTGTCATCTCATCTTCTAGAAGCTGCATAATTTCTTAGCCCCCTTTTTGTGCCCCCTATAAAATACCATGGTATATCAGGTCCTTGTGACCTAAGACTATTTGAAGTGTGTGTCTGTGGCGGTCTTTGTCTGACATCATTTAAAAGTTGTTCTGGGACCAGAATCTCCTGCAGTTCCCTGCACCCCTACCCAGGGCTCTGCTGAAGGTGTGGTCGTGGGTGTTGGCTGAATGTGAAGGCAGAGGATCCAATTACCCAAAGGCTAGGAATTTGAAAATGTGTTCCAGGATTAGGCTTCTAATTGTCTAATTCATAACATTTTGCAAGACCCAAAACCTGAAAATTAAGGGATGACAGTGAATCCTGGAAACGAGGGAGGCGAGAGCCAGGAAGTCAGACTCCCTGTGCCTGGCCCCCACCCACTCAGTGGAACCCACAGCTCTGGGAAAGATTTAGTTCCAAGGAAAAGTGGAAAATGCACTGATTCAGAGTCACGGATTGACTCAGCCACTTAAAGCTGTGTGACTCTGGCTTCAAAAGCTACTCTTTTGAAATAGGGATAATACCTGCTCTGCATATCTTGATCAATGGGAGGTTTTGTTTTTTTTTAATAAATAAACCTGTTGTGAATTGTAAAGCATGCAAATGCAAAGATTTATATAGCCCCGGGTCCCCAGACTCCCAAAAAGAAAAGGTCAGCTATAACTGGCTACTGGGATGAACCTTCCACTTAGAGATAGAAACTCTCATCAGTCCTTCAGCTGAAAAAAGGTCTTGTTTGTTCTGGATCAAGAGACCTTTCACACACACATTGGAAGCCATAAGCTTTTGTTTTTTCACATAAGCTTCTAAACTGAGTGAAGGAAAATTATTACAACCCATGAAGATATAGATCATTTCATGGAATTAAAAGAAGCATCGAGGGCTTCCCTGGTGGCGCAGTGGTTGAGAGTCCACCTGCCGATGCAGAGGACCCGGGTTTGTGCCCTGGTCCGGGAAGATCCCACATGCCGCTAAGCGGCTGGGCCCGTGAGCCATGGCCACTGAGCCTGCGCGTCCGGAGCCTGTGCTCCGCAACGGGAGAGGCCACAACAGTGAGAGGCCCGCGTACCGCAAAAAAAAAAAAAAGAAGCATCAATTAAAGACAAACCCCAGTGTTTCAGATGCTGGGAAGAGGATGAGAGTAGTGCAGTCCATGCAAGGCCAGGCATGTGAGTGAACCATGGCAACCAGAAGCAGGGGCAGAAAAGAGCTGAGAATAGAATGCAAAGAATCCAGCTCTCCAGGTAGCCCGGCTTAGCTGCAGGCTGGGGTTTCTTCATTCATTTATTCATGTGTTCATTCTCCGAGGATCTGCAATATGCTTGATGTGAGAGGTACAGACCTCAATAAGGCAAGGTCTCTGAAATTGAGGCATTCCCAGCAAGAAGGTGTTGCTGCAGAGAAGTCTTGTGAGAAACAGGGAGAGAGCTGCCCAGAAGGTGAGTGTACACATCTGCCCCAGGCTGGCCGAACACTCTGCTTATGTGCTTCTCCAGCTGCCAGCTAGAATGTGTCCCACAAAGGAGTCTGAATGTCCCAGGACCTGCAATGACTCACCTGGATGCAAGAGCAGACAGTTACCTTTGCAAGCAAGCAGATTTGGGGTTCTTAGGTCATTATTACTTGAGAAACAGGCCACTGGATCTTTGAGGCAGGGTCCCCCAACATATTAAGGAATCTAGAGGTCGTGACCCCTTGCCAAGGTGGAAAGCAGACACCATTGTGGACTTCTAAGGCCCAGGCAGAATTAGACATTTTCTCTTCTGGGCTCTCACAGCCCTGGGCCCACAGCTCTTTTCAGCATTTCTTACAGTGCATGGTAGCCATCCTGACTGCACCAAGAGCTCCACCAGAGAAGGAACAGTAGGGTGCAGTGGTTAGGCACCTGATCTAGGTGGCAGAAAGATCTAGGTTCACACCCTGATTGGGTCCCTTAAAGACTGTGTGCTTTTGCTGGGACAGTGCAATTAGATAACATCTGTAAACATTTGGACCTATAGTATAACAAATATTTGGTAGCTGTTATTATTTTAATATTATTTAATATATACAAATACTATATTAATGTGCATGATATATAATGATATATATTATTTATGACAAGATAATATTATAATAATATATTAATATTAATAACACATACAAATAATAATAGTTGTATCCATCAGAATTCAGGGCATGAAATAGAAATTGCTTTATTTATATTAAATAGGATTTAATTTAATGATTGGAAATGGAGTTTATAAAGGAATAATGTGCTTGCAAAGTTAGTAGAAGGGTTGAAGGAGCCGATTCTAGGCTGGGGCTCCAGAAACAGCTTCCAAAACAACACAGAAATGACCAGTCAGGGGAGTTACCACCTCTGGGACACCTCGGGAGCTATGCTAGAATCCTGAAGCTACCTCTGCTACAGTCCCTGCCTCTCAATGCCCAAGAAGCTGGAAAATGGACTCCAGAGCACCACTGCAGAAAACCCTCACATTTCCACAACTTTGGTTGCCAGCAAAAACGGCTAAAAGAGGGTCAACCTAAATAAACCTCAGAGACAATAAGCAAGCAAAAAGCTTGATTATTTAGGATCAAGGAATTGCAATTCGGGCACACAGATTTCGGTAACAACCCAGTGTCCCTAGTAGGGACACTGAGTAAAGTTCAGGGGCTTTTAAAGGCAAAGAAGGGCAGAAGATCTAAATAGACATTTCTCCAAAGAAGACATACAGGTGGCCAAAAGGCACATGAAAAGATGCTCAACATCGCTAATTATTAGTAATGCAAATCAAAACTACAGTGAGGTATCACCTCACTCCAGTCAGAATGGCCATCATCAAAAAAGTCTACAAATAATAAATGCTGGAGAGGGTGTGGTGAAAAGGAACCCTCCTACACTGTTGGTGGGAATATAAATTGGTATAGCCACTATGGAGAACAGTATGGAGAACAGAATAGAATAGAATAGAACAGAACAGCCAACACATGGAAGCAATCTAAATGTCCATTGACAGATGAAAGGATAAAGAAGATGTGTGGTGTGTGTGTGTGTGTGTGTGTGTGTGTGTGTGTGTGTGTATACACATATATATGCAATGGATTATTATTCAGCCATAAAAAAAGAATGAAATAATGCCATTTGCAGCAACATGGAATGACCTAGAGATTATCATACTAAGTGAAGTAAGCCAGACAAAGACAGATATCACATGATATTGCTTATATGTGGAATCTAAAAAAAAAAAAGATACAAATGAACTTATATATGATCAGAACTAGAACAACAGACATAGAAAACAAACTTATGGTTACCAAAGGGGAAACGGAGAGGGGTGATAAATTAGGAGTTTGGGATTAACATATACACACTAAAATAGATAACCAACAAGGGCCTTCTGTATAGCACCAGGAACTATACTCAGTATTTTATAATAACCTATAAGGGAAAAGAATCTGAAAAAGATATATATTTATATATGTGTATATATATATATATATATATATATATATAACTGAATCACTGTGTGTACACTTGAAACTAACACAATATTGTAAATCAACTATACTTCAATAAAAAAATTTTTTTAAAGAAACAAGTATTAGAAGCTGGATATTCAAAGCAAAAAATAAATAAATAAAAACAAAATAAAGGCAAAGTTGGGAGGTCTGCATTACAAAGTCTTAATTGGAGTTGGAGGTGGAAGCTAGTCTTGGCTAATCATGATTTCATGCTAAGGCTATCACTAGAGGAAGCTAGAAGTTTGTTACCATGACAGTTTTCAGGTGTTCTTATAGTCCTTGGAATTTTCATGGTTTCAGTTCAAACCTTCATGGTTCCACCCAGTGAGGACATGCGTAAGGTTCACCTCCTTAATAACCTCCCAGCTCCATTTTAAGACCCCTTGACATAAGTGACTCCATTTTATTTCACATATCACAAAAGGGAGCAGATTATGCCTTGCACTTCTTATGCTGAGTGCGTCTACATGATGGAAGGCAGTTTGCGTCTAGAACTCTGACTGCAAAGACATCCAGAAAACATGGTGCTTGGCTTCCCAACGTCTCCCTCTACCTGGGAGGCTGGAATGAAGGTCTGTGAGCCAGTCCACACAAGAGCTAACGTGTGGACTATTGCATTCCAGGCACTCTTCTATGTACTTCATGCCAGGTTAACCTCACAGCCATCCAGTGAGGTGTGTACTTACTTCACAAATAAGGCAGCAGAGCCTTAAGGAAGTTGCTTTGTCAGAGGTCACAGATTAAGAGGTGAGGATGGGAGGTAAACAGGTTCTATATTATTCTGGAGCCCTCGCTCTTAACTACCATATTATTCTATCCATCACTGTATCTTGCATGCCTAACCCAGAATGTAGCCACACCTACTCAATGAACATTAGAGGAATTAATTATCAGGGATTTAAACAGAGAATTAAACCTAGATACTGTGGCCTCAGTCGTCTTCACCTTCTGGGTCTGATCCAGGTCAGGAAGGCAGAAGGCCGACAATGATGAGAGAGACACAAAAGAGGTGCCCATGTGGTGGAGGGAGTTGGAGCTGTGTGTGCAAGTCCCACAGAGAACTGAAACCAGAATATAGGGGAAAAGCCATTTGGTGGATTTGAGTGCTTCTAGGATCAGAGGATGTCGAGATGGAAGGGCCTAATAACAATGACTGGCTGATTCACCCAAGAGATTTTTATTTTTGCCTTTTTTTTCCTTTTAATAGAGAATGAAAGTATGATCTTAGAGGAAAAACAGACCCCCAAGAATTCAAGCAGCCTGGTGCCTGTGGTAATTGCTTCCTGAGGGTCCTGACTCTGCTGATAACTGCAGACACCTGTCCTCTGCAGAAGCAGTTGGCATATCACACACCCAGGCACGCGACTGTGCAGGCTTATAAACACCTGCAGTAGGACATGCTTTCTCCACTCTCTCCGGACACAAACCGCAGTCATTGTGAGTACCTAGGAAGTCTCTGTATCTGTATTCTGGCACAGATGCTGAGGTCTGAGAGAAGGGCCCAGGACCAAGACCTGTGGGACTGAAGTCCCCGTACAGGAGTGATCATACACACAGGCACAGAAACACAAACATACACACACGGAGGGACACAAACATACACACCACATATCACACACAGAAACATACGCACCACAAATATACACACATATGTACACACAGATATACAAAACACAGACATACCACACACACCTCCACACACAGGGATTCACCACATACACAGACACATACACACTACAAACCACACATACAAACACACAGAGACACACATACACACCACACCCATCACAAAACCCTCCACACACTTCACCACACACAAACACAGAGACGTTCAGATACATACACACACCATGTACACACACACAGACACAAATACATATGCCACAAACATATACACACAAATACACATGCCATACCACACACATGAACATATACCACATATACATACCGAGACACACACATACACAGCAGACACATACTATCACATATAATACATACATCCCAAACATACACACCCACAAACATACACAGTGAACACTTAATACCACATACATATACACAGGCATAAATTTTCTTCTTAATAAATGCCTCACTATGGTTTAGCCATATTACAAAAGGTTTAAGGTAATATTTATGTGGACTGTGAGTGTGGGAGGTATGTATACAAAACAGTACCAGAAATAAGAAAAGCAGCAAAAAAGGTAAATACACAAAGATGAAATCCAGTGATATGCATGCATGATATTTATAGGAACAGGAAGGCAACGTAAGCAATGCAAATAATTGATGTTTATTTAGTAACTTTTGGATCATTTTCTGTGAATGGATTTAGTTGAACAGTAAAATTTTTCCAGTAACTACTCTTTAGCCTGATACATTCACTATGTGGCCCCTGACTTCTTTCCACGGGGCAGGGTCTGCTCCACCTCTAGCTCACCTCCTTCCATTCTGAATGTACCTGTTGTTAGGGGGACAGCCGCACAGAGCCCCTGCAATGTGTGGCTGATGACAGAGCTTGCCACCCACTCCCTCTTGTCCTTCCCAGCTCCCTCCCTGCCCCAGTGTTCTTGCCTCAGAGTACATACAGGGAAGTGCAAGGGTTTGGTGCTGACCATAGTGAGACACCGTCTTCTCCCAGAGCTACAATTTTTCTCTGTGTGCCTAGGGGGCGCTCAGGCCCAGGAATTGAAAATGTCAGAAGTTCCCTTTAGCATTTCTAAGACCCAGTAGGGAAAGGCTGGAAATCAAGTTAAGGGACAGCTGATGAGAATGATGGCTGAGGGTTGTGGAGGAGGAAAGGGTGAGCTAGTTGTAAATATACCTCCAAGACCCATTGTCTCATTGAAGTTCAAATCTAAAAGGAATCTTACAGACCATCAGGTCTAATCCCTACATTTCTCCAATGCAGAATCCAAGGCCAGAAGAGTGAGTGACATGTTCAAAGTTAAACCTAATTAGAAGCAACTCTATAATAACAAATGTAGAATTCCTCTCTGTTGGAGCAAATGGTTACCATTTTTTATCTTCCTGTTCCACAGTATTGTTTCATTATTCAGTGTATGAGCCAAGATATTATTCTGGATATGAGATTTTATTAGAGAAGCTAATTGATTAAATATACTTTATTTAAGACTTTGCATTTTATTAGATGAATGTCGAAGAATATTGTATAAAATGCACAAATCAGCTGCTTAATGCAAACACGTCCTGCTTTAATAGAGTTCAAAATACAAAAATCCAAAAGTAAGGTATGATTGCTTCATTACAAAATATATCATTTAGTGGGATTTTTATTTTTTTTGATAGGAAGTTTCCACTACATATTTTGACACTGAAGCTTTCCAGGGAAAAAGAGATGTAACTCAAGAAAAATGATGATGAATTTTTGTGTAGTTTTGGCATTCTATCCTGATAATTCTCAACTGTGTGTTTTTATTACATTTAACAAAACAACAGAAATGGGGAAGATGTATGGATTAGCAATGGGGACCAGAGGTCTAATCCTACACTGGCCTCTAATCCCAAGGCCTTACATGAGTCTCTGAACCTTTGTGAGCTCCAGGTCCCCTTACAAAAGAACAGGCTGGGACCAGACAAGCTCTATGGGTTCTAATTAGGTTGCAAAGAAGAGTGGGAGTATGGTCAGATGTAAGAGACCAACTGGAGCTGGTTTATCTCCAGCCTTAACTCTCTGAGCAAGTGATTTACCTTATCCAGACTGCAGTTCTCTTTAGAGTATAAAATGTGTGCTATCCACGATGGAGGTCTATTTGAATGTTAAATGAGAATATACACACGAAGGGCTTAGACATTACCTGCCACATCATGGATGCCCAGTAATTTTAATTTTATCCCCACCTCCAACTTTGCCATTCTGTCATTTGATAACCATATTAATTTTACAAAGAATTCATGGCATCTATCTGCCTTAGGGTAACATCTTAGGGATGCAGTAGTGGAGGACTTGACCTTGTGCTTCACAAAATGCCTTTTGCTATCAGTGTGGGAGAGACGGAAGCCAGATGGATGGAGGAGGCCCTGAACCCACTCCCCTGCTGCCACTGCAGCTTTTTGGAGCAGATATTTGCCCCACTGTGGTTTGGCTTTATTTGTTTTGCCTTCTCTTCATTGAGTTTGCTCATTTGCTTTTTACAGATGACTATTTTTTTGAGATTCATTTTTTCACCTGACCATTTTTTCACCTTCATTCGTGCTATTATTTCCTGATTAGGTCATTTCCCCAAACTCCCCTCTCTTTCATCTGGCTAATCCTCCAGGGCTCAGCTTTCCTCATGGAAATTTTTTTGAACCATCGCCACCCTGTTATTTGCTTTCATAGCACCCTGTGCCTCTGCTTCCTAACACTTACCACAATTACAGTTACATAATTTGTGTCGTATTAGTCTGTCTCCCTTACCAGGCAAAAGCTCCAAGAAAGCAGCAATCTTTCCTATTTTATTCACTGATCTGCCCCCAACAATATAATGCTTAGCACACAGTAAACGGTTCTGTGAATATGTGTTGAGTGACTGGGTGGATAAATGAATGAAAAATGAACGAATGAATGAATCCCCAAAGCCATTTGTCATGACTAGCTTATTAGTACAGTTCTGTCCCTTTTCTCCTTCCATATTTCATCTTCACTCTTTGCAGGATTCTTCACAGCTTCTCCTGCACTCTTAAGAAAGGAATTGATTTACAGCTGCCACAAAAAAATTCAACCAGAAGTGCTGACAGATCAAGACTTTAGAGAAACTTTATCTTGCTCACAATGAGCCTCACACATCCACAATAATCCCCCGTGTCCTTTAGTTGGGCACTTAAATCTACTTTGGGGTATCCATGGGATTATCTAAAGGAGCAGAAGGGCTAGAGGATTTTATTGGTGACAGATCCCATTGTAGATTCCACCTTGACAATTTTTCTAGCCCAACAATTCGCTTCTAAAGATTCTATACACTCCATCTTGGGCCCTGGTTTTGTCTCTGGGATTTTCTACTCTCATCAGGTCCCCAGGTAATCAAATGAGCAGGTGAGCAGGTAGGAGCTCCACAAAAGGAAGAAAGGCATGTAAGTCAAATCAATATTTTCTCCTAATGACAACAGCCCTTAGAGCTAAGAGAACACTTGAGTCTTGGAAAGTGATGTCGAAGAGGGAGCAGAAAGGGAAGACAGAACAATGGGAATGGCTCACACCACTCTTCTTATTTATGTCTTTATGTTTCTCTCCTTAATGGAATAGCAACACACAGGAGTAGTTTTCCTCTCCAGGTCCAGTCTCACTGAAGATTAGGTTGAAAAACCGCAGGCAGCTATGGAGGAAACATTTTCAACAATAATTTTCTGGAGCACTGCTATGTTTGTGTCAGCCCTCAAGCTTCCTGACAATATAGCTTTGTTCTCATTTCCTCCCCGATACCTGATCCAGCAGAGTGCCCCGCTCTCAACCTCCCAGAGGTAAATTGTCATTATGAGGGAAACAATAGGCCAAGCTGCGCTGTGGAGGGTATATATTCAAGGATGTCATGTTTAATTTCCCTGCTTCCATGAATAGTCTTCAAGATGAATAGCTTCAAGATTCCTGGGATTTCGTTTCTTTTTTGTTTGTTTCTTTAAATAGCATACAGGGTCCCCCACTGCAGCCTAAATGGTGCCCATTTCAGGGATTCAGACCTGCCTGTGTGTGTCACAGAAAGGTTGGCAAGAGTCACTTTGGAAGGGATTTATGTGGCAGGAGTGGGAATGGGTATCTCAGACATTAGCCAATCTCGCCCTTGGCCCCAGGGAAAGAGAAGCTACAAGCTGAAGCTACAACAGCCAGTTTTCAACATTGGAGGAGATATAAAAAGCAGGATTCTGATGCTAGGGTAACTGAAAGTGGAAAGGAAGAGCATTCTGTTTGCTTCTGTGCTGAGGCTGCGGTGTTTTAGACATACTGAGGACTGAGGTCTTCTGAGACTGTAACAGCTCCTTGGTCTACACAGCTTTGGGGACACGGGGTAAGGGCCGGGGGTGGGGGCGGGCAGACAGCAACACCTGCACAGGTATCAGTACTGTCATGGAGGGCACTGGCAGCTGTGGTGCTGAAGGGTCCTCAAGTGGCTTCTCAGGCATTGAACCTGAAGAGTCCATGGGAGAAGAGGAAGCGCACGGCAGATAGGATGTGGGAGCACATGAGCACGTATGCCTGAGCAGTCTGCTGCAAGAGGCCTTATTGACCGTGGAGGAGACAGACTCTTTGAGCCATTGTTTCATTATGCAGTGAGCCAGCGGGGCTTCAGGGGACAATGAACTTTTACCAGGTTTCTGATCAAGCTCCATCCCCCACCCAATGCAGCCCATGATGCCCTGGGATCCAGTCATACACAAAGCGTTCTCTTGGGCCTGTCTATTTACATTCTTAGACTCCTGCCTAATCTCCCTAGAAAAAGAGTCAATCTGAAGAATATCTACTTCTAGCGCCCAAAACTCTCACGAGAAAGTCTGCTCTAAAAGAAGGGCCAGACACTAATGGCTAGAACACACAGGGTGAGATGAAACCCACAACATGAAACTCAGTATTTGGGAAAGTCTCCAGAGATTAAAAAAAAAAATCTCTGATAAAAGCATCATTGAAGGATTAAGGGTCAAGTGTTGTGATGAAGGCAGATGGGGTGTTATCTACCCAGTGGTCCCACAGCAAGTTGTAAGAGTTCTCACAACCACCCCATGTCTTTCTAAAGAGAGGGATTGTCAGCAGCAGGGCATAGTTATGTCACTGATCAAGTTCCACAAGGCTGGGATGACCCGATGGTCATGCGCCCATGGCCATTCACTGCTCTGAGCTAATCCAAGGAGACAGCTCATGGCTTGGGAGAGGTACAGACTTATGGATCTTTTACCTCTGACCTCCAGCCCTGATTCTGAACAACTGAGATCTTGTCCTCTATGCAGTTCTTTTGGTCAAAGATACCTTGAGCAGTAGCAGGCAGACAGAATGGCTTTCTGGAGGAAAAAGTCCCCAACTGTTAGAGAAAGAAATTTTCAACTGCCAGACTAAGGGATCCAAAAGATGTGGGAGAAGCCCCAGGACAAGGATAATGATACTTTCCTTCTCCTGTTTGGGGGAAAAAAAGTGAACCTCTGGATGGTTAACAAATCCCTCACATTTATTTAGTTTTCAATCCAGTTTTTTAAATTTGTCCCCACTCCTATTCCTCTATGAAATCTTTTATCTTCCAATTTTTAAAATTAATTAATTAATTTTTATGGCTGCGCGGCGTGCGGGATCTTAGTTCCCCAACCAGGGGTGGAACCCGCACCCCCTGCAGTGGAAACCCAGAGTTTTAACCACTGGACCGCCACGGAAGTCCTTTCATCTTCCAATTAAAATGGAATTGTAGCAGCCTGCTCTGAGCACTGGGGGTACTTATGTATACTTTTATAATGCTTTACTATGTCTATCTTCTCCACCAAAGTGGAAGCTTCCGTGTTACTGTCTCAAAGAGTTTAGCCATTAGAAAAAGAGCAGTCAGTGGGTTGTAAGGACAAGTAATTCATGAAACTTTCCTGGGGATGAGTAGACAAGTCTTCCTCACTGTCCTGCCCATTCCTTTCTACCCTCTGCCCTTTGGCCAATGTTGACACCCATCCTATGGTCCAGAGAGTGGTACTCACTGAGATTGTGCAGGAGGAGGGACTTTGCTGAACAAGAGATATGCATGACAAAGCCTCAAGTGAACTATCTAGAAAGAAGCATGCAGGGGAAGAAAACCCAATGAATACTACCAGGAAGTTGTTTGGCATTTCTCAGATTTGAAAGGGATGGGATAGAGTTTTAGAACTATAAGACTTTATAACCAGCCAGCTCTATGTTTCACTCTACGTGACTTAGCCTTTTTCCAGAGGCTGCCCTGTCTCCTTTAGTACATCTGCTACTCGAGTGGGGACCAGCAGTTCATGTCCTTACCTATTTATTCAAGGTTAACAAATTGGTCTGTATCACTGTCATTAACACCATCTTCTCCATAACCACCACTGTCATCACCATCACCCACACGTGTCTAGTGCCTCATAGTTTACAAAGTGTCTTCATATTCACTTTCATTCCATGCTAACAACAACCCTCTAAGGACATTCTGCAGTTGGGATCATGAGTACTGAAGTCACTGGCTTTTCCTTAGGCCTTGAAGCGGGGATTTTCATGGTATAAGAGTGTAGACAGTGTAATAAAACGTACTGTTGTATAACGTGGGAAGGAAGGATCCTTTAGATAACTGTATCATTGAGGCCATTTCGCTGGGGTAACCTATTTGGCACTTCTTCTGGTTTTTTGCTACAGAAATAATGATGCCAACCAAAATAAAAGTAAGGACGTTGGTCATGAAGATTATAATAAAAAGAGTAATTTCCCAAACAAGACTAAGACCCACTGGGTCAAGTTACATGTGGAATGATAATAATGTAATAATAAAATAACAACTACCTTTCAAGTTATTAAAATAATCATTATTATCTCCATGTTACAGATGAAAAAGGATCGCAGGTAAATAGCTCGCTAAGTCGGTATCAAAAACAGACAAAGAGCCAAGTCACCTAGCTCCTGGACTAACGCTCATCCCTCTACTGGGCTGCCAACATGTAGTTCTGCACTGGCGGGGTGGGCTTTCTCAGAAGCCCTCTGGGAGGGAATAAATAACAAAACAGTAGACTTCTTTTTCTGATTGGTACATCCAGTAGGAATTTGCTTGCCCATTTACAGAACCCAAATCAAAGACATTGTAAAACAATAACCTTACTTTTTATTGTCTAATTATTAGCAAACAAATTGGTATTAATACATGAAATGTGGATTTAATATCATGGTGTGTTTCAAAAGGTTCACAGGATCTTTGTGGAATATAGAGGCTCATGAGTTGTCATTTTAAAATCGGCTTCGGTTTACTGGTTTCTGTAGATCTCTTTTCAATGGTTCTTTTAGGCCTCCCTCTCTCCACCCCACCCCCTGCCAAACGTATATTCTACTGTGGGGATAGAAATCACCTAGTGCTAGGTTAGGTCAAGGCCTTCTTTGGTGTTTACCTACCAGGCTGCCCCCTCCTCAGAGCAATTGCATCTCTGAGCCTCAGGGAATAGAGCCCACGTGTCTTTTAAAGGCACCACCCCACCAAGTATTTCTCATCTAAAGTAAAGGTTAAAGATAACAGTTTTACTTTATTTTAAATGTTATCACTATGTTCTCATCGTTATTCTTGCAGGTTGACAAGCCAGTTTAATTTTGTAAGAATGTATGGCAACAAGGGCCTTCTCCTCTGGGTCCCTCGGTCCTTTTTGACTAGGTTTTCCTGGATTTGGGGGTATTTTGTTGTAGCTACAGAACCAGAAGTGGACAAGGGGCAAGGCTTCTGTAGGCCAGTCTTTCTTTCCACGATAAAAAATGGCAATTGTTGGTTAAATAAGTTTCTTGGAAAATCTCTGCCCAGTTTTTCATTCTCCTCTATCTGCTTGTGGACGAATTGCAATCTGAAATATTTAAGTTATATCACCAATCAAGTGTCTAATTGAAAAAAAATATCCTCCTTCCCCTGCCCAAAGCTTGACCAGGCTGCTATACATGCAAATTTAAGCGTACTTCCTACATATCCCTAAGTATGTTTACATTAGATCTGTATTAGTCTTAGCTAATCCTGGTACAGAAAATCTTACAACCCTGTTCAGGCTTCTGAGAAGTCTGTGCCAGGAGGGGCCCTAACCCAAAGCTGGGGATAGAGTTTCAGGAGCTATTTGTTTTTGACGTGTTCTCTATGTGTGCTATGTACTCTCTGCCATGCGGGACCAGCAACACCTTAAAAGGAGAGAGTGGGCCTCCTAAACCTCTGAGGGATCCTCTGAGTTTGGGGAGGGCCCCAAAGAGGAGCCAGGTCAGTCTTGGGACAAAGGGAGGCTCCCTCCAAAAGAATGGAGCTTATCTTTGGAAAATAACATTCCAACCTCTCTCTTATGAGGCTGGGTGAGACATCGGGGATCATTCCTGCTAGAATTATACTCCAGTACATTAGTCCATGTATATTCTAACCTCAGACCCCTTCTCTTGCCACAAAGTGAATGACCATGGGCACTGCTTAGAGCTCTGTTCATTGGGAGGACTTTCTCTTGCCCCTGCCTTTTTCAAGGCCAAGCCTGAGTGAGACTGTCCTGCAGCTGTCATCAACATTCAACCATTCAACTTTCACAGAAATACCAAGCCAATCCATTCATATGCAAGCTTGCGCTTTTTGATCCTCCTTCAGTTAGTTGTTAAGAATCACCCCGGGGCTTTCCTGGTGGCGCAGTGGCTGAGAGTCCGCCAGCCGATGCAGGGGACACGGGTTTGTGCCCCGGTCCGGGAAGATCCCACATGCCGCGGAGGCAGCTGGGCCTGTGAGCCATGGCCGCTGAGCCTGCGCGTCCAGAGCCTGTGCTCCGCAACGGGAGAGGCCACAACAGTGAGAGGCCCGCGTACTGCAAAAAAAAAAAAAAAAAAAAAATCACCCTTCACACCCCTGGGTGTGAGCTGAGGGAGAGGCGTGGATGCAACAGTGATAGGTGTGCGGTGCGGAGGAGCTCTGTTATGTAGCCTGCATGTGCTCAATCCCAGATGAACCACTTCTCTTTTATGATGAATTATTCGGGGGCCCACTTGGCCTTATGACTTCATGGATATAACAGGATTCAGCTCAAGATGAATAGTCCTAGACTCATGGTCACTTGGTCTCACATGGTCAAGCATTTCTTCCAGGGCCCAGTACCACACCTGGAGTTGTTTTTTAGAAAGGCATATAATCATCTACTGCAAATTGCATGGCCTTGATCCATGTGACTCTCCTTCTAGGGCTTTCCACACATTCCAAATGGCACCTTTCCTTACCAAGGATGCCTCTAACACCACTGGGTCTGCTGGATCATATGGTCCAAGTGGCAGAAATGCTTGTATTGCTGCCTGGACCTGCCACTGGGCCTTTGTCTGCTCTGAGCCTCACTCAAATCTGGCATCCTTTCATGTCCTCCATTCCTAGGAGTGGAATATGCTGCCTCCGGAACCCCAAAAGGCCCCCTGGGTGTTGTGCTTCCTTTTTTATAGTAGGAGATATGTGATGCAATAATTTATATTTTATTTTGAAAGGGATTTCCCAGCACACTCCTAACTACTAGACCTCCAAAAATTGTACAGAAGTGACAGGCACCTGAATCTACATAGGGTTTATTTTCTACTCTCTAAGTGCATGTGTGCTAGCCATCTGTTGCTCCTCCAGCCTGATTAACATAATACCATCAATATAATGGATCGATACTATAGAATGTCCAGACAGTAGAGCTGTCTTTGGACTTTGTTAGGACAGAAGTCAGGAGAGTTAACATAGCCCTGGAGCAACATGAAAACTGCTTCCGATCCTCTTTGTTAAATGGGATTAAAAAGAATGCATTTACCAAATCGATGACGATATACCATGAACCTGAGGCTATATTAGCCTGTTCTAGCAAAAATACCTAATCTGGAACAGCAGCTGTACTGTAATCAGGCTACTCCTTATTTGAGTTTCTAATAATCTGCAGTCATGTTGGCACATGGATTCATCTAGTTTTTGCAGTGGCCAGACTGGTGACTCACATGGAGATATTCTAGGAACCACTGCTCCTGAATCCTTTGGACACTTAAGGATGACACTTATCTCTGCCATCCCCCCTGGGATACAATAGTGGTTTTTAAAATTTTATTTACTATCTCGGGAAGAGGCAGTTTCATATACTTCCACTTGGCCTTCTCCACTATAATAACTCTTATCCCATAAGCTAAGGACCCAATGTGGGAGTTGGACCAAGTATGTCAATCCTAATTTTACACTTAAGGGTTAAGGAAGTGACAACAGGTGGGTCTGCACACTCAGTGGGCCTACTCTAAGCAGAACTTTGGCTAGGACTGTATTGAATATCTGACCTCAGGTGCCCTCCAGAAGGGCCACAATTGTACTGCAGGTCTCTGCATAGCAATGTCAATTCAGACCCTGTGCCCAGGACACAGTTACTCAAATAAATAGCTATAGATCCTTTTGGAAAAGGACTAGAGAAATACCCTGTTCACTTGTCATGGTGTTGCAGGGTCCTCCAGATTGTTGCCTGGAGACCCAGCCACCTCATCAGACAGTGTGTTCCAGGTCTGAAAACTGGATCCTATCTAGGGGCCGTGCAAGGAGTGGTGACTTAGTATTGGGATGACCACCCTCCTCTCATACACAATCTGCCAATCACCCATGCTAGATTTTTTCTGCTAATACACTCTGAGTAATATCCTTGTCAACTTCCCATCTCTTTTCTCCTAGGAACCCCATGTTCTGTTAACTGTTGCCATAACTCTCTGTGGATCAGGCCTCCTTGGCTGCCACTCTGACCTCATCAGTCTTTTTAATAATTACAAACTTTTAACTTTGGCAGTTAAATGCTGTCTCCTGACCTTTATTATTTCAATGTCCCATCATCCCTACTGCTATGAGCAAGCCAAGGTCTGTAACAGTTTCTGCTACCATCAGCCCCTGGCCTTCAGAGGAGGGCCACTGTTTAACTTTCCCCTAACACATCCCAATGGCCTTGTGGAATGGTGTGTCCTTTGGGCATTCCTCTGGAATATAAGCATTCAGTGGATCATCCAGCCATACCTACTATACTCACTGTCACATGACCAGCCCCATAGCCTTTTTAAAAAAATATTTATTTATTTGTTTATATATTTTGGCTGTGCCAGGTCTTAGTTGGCACAGGGATGAGGGATCTTCACTGAGGCATGCAGGATCTTTTTTTAGTTGCAGCATGTGGGCTTCTCAGTTGCGGCATGCATGCAGGATCTAGTTCCCTACCAGGGATTGAACCTGGGCCCCTTACATTGAGAGCGCGGAGCTAAACCCACTGGACCACCAGGGAAGTCCCCCCACCACCATAGCGTTTTGATCCCTTCCTCTACTATCTGCCACGACAATTCTAGCATTTCAGTTTCTCTCAATGTGTACCATCACTTTTTCTTTATGCTTCTAGGAGCCATCCGAGTAGCAAGTTCACACTATCTCCTGGGTTCCTTGCCAGGGTGTTCAGTCTTGTATCTCAGGAGGCTTCCCTCAATCCTATAAACCCTTCCCTATCTGTATGTTTCAGCTCCCTTGATCAAACACCCACAGAACTTAATTATACATATGGTCCCTTGGCTTCTACCAGTATCTTCTGTTCAGTTTTTCCAATTCCTTTGAGGCATAGGCTGTCTCCTTCCTCATCAGGCCTGGTACATTTCCAGCTGTGCTATCCTGTGACTCAAACCTAGAGGCCATGAGGGAGGTAGGGATGGGTCCTGTGGAAGGACGATCCACCCAAATGTCCCCACATGCACTGTTCTAGGGTCTCAGGTTTTTCCAACCAGTGCCCTGAACTTGGCATAGCAGATCTGCCTCGGTTGGGCATTTAACTGTCTTTGAAGTTCAGGCACTCTTAAGTCATGGGCTTGGTCCTTGTCTTTCTCCATTCTTCCTCTGCAAGGCAACCAAAGAGGCCCTCTGGCTTCCACACCTGGCTTTCAATTGCCTGTGACTCTTCATCCGATCTTCATCTTCATGCAGAGCACCAGTGGCACTTAGTAATAACCATCCGACAACATCATCCTTCCCTCCACACACTGCAAACACCTGGAGTATCTACACAGGTTAGTGCATCCCCTGCCACCAATACATCTTCCCAATTCACAGAAGTTAAAGTTTGAACAAGTGAATAACCACCTCATGCAGGGGGGCTGTCTGTGTTTCACTCACCACCAGTGACAAGTTTGCCAACCAGGCAGTGAAGGTCCAGCCAGTGAAATCTCATTTCACACCTTTGCCTTTTTGGCATCCATACTCAAAGGTTGGGTTCTTTGGACGTTGTTAAGATGGAGTTTACGGTGCAGATATTTTTGGGGGTTCAACACCTGTGAGAGGATGGGAGGAAGAAGCAGAGCTGGGCGGAGGAAGCAGTCAACCTGCAACGTAGATCTGACAGAACCTGGGCTGACCTAGGCAGGGAGATCTGGGGTGAGCGTTGCCCACTGTGGTCATCGTGCAGGGGACTGAAGTGCTGGGCTTTTCTACCCCTCCTCATTCAGTCACCCCTGAGAAGGGCGTGCCTCGGGTGAGGTGGATCTTGGCCGCTGAGGCCACTCTGAAGGAGCTGACAGTGAGAGGCTGTCTGCTGGTCAGTCACGTGCCCCTTGGCTGGGTCCTTCCTTGGCTAGAGAGATGTGCTCCCACATCCACTGCTCCTCCACACTGTAAAGTGGGGATGGTAGAGTTGGGCCAATTTACTCATGTGATCATAGGGACCAGATAAGGCAGGTGAAAGTATTACACAATGCCAACATTTTTATGGGAATATTGTTACTTTGGATGTTACTTAGAAATATATTGGCCATAGGTAGGGACTTGAAATTTTAAATTTTATTTGGACCTTTTTTAAAAATTTTTTAATTTATATTAGAGTATAATTGATTAACAATGTTGTGTTAGTTTCAGGTGTACAGCAAAGTGATTCAGTTATACATATACATGTATCTATTCTTTTTCAAAATTTTTTCCCATTTAGGTTATTACAGAGTATTGAGCAGCTTCCCTGTGCTATACAGTAGATCCTTGTTGGTTATGTATTTTAAACATAGCAGGGCGTACATGTCAATCCCAAACTCTCTCACTTATTCTGACCTTTTTATGATGATGGTGTTACTTATAAGAAGATTTTACCTTAAAACACCAAAAAAAGCAACTTTTAATAATAATCCTAGGGATATGGGGAGTGAGGGGGTGAGATGAATTGGGAGGTTGGGATTGACATATATACACTAATATGTATAAAATAGATAACTAATAAGAACCTGCTGTATAGCACAGGGAACTCTCCTTCGCTTTGCTGTACAGTAGAAACTAACACAACATTGTAAAACAACTATACTCCAATTTAAAAAAAATAATAATAACCCTAGGGCTAATAGATGCTCATTAGAAAATATCTGGTCTGGGACTTCCCTGGTGACACAGTAGTCAAGAATCCACCTGGCCAGTGCAGGAGACATGTGTTCTATCCCTGATCTGGGAAGATCCCACATGCCGTGGAGCAACTAAGCCCGTGCGCCACAACTACTGAGCCTGCGCTCTAGAGCCTGCGCGCCACAACTACTGAAGCCCACACGCCTAGAGCCTGTGCTCCGCAACAAGAGAAGCCACAGCAAGGAGAAGGCTGCACACCACAACGAAGAGTAGCCCCTGCTCGCAGCAACTAGAGAAAGCCCGCATGCAGCAGTGAAGACCTAACACAGACAAAAATAAATAAAATTCAAAAAGACAAAAGAAAATATCTGGTCAGCCTGGAAAAAAATCTACGTGGCCAAAGTTTCTTGTGTGTTTTTATGTTCTGGGTGGTGTTGATGGTGGTAGGGAGAGTTGCTACTTAGTATTTTCCCCAGGAGAGGTAGTGATAAAATCCCTGCATTCCCACCCCTGCCCAGCTGAAGTTGAGCAGCCCCTCTCATCTTAAATAAATGAGTCACTCCCAGGCTTTGGAAAAAGGTCTTTTGAATACACCTTTAATTTTATTGACTGTGTTATACATCTATTAAAGAAATGCTCACCTTGAGAACTTGACTGTAAATTTAAAAAGAGCGGTCAGAATAGCTCAGTCACCAAGTCAGCTATGGGCAGTGGGGAGCTGGGAGGAGAGCATCCATTTAGAAATAACCGCATCTGAACTTAGAAAGCCACATTAAGTGTTTTGAGCTTACGTAGCATCAATTGCATTTTATAAATCAGTTATGTGATACCTTCCATCCAAATTAGGAGCAGAGAAGGAATCCTCTCACCCCGGCCACAACCAGGCTGGGGGGCCTTATCAACATGGCCAGTGGGTGAGTCAGATGATAATCTTCACCTGATCATAATGCTGGGACCCCAGTCCTGGTCTCCTGACTGGCAGGCCCTGTTCCAGGCTGTAATCCACCCAGCCTCTGACAATACCCAGCTCTGCTCTTCATGGTTTCCGCCTAGGGAGGAGTTCCCCTTTAGGCAAGAGAAGTAGCAGAGGGGGGTTTTAGCTAGGTTGGTGATGGTTGGTCCAGGGCCCATCTCTGATCTCTGGCCATATTTTGGCCTGCTTCTCTTTCTTCCTCCAAATTAGGTTGACCTGCCAACTTGCTTGAAGAAGTCATCTACTGGGTTCATTAGATGCTATCTCTAAGGAAGCCACTGTGCCTGGCCTGGCGGTTTTGGTGTATGTAAGACAGAGGCAAACCATCCTAGAATTTCCAGTGTCCCAAGGTGTGCACCAGAGGATCAGATGTGACCGAAAACAAAAGACAGGGTGTGGCAGTTGGGCATGTGCCTGGGTGGATTTGGATGGGTCAGAGCATTCAGCCTGGGGCCGGTCTTTCTGTGCTGGCTTTAACAGAGTGCTTTCAGCAAACCCTGGTAGTGAAGCCTGGCCATTTCTAAGAATGGACCTTGCTGTATCAGGAGACAACACTTGCCAGAGATGTGGCAGAGAAAGCTGCTTTCTTTCTTTTCTTTCTTTCTTTTCTTTCTTTCTCTGTCTGTCTGTCTGTCTTGTTCTCACTCGCTCGCTCTCTTTCTCCCTTTTTCTTAATAACAAGTGATGTAACTTTTAGAAGTCTGGGGCTTGAGTCCAGTGTCTTCATCCCAGAGCCCACATTTGTGTGTGATCAGTTAGCTAAAGCATCCAGAAAAGCACAAGAGCTGTCACAGGGCCCCATCCTGAGTCTTCCACAGAAGTCAGCTCTGATCTATGACTCAGCCTGCTTGCCCTTCCTCTTGGAAGCAGCTCTCTTTTTCCTCAAGAAAAGAGACCACTATGCCTCCCCTCTCACGTGACCGCCCCAGGACTCCATAGCAGCATCTTACCATGAGCCAGCACATTATAGTGCTTGCAGACAAAGCCTTGCTTTATGACTTTCACTGCTAGTTGTAACTGCTGGGCTCCCTGGGTGCTTAGAACCGTTAGAATCAAAAGTATCTCAACATACAGCACCATGGCCGCAGGCTTGGCTGGAGTCTAACGGTCGTGCCCTGCGGTTATTTTGCCAGTTATGGGTGAACCTCAAACAGTTAAGAACTGCGAATCCGTTTCAGTTACCTCCCCAGTAACTCGGATGCTTCTCTTTACCTCATGAGTCTGCAGAAGAAGACGGGCAAGTGTTCAAGAACGACTGTCTCATGAGATTTCCTGTACTTCCTGCTGCTGCTGCCCAGGCCACACATCCCCCAGAAAGTCTTTCTCATGATAGGTCAGCGCTTCTGCTGCCAGTTGTGGTAGAGGCCAGTTGTAAGGAGGGGCATGAAAAGGCAAAATAATGAGGAAGAAATGTACCCTGTACCTTTTTTCGGAGGGGGAGGGTACAGGGGAAGGAGGTGATGACTTGAAAAATTTGCATGGAAGCTCATGTAAAGTTTGCAAGGAGGGCGTAGAGTGGGTTGGAAGAGGCCCAAGCCACTGTGGAATTAGCCACATGGGCGTGCAGCTCTCTCAATCAGATATCTTCGTGGTAGAGTATTGCAAGAACTAATACCCAGATTCTTTCCCTGCTTTCACCCAGCTCCTCCTTCATGAGCTCCTTGTACAGCTCATTGAGTACAATTATTCAAGAGGGAATCAGCAAGTTCAGGGCGACAGGGAACATTGACAGGATTGTGGTCATCACAGGCAGAAGGCCCCGATCACCTTGGAGGGAGAAGATGCTTGTAATGTCAGTGGTGTATCCCCATGCCCAGAACAGTGCCTGGCACCTAATCAGCACTCAGGAAATATTATGGAGGAAGTGAATGGAGGCAAATTTGACTCAGGTTAGCATTAGTTTTAGAGAAAGATAGTTATTTTAAAGCAAAACAGATATGCTACTTTATTGCCTGTAGAATGATCTCAGGCCTTTGTCTTTGTCCCCTATCCTGGAGAGAATCTGTAAGTGACTCTTCCCTGCCCCACCCCCCATCATGCACCCACTCTGAGTGCTTACCTTTTTTTTTTTTAGATGATCGTTTAACAGGGAAGAACATGGTAGTTACCACAACGTGACGAGATCCCTGGCCTGTGTATCTTCTCAAAACCTCAAGTCTGGTTTAGCCAAGAGCTAGAGATGACCAGGGGACAGTGGTCAGCCTGGGATGGCTCTGCCACACCTGGAATCACCGCTGAGTGAAGGGCCTGTGGAGACCACAACACTGAGAAGTCCACAGCAATTCCAGGTAACTTTTGAGGGAAATTCCTGACATTCCCAGTTCTTTTTGTCCCTTTACTCCACAGAGTTTATGGAATTAATGTACACTTTCTTGGAACTGACTGCTGTGGCCTCTTAGGTATCTGGGATCTGAAATACATTTCCTGTTTTCATCGGGACCCATCTTATATCTCTTGAGGTGGCCTCAGGTAAAAATTCCTGGTGGCACCCCTCCCTCTCTTCTTTCCTTCTTAGAGAGGTGGCTAACGAATAGTAGTCCCTTCCAAACCCATAGCCTCACGCTAAAATCCAAGGAGCAGAAAGTCAAAGACAGGGGCGACAGCCTCTAAGTTCAGCTGGATAGATAAAAATCCATCCCGTTCTGAAGACTCCGTGAAGGAGATGTTGCTACCCCCTCCCTCCACCATTGTTTTTGTGTGTATGCACTGTCCGCCCATCTTCATCCAAAACAAGGCAGGAAGTGACTCACCCAAAACATAACATAAACCAGAACTAGCTACAATAAGAAGTATTAGAAAGAAAAAGGACACACAAGAGTTGGGCACGAGATGGTGCCGTGAATGAAGTTAATACGCAACTCAGGCTCCGAGGCACTCACCAAAGGTCACAAATCTGGCCCAAAGCTGTTGAACAGGAGATGAGAACAGGAAGTGAGTTAAGATATCCGTTCATGGGACCCAGAGATACACACGGCAGAGCAGCCCAGGTGTGTTTCTCAGCTCCGGCAACTTCCTCTTCACCTAGGAAGCCCAATGCCCAGGTCCTTCTGGGCCTTCAATCTCAGCAGCTCCCAACCCCCTGCTTCCTCACCACACGTCAGCCACCCTGGTCTCCTTTTTGTTCCTTGAACACACCAAGGTCATTCCTGACTGGAGAACTTTGCACCTGTTTTTCCTCTTTCCTCAGATCTTCACACATCCGACTTGTTCTCGTCATTTAGGCCTCAGCCTAAAGTCCCATCCTCGGAGAAATGATTTCTAACTGCCCACTTGAAAGTGGCTCCTCTTCCCCTAAGCCCAATGTGAGATTGCTTCACCCTGCTTGTTTTTTCCTCATAGCCCCTAATCACTACATGAAACATTTTAACTCACTTATTTGATAATATGTTTACTGTGTGTCTCTCCCATTACAGAAAATCATGAGCACAAGACCTGGCCTGTACCTCTTAGGACAGAGTCTGGCACTTAGGAGGAGCCTCAGTGAATATTGGTTGAATAATTGAGCTTATACTAAAACTAGGAAAAGCTTTTTCTGAAGGATCCTCATAAAAGGGACACTGAGCAATATGATGGGCATATCCTTAGCAACATCCTTACAGCAGTCACTGCAAGGAGTCTCCACAGACTCTTATTTAGTGTCAGGTCAGCTCGGGATAGGGGACAAGGGGAACTTACCATGAATAGTTTTATCTGCACTTGCGTCCAGTTCCCCTTTCTGTCTGACAGCATTCTTGCTTGCTGCAACCAAAGGCCATCATGCCATCCTCAATAGATTCAGATAAAAATTTGCCATACAAAAATTCCACTGCCTCAAAAAAAAAGAAAATCATTTTTATAGATGTGAAAAATTCCACTGGGCTTCCCTGGTGGCGCAGTTGTTGAGAGTCTGCCTGCCAATGCAGGGGACGCGGGTTCACGCCCCGGTCCGGGAGGATCCCACATGCTGCAGAGCGGCTGGGCCCATGAGCCATGGCCGCTGAGCCTGCGCATCTGGAGCCTGTGCTCTGCAACGGGAGAGGTCGCAACAGTGAGAGGCCCGCGTACCGCAAAAAAAAAATTTAAAAAAAAATTCCACCAATTTGCATTATTTGGAAGGAAACTCTGTGAATTAATAAAAAGGTGGTATTTTGGAATATATTTGGTTTTGTTGCTGCTGGGGTTTTTTTTGTTTTTTTTTTGCCACACCATGGCATGTAGGATCTTAGTTCCCCAACCATGATCGAGCCCATGCCCCCTGCAGTGGAAGCACGGAGTCTTAACCACTGGACCGCCAGGGAAGTCCCTGGAATATATTTGAAATAAATTATTTATTATGATTGAATAGACGCATTGGCACAGTTGCTAATACAAAGGGCTAGACACCTTTACGAGCTCCATTTTACAGAAAGTTATAAAAAACAAAGCTTGAATTTGCCACGAGCTGGCAACTATTTACACAGAATTTACGTTGTACTAGGTATCATAAATACTCTGGTGATGATTTAAAGTATACAGGAGGACATGCATAGACTATATGCAAATACTAACCCATGTTATGTAAGGGACTTGAGCATCCTTGGATATTGCTATGAGTGGGGTCCTGGAACCAATCCTCTGCGGATAATGAGGGATGACTGTAATAGAGTTCAGTAATAATACCAGAGTTTAAATAACAAAATAAACTGGAAATTTTCATATAAGAATGTAACACAATCTTGGACTTCCCTGGTGACGCAGTGGTTAAGAACCTGCCTGCCAGTGCAGGGGACACGGTTTTGAGCCCTGGTCCGGGAAGATCCCACATGCCGCAGAGCAACTAAGCCTGTGTACCACAACTACTGAGCCTGCGCTCTAGAGCCCATGAGCCACAACTACTGAGCCTGCGTGCCACAACTACTGAAGCTCGTGCACGCCTAGAGCCCGTGCTCTGCAACAATAGAAGCCACTGCAATGAGAAGCCCGCGCACCTCAACGAAGAGTAGCCCCCGCTCGCTGCAACTAGAGAAAGCCCGTGCACAACAACAAAGACCCAATGCAGCCAAAAATAAATTAATTAATAAATTAATTAAAAGAATGTAATGCAGTCTTAAGGATTTTCTAGAGACTTAGTGGACAGTGTCTGGTAACTGCAACATGGCCATGGAAGGGTATGCTTTTGTAGATTTCCTGGACCTAGCAGATACAGCAAGTCTCGAGTATCCATGAAGTCAAAGATGAAAGCCCAAAGGGGACCATCTGGGAAATCTAAAGACAAGGATAACCAGTAGTAGCAACATGGCTGGACTGAGAATGATGCTATTCTAACACAGCATAGAAAATACAGACGTGATGAGGAATTATTTTCAGTTATCTGGAAATCTACTGTAAGCCTCATTCTTTTTCTTAAAACAGAACTTCTCTGAACTCTTGCACGTGAGGAAGCAATAAAGGAACGCTATTCTAGACTTAATTTTGATCAACAAGTAAAAAGTCATCAGGATTGCAGAGATGAGGGAAAATTTAGGGGAAAATAACCATGAAGAGGCAAACAAGTAAATGGTGAGTTGCATATTCCCAACTTTTGGAGAGCAAATTAAAGTTCAGAGAAAAAAGAACACTGGTCCCATGTCAGAAATTGATTTAACAAAATGGACTGAACACATACAAAATTGACTGATAATTACTAGGCACTCTATGGCTAGAATACAGCATTGGATAAAGCAAAGTTCCTGTCCTCATGGAACTTGCGGTATAGTCAGGGGAGAGAGGAATAAAATACAAATATATAAGTAAGTATATAATTTAAAAGTAGTTTGAGCAAGCTCTTTGGAGAAATGGCTGATTCTAGAACTAGGGCAAGAAATATACAAAATAAGCTTGAAACATCTTATAGTGTCAGGAAGTAAGGAAGTGCTCAAAAACAAAAAACAAAAACCCCACACTAATGGGGGTATGTCAAAGGGACACAGAAGCAAACTGAAAGCATTCCCAATGGCCAGAACTGGAATAAATTGAGCAACAAAACAAAGCAGTACTGAATTATAACCCAAGGTGTAAAATGAATATCTCTGAGTTCACACTGACGTAAATAAATGATTCAACAAACAAATAAATGGAGAAGAGGTGACTCTTCCATGAAGAAGAATTCCAAATAATTTATGTAAATAATCCTTCCTCAAGGAGGTGGACCATAACTCCCACCCCATAAGTGTGGGCTCCACATCGTGTCTTCCTTCAAAGGCACAAGGCGGAATAGCAGAGTGTGCCCTCTCCAGCCGGCCTGCCCATGTCTCATCCTGGCTCTTCCACATAATAGCTGTGTGCCCTTGGGGAAGTCACTTAACCTCTCTGTGTCAGAAATTCCTCATCTATACGATGTAGATCATACTAGAACCTGCCTCAGAGGGTTGTTGTGAGGATTAAATGAGTTAGTACATTTAAAGCACTAACAGGGCTTCCCTGGTGGTGCAGTGGTTGAGAGTCTGCCTGCCGATGCAGGGGACACGGGTTCGTGCCCTGGTCCGGGAAGATCCCACATGCCGCGGAGCGACTGGGCCCGTGAGCCATGGCCGCTGAGCCTGCACATCCAGAGCAACGGGGGAGGCCACAGCAGTGAGAGACCCGCGTACCGCAAAAAAAAAAAAAAAAAAAAAAAGCACTAACATTCTTGGCATACAATAAGTGATGTATATGTAAATAAGTATTTGGCCACTGGAGGTGTTGAGCAGAGTAGTGTTAATGGCTCAGTTTAGTTCTTTAAGGGATCTCTGTGTTTTCTGTGGAGAATAGACTCTAGGGTGGCAAGTGTGGGACTGAGAGGTCAGTTAGGAGGCCACAGTGGTGGCCAGAGTGATGGCAGCTTACACCAAGGTGGTCATAGTGCGTGTGAAAAGAAACAGCTTCAAGATAAATTTTTAAAGTAAAATTGAAAGGATTTGCTAATGAATTGGATATAGGGTATAAGTGAAGGAGAGGAGCAACAATGTCTCCAAGAATTTTAGTTTGAGTAATTGAGTGAGTGGTGGTACCATTTTACTGATATAGGATGCTGAGAGAGGAGGGTTGGTTTTCTGTTTTGTTTTTGTTTTTGTTTTGTTTTTGTTGGTTGGTTGGTTGGTTTTTTGTCAGGGGAGGTATTAAGAAATGTTAAGAGAGGAAAGTGAAGTTAGAAGTTCTAAAAAATTCAACTCTGACAATATAAATTATTCCAATACAGGAGAAAGAGGACGGCATCTGAAGAAACTTATGTAGTTACAGTGTTTGTTATTTGATGAACTTAGATTTTTTAGGTCAAAAAAAATAGCTAGAACGGCAAAGAACTATGCCCACACGTTGCACCAATATCAGTTTCCTGGTTTTGTTATTATAGTTAAGTAAGTAGGAACCATTGGGTGAAGCTGGAGGAATGGTACTTGGGATCTCTTTGTACTATCTTTGCAATTTCCTGAGAATCTATCATTATTTCAAAATAAAAATTTAAAAAATTACTCTTGTTTAAGAGAAAGAAATAACAGCAGATATTTTAGAGGTTTTAGTTGACTACAAGATATTATGAATTAATACTGTGATGTGGTTGACAAACTAATGTTGATGTGGCTAGGATTAATAGAAGTTAAAAAAATTCCAAAGAGGGACTGTAGAAGTACCACTTTATTTTGTCCAGGTCAATCCACATGCGAAGTGGTAAATTCAATTCTTGGTGCCACACTTGCAGATTAACTGGCACATTGAATGACAACTAGACACAATACCCAGAATAGGGCAGCCCTGTCATATAAGAAATAGTTGGAAGGAAGCTAAGATATTTACCCAAGAAAATTGCAGACTTCCATGAGAAAGTCTTCAAATACTTGACAGACTGTCATTTGATAATCAAATTTAGAAGAGCCTTTGACATCCCTTTAGCTAAAATAAACTTACACTTTCTCTTCACAAAATGCCAGAAGTATTTTTAAAGAACACTTAGAGAAACTGTTTTAGCTGTGTTAAAATTTCTGATTTTTTTGAAAACAACTGAAGCTGAATAAACCTGGAACATCAAAATGTTCTCCCAACTGAATCTAAACTGTTATTTCATTTGGTTTGAAGCTGTTACTAATTTTAAGGAATCTCTACTTTATTACCACCACCTTCAACCATTTCTTCCTGCAACTGTCTCAAGAGCTATTAAGATATAAGACCTATGACTCGGAGGTCTGTCAGCTTTTCAGATGGAACCAAGAAGTTTTATATTAAATATTTGCTTTGACTAGCAGAGATGGGAGTACAGCACTTTTCCTATTTCTCCTGATCTATGGATGGAAAGGAAGATGGATTTAATACTGTAAAGTTAATATTGCTACCTCTTAATATTATTTTATATTATACACTGCAATAAAGTTTAGACAGAAATTTAAAAAGAAAGAAATCACTTGGCAGTTTGCTGTAATAAAAGGCTATAAAAAATATGATAATAAAACCCAATGAAAAGAATCTTACAGATACTGATCTTCATATCCTGATTATGATGGAGGCATTAATTGAGCAGTCTCACTATTGTGTGCCTATTCCGTGTGCTGATGAATTTTTCTAATTCTGAGCCAGCAGAGAGCATGAGATGAATATACTGCCTTGGTCAAAAAAAGTCAAACAAAAATGCTGAACATCACCATGAACCAGAAACAAAACAAAGAACATTATTCTTCCTTGGAACAAAATTAAACTCTTGTTGTACCTAGAATGGAGAGTATTTGTAGTTCTGGTTGGTGACTGTCTTAGACTCTTGTACCATTTGCATCATCACTGGGAAGAGGCAATGAGCAAAATAAATAAGTGAAGATATAACCTGTTAGATGAGATCAGTGTTATAGAGAAAAATAAACTAAGAAAGGAGGTTAGAAGATACTGAGATAAAGACCTAAAAATGAGAGAGTAAGATAAGCAAAACTCAGAGAGAAGAGCAGTTCAGGAAAAGTCCTGGGACTGTGCCTGGTACATTCTGAAGCAGAGTTAACAGCATGAGAAGTCACAGAGAACCTCGCAGGCCACTGTAAGAATTTTGGCTTCTACTCTGAGTGAGAAGGGGATCTGTTGGGGGGTCTGAGTGGAAGCTTTTGGGGGGTCTGATCTAAACTACAATTTTATGGGAGGGCTCTGACTGCTGTGTTGAGAATAGACTGGATGGGCTGGGAAAGGAGGTCATAGGTGGAAGCAGAGCAGTCTGGAGGCTGTTATCATGATCTAGATAAGAACTAATGATGGCTTGGAGTGGGGTGACAGTGGTTGAAGTGGGGAGAAGTGATTGGGTTCTGGGTTCCATTTTGAAGGTCAGGTCAACAGGATTTGCTAACTGTTTTGTTGTGGGATGTGAGAGGAAGAGGAGAGTCAAGGAAGGATGAAGTTGCCATTAACTGAGAAGAGGAAGACTGTGGAAGAGCAAGTTTGGGAGATGGAGGACGTCAGAATCTCATTCGGGGGATGCTTGGCTGGGTATACTTTTAGATATCTGACTGGAGATAACAAGCAGGCAGTTGGATATATGAGGCTGGAAAGCAGGGGATAGGTTGGTGCTAGAGGTATAAATTGGGAATGGTCAGTATTTAGATGAGATGTATAATCACTAGACTAGATGAAAACCATGAGGGCAACTGTAGAGAGAAGGGAGACGAGGCCCACTGCCTGAGTTGTGGAGCATGGCAGCATTCAGCATCAGAGAATGAGAAGGAACAGGAGGAAGGGAGGAGGGAAACCTGGAGGATGTGGGTCATTCATTGTCCTTGCTGCTCTCCCTCCAACTCTCATTCTCCTTCTTTGCTCTCCACCTCTCAGCCTCACCTCCCTCAGCCTCACTCTTAGGTAAACAAAGACATTTTCTGTCAAAGTGCATGAGCCAAAACAGATATTTCCCAGGTAAACACTATCCTTTTAATTGGGTGATTTTTTAAAAGGCACATAGATCGCTCTTAGGTACATTAGTTACAGCATGTGGGTCAGCCAGAACATCAAGTTACCCAGCTCTGGGTTCCATGGACCCGCCTGCCAAGTGGTATGGAAGATATTCTCATTAGTGTTGCTGTTGGTATTGTTCAGGGAGGCTTTGGCCCTTGCCACACCCCTCCCTCCTTCCTTCTCCCACTCCACCCCCTGATCCAGAGGCCAATGAATGCTCACATCATTTCACTTTGGTCCAGCTGCCAGGCTGGGGAACAGATGTTGTATTGTTAACACCAAGTAAAAAACAAACAGCCCCATTCCTCTGTGTTCTCCCGCCTCCCCCTCCATCCCCATTTTAGTCCCCTGGTGAAAATGGGCAAACAATGTTGGGGAGAGGAGTGGATGGGGCTCCAGTGAGTAATGCCATCCTCCCCAGCCAAGGCTGAGCCTTGGCCGGAGGCAAGTGTTCTCCCAGGCCCTGTTTACAGCAAACACGAGTTCTATCAGCTGAGTGGCTGGCTCGTGGCTGGTGACGTGAAGATGCTCACACTGAGCAGGGCATTGAGAGAAAGAAGACAATGACCCTCTTCTGCATGTGGCCCCAGTAATGCATCTAATTGCATTTGATGAGCAAGAGCTATGACCACAAGACAATCCCAAGGGAAGAAGGAAATGATTTCTTGGCTGAGGTCTTTCTCTATGTTTGCTCATTTCTTCTTTAGAAACGTTTAAGAGGTGGAGGGGGCTGGGATGTTCATTTCTTTTCTGGAGACCAGAGGTTTAGATTCTTCTGTTTTTTTTTTTTTTTTTTTTTCACTTCTCATGCAGACCCTTTCCTCAGGTTCAGGAACATGGAGGGGTGCAGGGGGTGGAGTAACCATGGACAATCCAGGGCCAAGGCTAGAAGTAAAGTAGCGCATGGAGTTGAGGAGGCCAAATGAGGGGAAGCTGGGTGTGCAGGGCCATGGCAAGTAGTTGGAACTTCCCTTGAAGGTACTAAGTGGCAATGAAAAGATTTTACACAGGAGAGTGACATACAGGAAGCAGATATTTCCTCTGTGAAGAAGATACATCGTCTGTGAAGGACAGATGGGAAGGAAGAGCCAGTTAAGAGGCTGCTGTAGCAAGCCGGGTACCAGACAGCAAAAGCCCCAACATTCCATTAGAGTTGGCTCAATTGTTGTTAATGAGACAAAATCAACAGGGCTTAGGAACAAATTGGGTGTGGAGAGGTGTTGGGTGAGCATGATCAGGGTTGCAGTAAGAACTTACGTACTTGTTCTCAGCCCTGAAAAATTTATGCCCAATCAGGCTCCTGTGTATACATCATTCAAAATAAAATAGGTGTATGGAATTCCAAAAATTTTCTGTTTTATTTTAGAATGGCTACTTTGATACTGTTTGAAAGCACTAAACTCTTTCCAAATAATTCTTTGGCATCCTGGTTTTGTTTTCTTGGTGTTTCACGCACGTGCCTTTTCATGCTTATTGGAAAAGCCAGCACTGGGAGGGAGTTGTGAAATTCATGTGTGAGTCACTAGGTGGATGGCATGCCTTTCACCAAGAACAGGGATGCAGGAAGAGGATATGCAGGGGTAGAGTAGAGATGAGCTCAGCCTTGGACGTGTGAGTTTGAAGTATCAACAGAGACAGACACTGCCAGAAGGCAGCTGATTAGATGAATCTGGAGCGGAGATGGCAGAACTGGGCATCATCAGCACTCATGGTGGGGGAGAGTCATAGGAGAGGATAAGGTCATTTGGGGTGAATGTGGAGGGAGAAGGGAGAGGGCCTGGAATAAAACCTGCAGAAAACTGGCATTTTGGGAATTGGGCAGGAAAGGAGTCTGATGAGGAGTATCTAGGAAGATGCAAGAAAATTCAGGAGGCAGTAGAGCCCCCAAAGTGTAAGGAACAAAGGAATTTTGAGAAGTAGGAAATAACCAACAGCATCAAATGCTATAGCCTGATTCAAGGCAGATTAGAGGATGAGAAGCACTGATTACCATCACCGCATGTAATATCAAAGAGGTCACTTATTATTGAGAGTGATTCCTAAGGAGTGTGGAAGGATACGAATGAAATGATAAAAAAAGAGGTAGTGAGTTTACACTATTAGTGGTAGCAATAGAAGAATGGAAAGATGAGGTTGAGAGAGGGTTTTATGTAAAGATGGCAGAGAACACATTAATACCTTGTTTAAACCTGCCAGACAAATACATCAAGACTCACCAGATTCAGGGGGCAGGGTGGAGAGCTTTAATACATAAACGAGTTTTAGGGGAAGATTTTTCTTTGCACCACCTATAGGCTACAGAGAGTCAGCTGAGGCAAAAATTTTGCTTGGCTTCAACGTGGTATTCTGCAAAGTTGGACAGTCATTTGTCAGGTACCTATTATGCATGCTGGCTAATGCATGAGCTGCTGTGGGGAGACTCAGAAACAATGAGCTCAAGAAGCTCATCACCCCCTGAAGAGAGAAAACTTATGTCAGAGGAAACAAACCTACAGCATGAAACACCCACTGTGTTTGTCCTACACTGTGTTTTTGTAAAATTGAACCATTATTTTAAAAGATCACACGAAAAGCTGGATATCTGGCTCCTCTTGAAAAACTAGAAGGTATATGACTTCTAACCTGCATTACTGCCAGGCAGCAATTGACTGGAGTGAAGGTGTGACTGCCCATTACTGAGGGCGCCCATTCTCCAGTTCACTCCAGTCCCCAGAATTCCCTATTAGCTGACTCATTGAGAAGACGTCATTTACATTATCTGCTAGCCCTTGGGAGTCATTTGTGCTCGTGACTGCTCCTGAGGACAATCTAAGTCATGAATTACAATCTAAGTCATGAATGCTAGAATGCATGAGGCTGATAGCTATGTTGCAGGTATTCAGGGAAAGGAGAAATCTGTAGAATTAAACAGTTAAGCAAAGCTTCTCAAACTTGGTCTCAACAAGTAGATAGGATAAGGATAGGTGGTTGGATGGATAAATAATTAGATAGATGAAAGAGAGGAAAGCATTTCCCTTGGGTTCCAGGATGGACTTGATGCCTTTTCATGGCATGCCATGGCTGGAATTGAGGGAGTACAGATCTGGCACTTTTCCTTTAAAATACGAAAACTTGTTTTCAGAGCAGGGAGAAGAAATTTCAACTTATTTAAAGACAGTGGTATCTGTAATTTCTCCATTCCCGTATGACTGTCCTATTGTAGACAGCTTCCTAGTCAACAGCAGTGATCCTGTAGTGATATTGCAATAAGCTGCTCCATTGAAAGTCAAACAGAAAGATCATATAACATTAGGATTTTATATCTATATAGTCTCACTCTTGCTTGCCACAGTTGCATCAATCCCAATTCCCTGGATAGTCATGATATCCAAGTAATCTTTCTTTTCATCTTTTCCAGCTGATTGTTTGTGCCCATCCCCCCCCCCCAAAGAGGGTGCTTTTCAGGCTCAATGAGCTGCAGTTCCAACCTTGAATCTAGTTCCAAGATTTGGACAGCATTTGAAATGACCTCAAAGGGATAATAACTTATCAATCCCTTTGATGATTTCTAAAGTTCAAGAATGAAACAGTCACCCTAAATGAGAGGGAAAAGCACTGAACTTTTACCATACTAATTCATTGACCCCTGTTTCAATTCCACCCCTGTGGCCTTTGCACTGCATTTTCTGTCTTCTGAATATGACCAGCTCTGTGTGAAAAAGCCCACTTGTCACCTGATGACTGTAAAATGTAGCCTACCAGTTGACAGACCTCACTCTTAAATAAGAGCAGACAACCAGGAAACTTCAGATGCTTAAGGAAACCCTCCAACATGAAAGATGAAAATAATAACAAACAGTAATAAAGCAACTTGGAGGAAGCATAGGCAATTCCAAAAACAGAAAACTACCGTGAGTACATGATTAGTATCTTCAGAGAGGTAAGGGAAAGTTTATATCCATGCAACAAGCAGAAGATGCAAAACAACAGCAAAAGGAACCATGGAAATAAGAAAAAGTGCTCGAGAACTAAAGATACAATAAACTCAGTGGAAGATGTAAAAAATAAAATTGAAGGACTCTTCCAAAAGGAAAGAGAAAATGTGTACAGTGATGGATAAAAAGATCTTTTAAAAATAAGAGAATCCAGGGAGTTATTTTTCTGACTAGTGATAGTTCCAGAAAGAAAAAGAAAAGAAAAAATAAATAATAGAGAAGAAATTATCAAAGATATAATACAAGAAATTGAAGAATCCGAGGTCCCAGACTGAAAGGGCCCATCAAGTGCACAACATAATGAATTTAAAAGGACTCACACTAATGTATAAAATCATAGAATTTCAACATACTAGGAATAAACAAAAGCTTCTACAGAGAAAAGTAAGTTACAGACAAAGAAATGAGACATAAGAATAGTAGCAAACTTCTCAACATCAGCACTAGACTAAGCTAGTGAAGGAAAATTATTTTCAACTATTCCCAACTAAAAGTCTTAATTAAATGTGAGCATATAATAGACATTTTCATATAAGCACGATTTCAAAACATTGCCGATGTACGCTTTCTCAGGAATTCTTAGTGAGTGTGCCCCACCAAAATGAAGATGTAAACTGAGAAGAAGGCATGGGATCCAGGAAATGGGAGATGCAACAGAAGAGAAAGATAAAGGAAATCCTCGGGATGACTATGAAGGGAATTTCCATGTGGTCAGGTTCTCAGTGAGCCTGGAGAGCAAGCCCAAAGAGGAGTTGGAGGACAGAGCGTCCTGGAGGAAGAGCTACAGAAAAAAAATGAAGCTGGACACATAACAAGCTTCAAGACAAATGCAAAATTATCTCCATCCTCCACTGACACCTGGTTTGACCACATGGAAACGTATATAGAGTGGATGTTGAATGGTGTAGGGGAATTTAGCCATAGATACCAAGGTAATTGGTAGAAGAAGAGGAAGAGGAAGTGGAAGAGAAGGAGGAGGATGAGTACAAGGAGGAGGAGGAGGAGGAGAAGGGAGTAGGTTACCGTGAATTACCTGAAAAAGCAAAAGTTGAAATCATAGTCCTTAGGCTTGGCATGCACAATCTATCAGTGATCATAATAATGTAAACCCTGAATATTGTTTTTAATTCTCTGTTGGAGGAATAGGAATTGGAAGCATTAGAGAAAAAAAGAGGGTATGAGAAATCTAATACCTCATTTACAGTAAAAATTTAAAAATAATGTCAAATCATTAATCAAGTGACAGCAGGATGAGTATATTATTTAAAAATATGGGCTTTCCTGGTGGCGCAGTGGTTGAGAGTCCACCTGCCGATGCAGGGGACGCGGGTTCATGCCCCCGTCTGGGAAGATCCCACATGCCGCGGAGCGGCTGGGCCCGTGAGCCATGGCCGCTAAGCCTGCACGTCCGGAGACTGTGCTCCGCAATGGGAGAGGCCACAACAGTGAGAG